>NC_060191.1:38513047-38865547 GCF_021184085.1 Oncorhynchus gorbuscha | reverse complement strand
GAACCCCCCTAACCCTCTAGTCTGCTGTGCTTCTGCTTGCTTTCAGCCGTATCAGTGTAGTATGGGGAGAGAGGGGCCCAATGAAGTCATTGCGAGTGGTGCATGGCGCTTGACGAAATGAACTCACGGATGTTTGTGGTTCAGCTCTGGACCTCACCGGGCTGCTGAAGAAATGGCTCTTTGATGTAAAACCGAGATCCCCGATAGCGATAACCAGCAGTATTGCGCAATCCAGTAGTAGTGAGACAAAAGCAGGAAGTCAGAGAGACAAAGGAAAATAAAACGTGACGCATGCATAGTCACACGCCTGTTCCTACAGTCTGCACTGGCTTCATTTCAGGGAATCATGTTGGGCCCCATGTGACATGATGACACTTGCTGTATAACGTGTGTCATTCATGACCAACTCCTGGTGATGCTATCCAGACGGTGCGATCCAGAGATAGTGTCTGTGCTGTACGCTGTCTTATACAGAGTTTCTGTTAGCCTTGGAATCCTAACCGAGTCCACACTATTAGGGTAACAATAGTGAAACATAACATGGATTCAGTAGCATGAGCGGAAACAGTCAAGATTTCGATTTCCATGTCAGTCTGGGGATCCGTGAGAGAGGACAGAGGAAAGAGGTTGTGAGTTTCGAGGGGTAAAGTATGATGATCTCTGACCTCAGAGTACTGGAAGCAGGTCAGTTTCTACAGTACCTTTGCTTATTCTATTCTTGACATCACCACGTCAATGTATCGGTCAACATATCACAACGGTTGATTCATTAAGTTAGTAATAACCTCGGGTTAACCCATAACTAAAGTCTCAGGTGATTCGGCAGCTACTCAACCCTCTATGGGCCGACTGTCCCCTCCCCTTCTGAAATTCGAAAGATGCTAGCACCAGCACCAGCACCAGCGAAATCAAAGTGACAGAAAAACCCAAGCACCGGAACTATTGCTGCTCGTTAGCTATCAGTGGCCATAGTATAAAGATAGATCTCCAGCACCATTTATGATTACGTAGTCTGCCCATTAAGATTAGGTTAGTAAGTATAGTAATTGACGTGTAGTGTCAACATTATCAATCTCTTCAGAGGGTGCCAGGCTAAACCCCATTCCTATGTCCCCTGTAACTTCTCCTCCCTTCTCCTCCCCCCACCCCTCTAAGTGATGGTTTTGAGCTGTAAACATTAACGAGGACCGCTGAAGCTCGCCCACAGAGCAGGGCTGCGTCACTACGCTATTAAAACTGTACACAAACATGTCTGTCCACTCTCTCTCTCTTTCTTCCTCCACTCAACCTCCCGTTAAAACTCCCAGTGCCCACATGGAGGCTAGCACTAGTCTCTGAACTAGACAAGCCCTCCTCAGCCAGAGAAAATGCCATGCAAGCACCCCTTTGTCTTCATGTATTTACGAAGTGTCGCAGGGTAGGAGTGCTGATCTAGAATCAGGTCCCCCCTCTTATTTAAAAAAAATAAATGTAACCTTTATTTAACTATGCAAGTCAGTTAAGAACAAATTCTCGTTTACAATGACGGCCCACCCCGGCCAAACCCAGGCCAATTGTGCGCCTCCCTATGGGACTCCCAATCACAGCCGGTTGTGATACAGCCTGGATTCGAACCAGGGTGTCTGTAGTGACCTCTAGCACTGAGATGCAGTGCCTTAGACCGCTGCGCCACTCAAGAGCCTTTATTCATTATGATTTACAAAGCAAAACAGATGCTAGATCAGCATTCCTACTCTGAGATACTTTGTGAACACAGGCCCAGAGGTGCATGCACTCAGCACAACATTGTGGAACGTTCGGACCGAAATACTGTATACGAACAAACATGCCTCTGATATGTAAGGGATCACGTCAGCTCTATTCATGATATTTCTAAATCGGCAATGTTCCATAACATTTGCCTACTGAACGTGCCCCAGACGTCTGACTGAGGGATGGACAGGGCAATCTCACTAGATAGGGAGGAAGAGACTGAAGGAATGTCCCGGCTGCCTCTCCTGTCTCCTGGGAAAAGATAAAATACCTGCTGGCATTTTGACCACAGAGACGGCCCGTTGATCCTGCTGATCCTTTCAAAACAAAAGCCCTCTCTCTTTACCATGTCGGCTGTGCTGTGGTTTCCCCGAAAACAAGCCTGCATGGATGTGATGACATCAGAGTTTCCATGGGAACCCTGCAGCCCAAAAAAAATAACAGGCAGCTGATGATGTCATCGTCACATCAAAGTAAATGTAATTAAGTGCACATGGAGCCAAGACAGAGAGCGAGAGAGAGAAAGAGAGAGAAAGATGCACTCAGAAAAAGGTGCCATCTAGAACCTTAAAGGGTTATTTTGCTGTTCCCATAGGATAACCCTTTGAATAACCCTTTTTGGTTCCAGGTAGAACTCTTTTGGGTACCATGTTGTTCTACCTGGAACCAAAAAGGGTTCTCCTATGGGGACAGCAAAAAACAACAACATTTGGAACCCTTTTTTTCTAAGAGTGTAGAGAAGAGAGAAAGAGATAGAAAGAGTGAGAAAGAGAGAGAGAGAAGTATGCTAATAAAATGTATTTCATGTTACCAGCGTTGAATGTTAATTGCACGGTTTCTGAGCTAGGTGCAGAGACATCCCGTGATGAGTTGGATTGAGAGGTTGGCTGATTACCATTATACGGCATGGGATGCATAACTCCAACCTTGTAAAACACCTCTACACTGAACATCCCCGTATGCAATGCATGAGAAGGTGACAAATAGAATCAGATCCCTATAGGGGAGTTTAACTTAATCTAAAATAGCAAATATTGTCACATATCCGCCATACATAGCCTAAAGATAAGTGGGCTAGTATTGTCTTATATGCTAGCAGAGAGATACCGGTGGTCTGGGAGAACTTGAGCATAGAGAAATGCCATGAGAAGTGGAGGAGGTGTGGAGGAGAGAAAGAAGTGGGGGGGGGACAAACCCCAGCCAATCTCCTGAGATCACTGACTCCGGATAATTACAGCCCCCCCCTCCCTGTTCCCAGAGTCAGGATGGACTGAGCCCGTATCCACACACATGCAGACACACACATTGACGCAAACACATGCTCGCAAACACACACGCAAGAACATGTCTACACTTGTATTCGGCACAGGTGACAAATACAAATTTAATTTGATTTGACATGCTAGCAAAAACACAAGATTGCACACATGCACGTGTAGCGCATGGGGATGTGTAAAACGTACTCCTCAGCTTGATGTGTCGCCACTTGAACAGCTGAATTATTATGTTTTCAGTGGGGCAGACTGGTAAAATGCTTCGGAAGTGCAAGGCAGAGGTCTGTGAGTTCAAGCCTTGATGTGAGCTGAATCAGGAGGAAGTGGTACTCGCTAAGCAGTCAGCGCAACGTCCATTACACACACACACACACACACACACACACACACACACACACACACACACACACACACACACACACACACACACACACACACACACACACACACACACACACACACACACACACACACACACACACACACACACACACACACACACACACACGTCACTCTGTCATACGCACAATGAATACAAATACACATCACGTTTAAGACATCCTCAGAGACAGGAAAAGACAATGACCAGACACACAAGCTCAGTGGAAAATCATGAATGTCACCTCCTTGGGCTGCACAGGGGAAACAGACTAAACCCTACTATCAACACACAGTGTACTGTCTCCAAGAGGCTGGATGCAATTGTGAGAGCTGTAGTGCATATGAAAGACCACGATACACACAAGGGAACACACGCACAGGAACACACATGCTGAAACGCTATCAGTCTGTGTGCAGCTTCA
This sequence comes from Oncorhynchus gorbuscha, assembly GCF_021184085.1. Taxonomy (NCBI): domain Eukaryota; kingdom Metazoa; phylum Chordata; class Actinopteri; order Salmoniformes; family Salmonidae; genus Oncorhynchus; species Oncorhynchus gorbuscha. The sequence goes on along the minus strand of NC_060191.1, from coordinate 38,861,718 downwards.
ACAAAAACGGATACTTCAGTGATGATGGATTGTCAAGGAAGTGAGCAATGCTGATGTCATACTCCCAGGCCGAGCCAAAACACATCTCTGTCATATCCATCAATTGTTCCCCACAATCTCCTCTCCTATATCGAAACCTCACAACCTTCTCCCAGGCCTCTCTCTGGCAGCCAGACAGGCCCTGATTCAGCATGACATCACCCTCTCCTTTCTGTGACCACAGGGCCCTTAAGAACACACACACACACACACACACACACACACACACACACACACACACACACACACACACACACACACACACACACACACACACACACACACACACACACACACACACACACACACGGACATAGAGAGAAGATGAGCAGGACAATAAAAGGTTGTCCGTCTGTCAAAGACTAACTTTTTTCACTTAAAGACCCTGAAGTGAGGTTTGGAAACAACATCACTATTTGTCCTGGCAATGAAGGTCTGTCTACTGGAGCATTCACGGGGGGAAAAAAGGAGAATGGTTTTTCATTGAAGTTGTCCACTTTAAAAACCCTTTGGCTCTGCCCTCTCTCGGAGTTGCTTGAGGACACAGTAGCGCTGTGGCAAGGATGCACAAGATCGGTTCTTTTAAGGACCTATCTAAGGCTACTTACCCCTGTAGAAACTCTGGAATCACACCCTTGTTGGCATAAAGACACCCACAATCTCTCTTTTTATCTCGGTCCATTTCTGAAGTGCACCAACGTGCGTTCAGTCCTTGCACACCATATAACGGATGGTGTCATTATAAAACACCCCTTCACCATAGAGAAGCTGGTTCGTTACTGATTGAGCGTGACTTTCACCACTAAATAAACTTCCACAGTTTGACAAAGCTACATCAGGGGGAAACAGCTACTCAAATTAAAAACCTTTCATTATGGCGTTAGCGATTTGCTGCAGTGACTCAGAGCCCATTGAGGCTCAGTATTCTCAGTGCTTCTGGGGCCTGTGCAGTGCAGGTGAGTGGTGTGTGTGTGTGTGTGTGTGTGAGTGAGTGAGTGAAATGTAGGATTGTCTGAGCACAAACATAGCTACTTCTTTTGGCAATGCATGAAGCAGTCAGGAAACAGCTTGAGTGATGAATGACAGGCTGCTAGGAGAGGCAAAGAACCCAAAGATCCCTCCTCACTCACACCCCCAAAAAAGGCTTTTGATTTGCTGTGAATCCAGCGGTTTGTGTGTGTGTGTGTGTGTTCGCACATGAGGCAGACTGCCTCTGCCAACTCCTAATGAGTGTTGCTGAGGAGGAGATTGATTACTGTAAGACAGATGTGCCTCAGCTTACCTGTGTGCGTGTGGTGGGGGAGGGGGTATGGTGAACATATGACATATGTCTGTGGCACAGGTGAGAGCTCCTGCTGAAATTTTACAATAAACTACAGTTTGTAATGAAATACAGGAATGTGTTTTTACCGGTTACTGCCACATCACTGAGCTTTCTACATAGCTGTGTTTGTTCAAATACCCATACTAACATACTGTATACTACATAGTTAATGAGTATATACCACAATCTACATACTATTAGTTAATTTTAGTATACTGTAAATGAGCGTTTCAGTTGAGCGTACTAGCGCTTCACCGGTCTACAGTTGATGCTGTTGCTATATGCAACCTCTCGCTTGTTTGTTAGCATAACAAATGACTAGCCAGACATTTTACGATTTTGGGTGGGTTCATAATTTCAATCTGGAGTGCGCAACAATTTAATTACGCAGATATTTTGTTGGTTTTGAGCGTAAATGTATCAGTTATTCTGCGCTCCGGCAGACAGACGAGACCAGAGTGCTCTGAAATCGGAGTAGATAGCCAGAATAAACAATGCCCATTGAGAACGCACAACAACTATACCACTTAGCTAAGAATGACAGGAATAATCAAGTCAATAAACGTTGGGGGGTTAGTTAGATAGCATATAGCTAATATACTGGCAAGTTTGATGTATTAGTAGCCAACTAATGTTAGATAGTTAGCTAACAAACCTGTACAAACTGCTGTAATGATATGCTATGTGGTTTGTAAGGATAGCGTAGCTAACAAATTGTCAGCCAGCATAATGTGTAAGGCAAGTCATTTGAAAAGTAAGTACTTTATTACATTGCTCAACATTTTCTTAACATTTGTCATAATTAGTTAAAGCAATGAATTTGTATCCGCTCTCGGACTTCGGCTGCATATTTTCCGCCATTTTCTTCAAATCTGAAAATACGGCAATTTTCTGAAGTATTGCATGATGGGCCCTAAAACCACAAAAATAATGTCCACTGTTTGTATACTTCATATTTAGTCGAATGTGGGGAGACATCCGGGAACTGTTGGCATACTAACTATATCCATACTATGACCAATAAGCATACTATATACTCAATTTACGTCACAAATAGTACGGTTAGTATGGTTAGTATGAGTATATGAATACAGCCCATGTCTTAAGTCTGAATGAGATGTTTCTACAAAGATGAAGCTGAGTGGTCAGACAGCGGTGTTGACACTGTGTCTATGGTGGGTCTGTTAAGCATGAAACACACTGAGAATCTCACTGCCTTTATTGTCCCCATTATCATTACATTTTTTGGTACTTTTTACCCCTTTCGTGATATCCAAATTGGTAGTTACAGCTTTGTCCCATCGCTGCAACTCCCGTACGTGCATCCTCTGAAACACGACCATGCCAAGCCACACTGCTTCTTGAAACACTTTTTGCTTAACCCACCAATGTGTCTGAGGAAACACCGTACAACTGGCGCCCGAAGTCTGCATGCATGTGCCCGGCCCGCCACAAGGAGTCGCTAAAGCGAGATGGGACAAGGACACCCCGGCCAGCCAAACCCTCCTCTAACCCGGATGACGCTGGGCCAATTGTGCTCCGCCTTACGGGTCTCCTGGTCGCGGCACAGCCTGGGATCGAACCTGGGTCTGTAGTGACGCCTCAAGCACCGCAATGCAGTGCCTTAGATGGCTGCGCCTCTCGGGGGGCCCATCGTACATTTTTAAAGACAAAAAATGGACAATACAAAATTCATAATGTTACATACAGTATATACCAATGAAAGAGACTAGTCTGCTGGCTTTACTGGTGGATAGGAATATTAGCCCGAACTGTTTAGGAGGGATATCACACCTGGCAGAAATTATTATCTAATTCTGTTTTACCTGCCAGGGAGTGTTCTATAACTCAAATCAAAGTTTATTTGTCACATGCGCCGAATACATCAGCTGTAAACCTTACAGTGAAATGCTTACTTACAGGCTCTAACCAATGGTGCCAAAAAAGGTATGTGTGTGTGCGTGGGTAAGTAAAATAAATAAAACAACAGTAGAAAGACATTTGAAAAAAAGAGTAGCAATGCTATATACAGACACCTGTTAGTCAGGCTTACTGAGGTAGTATGTAAATGTAGGTATCGTTAAAGTGACTGTGCATATATGATGAACAGTGAGTAGCAGAAGCATAAAAGAGGGGTTGGCGGGTGGTGGGACACAATGCAGATAGCCCGGTTAGCCAATGTGCAGGAGCACTCCGGTACCGCTTGCCATGCGGTAGTAGAGAGAACAGTCTATGACTGGGGTGGCTGGGGTCTTTGACAATTTTTATGGCCTTCCTCTGACACCGCCTGGTATAGAGGTCCTGGGTGGCAGGCAGCTTTGCCCCAGTGATGTACTGGGCCGTACGCACTACCCTCTGAAGTGCCTTGCGGTCGGAGGCCGAGCAATTGCGTACCAGGCAGTGATGCAACCGGTCAGGATGCTCTCGATGTTGCAGCTGTAGAACCTTTTGAGGATCTCAGGACACATGAGAAATCTTTTTTTGTTTCCTGAGGGGGAATAGGCTTTGTCGTGCCCTCTTCACGACTGTCTCGGTGTGTTTGGACCAATCTAGTTTGTTGTTGATGTGGACACCAAGGAATTTGAAGCTCTCAACCTGCTCCACTACAGCCCCGTCGATGAGAATGGGGACGTGCTTGGTGCTCCTTTTCCTGTAGTCCACAATCATCTCTTTAGTCTTGGTTACATTGAGGGATAGGTTGTTATTCTGGCACCAGCTGGCCAGGTCTCTGACCTCCTCCCTATAGGCAGTCTCGTCGTTGTCGGTAATCAGGCCTACCACTTTTGTGTCGTCAGCAAACTTAATGATGGTGTTGGAGTCGTGCCTGGCCATGCAGTCGTGGGTAAACAGGGAGTACAGGAGAGGACTGAGCATGCACCCCTGGGGAGCTCCAGTGTTGAGGATCGGCGTGGCAGATGTGTTGCTACCTACCTTCAACACGTGGGGGCGGCCTGTCAGGTAGTCCAGGATCCAGTTGCAGAGGGAGGTGTTTAGTCCCAGGATCCTTAGCTTGGTGATGAGCTTTGAGGGTACTATGGTGTTGAACGCTGAGCTGTAGTCAATGAACAGCATTCTCACATAGGTGTTCCTTTTGTCAAGGTGGGAAAGGGCAGTGTGGAGTGCAATAGAGATTGCATCATCTGTGGATCTATTTGGGAGGTATGCAAATTGGAGTGGGTCTAGGGTTTCTGGGATAATGGTGTTGATGTGAGCCATTACCAGCCTTTCAAAGCACTTCGTGGCTAAGGACATGAGTGCTACGGGTCTGTAGTCATTTAGGCAGGTTGCCTTTGTGTTCTTGGGCACTGGGCTTGAAGTATGTTGGTATTACAGACTCAAATCAGGGATATGTTCAAATGTCAGTAAAGACACCTGCCAGTTGGTCAGCACAAGGAGCATACATCCTGGTAATCCGTCTGGCCCCGCAGCCTTGTGTATGTTGACCTTAAAGGTCTTACTCACGTCGGCTATGGAGAGCGTGATCACACAGTCGTCTGGAACAGCTAATGCTTTCATGCATGCCTCAGTACTACTTGCCTCGAAGCGAGCATAGAAGTTATTTAGCTCGTCTGGTAGGCTTGTGTCACTGGGCAGCTCGCGGCTGTGCTTCCCTTTGTAGTCTGTAATAGTTTGCAAGCCCTGCCACATCCGATGAGCGTCGGAGCCGGTGTAGTATGATTCAATCTTAGCCCCGTATTGACGCTTTGCCTGTTTGATGGTTCGTCGCAGGGCATAGCGGGATTTCTTGTAAGCTTCCGGGTTAGAGTCCAGCACCTTGAAAGCGACAGCTCTACCCTTTAGCTCAGTGAGAATGTTGCCTGTAATCCATGGCTTCTGGTTGGGGTATGTACGTACAGTCACTGTGAGGACTACGTCCTCAATGCACTTATTGATCAAGTCAGTGACTGATGTGGTGTATTCCTCAATGCCATCGGAAAAATCCCGGAACATGTTCGAGTCTGTGATAGCAAAGCAGTCCTGTAGTTTAGCATCTGCTTCATCTGACCATTTTTTTATAGACCGAGTCACTGGTACTTCCTGCTTTAATTTTTGCTTGTAAGCAGGAATCAGGAGGAAAGAGTTGTGGTCGGATTTACCAAATGGGGGGAGAAGGAGAGCTTTGTACACGTCTCTGTGTGTGGCGTACAGGTGATCTAGAATTTTTTTCCCCTCTGGTTGCACATTTAACATGTTGATAGAGATTTGGTAGAACTGATTTAAGTTTCCCTGCATTAAAGTCTCCGGCCACTAGGAGCACCGCCTCTGGGTGAGTGGTTTCCTGTTTGCTTATTTCCTTATACAGCTACTGAGTGTGGTCTCATTGCCAGCATCTGTCTGTGGTGGTAAATAAACAGCCACGAAAAGTATAGCTGAGAACTCTCTTGGCAAGTAGTGTGGCCTGCAGTTTATCACAATATACTCAACTTCAGGCGAGCAAAATCTAGAGACTTCCTTAGGTGTCGAGCACCAGCTGTTGTTTACAAATATGCACAGACCGCCCCCCCCCCCTCGTCTTACCGGAGTGTGCTGTTCTATCCTGCCGGTGCAGAGTGTATCCTGCTAGCTGAATATCCATGTCGTCATTCAGCCACGATTCTGCGAAGCATAGGATATTACAGTTTTTGATGTCCCTTTGGTAGGATGTTTGTGATCTTACCTCGTCTAGTTTATTGTCCAATGATTGCATGTTGGCGAGTAATATTGACGGTAATGGCAGCTTTCCTAACGGCAGCTTTCCTAGCAGCTTTCCTACCTGCACCCAGAGGGGAGTAGTTCAAAGTTCAGGTACAGGGGGTGGCTTTGGTCTAAAATTATTTTGTGAGTCTTGCTGAGGGCTCTGACTTTAAAGATCTCATCACCTTGTTTGCTGTGGTGATAATCCTTCTCAGCATATGACAGTGGCATTGCCAAACCAACAAACAACGCAAAAAGTTAATACTCTCAATGAAATCAGAGTCGGTATAGTACAGTCAACATCAAAAGGTCCCAGCTTTTTGAGAAAGTACAGTCCCTGATGACTATTTTTGTAGATCTGGTCTGTACATGCAAGAGGACACTCAGATATTTGTATTCCTCTACAACATTTGTATTCCTCTACAATGTTCTGATAGCTGTTGCAGAGGTGGGTGTTGTTTGCTCCCTGAAGTCTATCTATATGCACATCTCTTTGGTCTTGTTGGTATTGAGGACCAAGTGTGATTCATCACACCTCTCTACACAGTCATTTAGGACCGGGCCATGACAGTGGGAGGCCATTCCTTCTCTTGCTAGAACAAAAACGGTACCTGCTTCGTGCCAACCCAGTAGCGACGAACTTACTGATTCTACTTGTAGAACAGCAACGCTTGTCAGTGGCCAACAACTTGAGAGCCCAACCCCCCATGTGGGAGAGCACGAACCCCCATGTGGGAGTGCACGAACCCCCATGTGGGAGAGCACGAACCCCCATGTGGGAGAGCACGAACCCCCATGTGGGAGAGCACGAACCCCCATGTGGGAGAGCACGAACCCCCATGTGGGAGAGCACGAACCCCCATGTGGGAGAACACGAACCCCCATGTGGGAGAACACGAACCCCCATGTGGGAGAGCACGAACCCACATGTGGGGGAGCTAACAATTAATTTGGTATTTTTCAAAAGAGAGCATTTTCTGCATACATCCACGGATGAGCCTGTCACACTTCATATCCATTGTAGGCTAAGGGATGACAGCTAGCTAAGTGGACAGATGCAATGCACACAACACTAAATACTTCCTTCAAGCCTGCTAACCACTGTAGTTAGTATTGACATTATAATGAAATCACAATGGATTAGCTAGTTTCCATGAAACAGCTGCCTGTGTTAGCTGCCGAGTTGTGCAGTGCAGTGTCCATAGCTAGCTAGCTATGCTGTGCTAGCTAGCGAATATGCTAACATTAACTAGCTAGCTAAACATTTGGCTATGGGCTGGCACTGGCAATATGGGATTATGGAGAGTGAATTATATTGTTTCTTCGTCCTCTTGCTTGGTAGTCATCTAGTTGTGGCCATCTGGCATTCTGTTCAGAGGTGCTAAGTACTGTCAGCAGGCAAACGTTTGGCAATCCTACCGGTGTGTCTGAGCTTTTAGAGGAGGGGAGACACCCTTCTGTGTGTCTGCCACAGCAGAAGACCAACACAGAGGTGAAGGGCTGTTGGTCTGAGAGGAGGAGTGAAAAGAAAGGCAGGGGGAGAGATCAGGGCCTAATGTGCTTCAACAGTCCAGAGAGAAGAGTGTGAGAAAACCATCAAGGAGACCACACCTCTGTTCAAATGAAGAAGCACCAGTAACCACAACGACCTCTGCTTCCTCCCCTCCATGTCCACCTCTGGCCCCTCTCTACTATCCCCTCCCCCAGACCCTCCCTACCATTGGTGGTCCTGGAGGTAGAGCTCAGTGTTGCCAGATTGGGGTGTTTTTAAACCCCCTGAAAAAAATGGGATGCAAGAAAACAAACCCAGCCCACCCAGCTCACAGACCAAGCTGTTAAAATGTGGCTACTTTTTAGTGGATTGAGCAGGATTTTGGTTCTGATTGTGCTCGAAAGTGTCAATAGAAAACGGGCAACAATAGTGGAGCCATACCGGCTTTGGGATGGGGAAGAAACCCAGCCAGCCTCCGAGCAGCCTGAACCAGCCTCTGGTTCAGCCTCTGTTTAACCCAAAATATGGTCCTATATATGTTCCTTTAAGAGTGGAAACATCAGATTTGTTCATGTTTAGCCTCTGGAAGACTGAAAACTGCTGAACAACTAGCAGTGAGTAATGATAGGATGTTTAAACAGAACACAGAGGGGGTAGAGTGCAACTGGACATGCCTAGCTCTGGAACGCAGGCCTAGTGGTGCTAGGATTCTACACTGATTTAGTTAGCTCTTCATGAGAGAAGAGAGAAGACAACGGAGGGAAAGACAAACACAGAGGAAAGAGAAGAGGAAGGTGCTGGTACTTTGGGCGACGATGATAAGTTGTGTCGTTTGCTGAGGTGCCAAGATAATTCACTGTTGAACAGTAGAGGACTCCCATATACTACTGCATAACTGACTGATCTCTGCTGCTAAGAGAGGCCCACACTCTCACACACACAAAGTACTTACATAGAGCTTAATGTACCCTTTGGGGTCATGCACCGCATGCCCTGACTAGACATGTGCAAACCCGCGCGCACACACACACACACACACACACACACACTGGCTCCCTGAAGGCCTGATAAAACCCTGTCTGCATGACCTCACTTCCTGTCGCTATAGCCAGAGGGGGGATGGATAGACAGTAACCTGCTGAGGGGTAGAGGAGAGGAGGACACACACACGCACACACATTTCCACTTGGGGTGTTTTACTGGCTGGGAATCTGCCCCCCTGACCTTTCCCATATCATGCTTTAGGGGAGGTGGTCTGATCCTGACCTGTAATCCCCACATTGGCCCTCGAACAAATTAAATCAATTTGGAGGGGTTTTAATAATGTTTTCCATACCATCTATCTATATACCAGTTATAAAACTGAACCTCAACTCTCAGTCTCAATAACAGTTCCAGCGATTTTAAGGACGATAACTTAATGATGTCATCACATCAGACTTCCATCTTCTATCCCTTGTTGCTTAAATCATCCTTCAATATGAATTCATCTTAAATAGTAATTTGCCTGTTGATGTCTGCCTTTAAATTATAGTATGGCTATGTAGGGAAATGCCTTTTTGAAACTAAACCCCATAACTCAACCTTGTGGGGGTGAAGCTAGTTTTAGAAGATACATTTTCAGCGGACAACTTTCTCCTTTAAAAACGGTGCAATGTGCCGAGGAGTGAGGAAAAACCTGGCCACATTTCCTGGCAAGTCCTTGGAGAATCTACTCCTACATGGACCATGACTTCACATCAGTACTCAGCAAAGCTGCACTGATGAAAATGGTCAGACGGTAATTACTACGAATGGCTTCTTCAAACAGATAAGATGACAGAGGTACCCGGGAGGCCAAGGCCAGACTCAGCGAGATGACTGAGCACGTAGGGTGCATCCCAAATGGCACCCTATTCACAGTGAACCCCTTTTGACCAGTGCATTATATAGGGAATAGGGGGCTGTAGGAGCTATTTATCATGTTTGTGTTATACTTATTTCGTCCCTATACTTACCTGTTTAGCACCTGTTTTACCCTCCGAACGGCCTCAATTCGGCATCGCATGGACTCTACAAGGTGTCAAAAGTGTTCCACAGGGATGCTGGCCCATGTTGACTCCAATGCGTCCCACAGTTGTGTCAAGTTGGCTGGATGGTGGACCATTTGGGTGGTGGACCATTCTTGATACACATGGGAAACTGTTGAGTGTGAAAAACCCAGCACCGTTGCAGTTCTTGACACATTCAAACTGGCACCAACTACCATATCATGTTCAAATGGCGAACATGCACAATCCATGCCTCAAATGTCTCAAGGCTTAAAAATCATTCTTTAACCTGTCCCCCCCCCCCCTTCATCTACACTGATTGAAGTGGATTTAACAAGTGACATCAATAAGGGATCATAGCTTCTGGTCAGTCTATGTCATGGAAATAGCAGGTGTTCCTAATATTTTGTACTCTCAGAGCGTAGGGAATAGGGAGGTATTTCATACATAAACCAAGCCAACAACATGCACCAAAGATCTGGTTACAAGGATAATGTTTATAATGTGACCCCTCTGCTTGCCCCTCTTCCTCCCTGGTGTCGGTCTGGATGCCTCTTCTTTGTCACTGGATCCTGGATGAATATAGCCCACTAATGAGGACTCCGACATTTACCCCCCCACAGGAGTTATATTACCACTCAATCTCGGGGGACTGTCCCATAAGACACATACGGTGTATCCCTTTCAGTATCCATGTAAACAAACCTGTAAACAGTTATATTGTTACTCAACATGAAATGCGCATCTCAAGTCTCAGGAGTCAAAACAACGTGGAACTTTCGAAACGCCCGTCTTCACCATCTCCACTTTCCATCTATCATGGTGTACTTAACAGTTTAACTCCTCAGCCTGGCCTCAGAGCCGCACAAAACACATTCACTTCTAGGTAAAAAAAAAAAAAAAAAACTCTTTAGAAACTGAAGCCTCTTATGGTCCAACTTGCTGCTGAGAGTTCATGCTCTTACTCACATTGGCCCACAGAACATAACGATGCTCTGACGCTTGTTTTTATGATCAAACGTCATGTTTAGCTGTTGAAAGCCGTATGAATCATACCATAGCCACTTACACAAGGTTTCAACATGAGGGAAAAAAAAAGTCCATGCATGTGTCTTTCACATGACATCATCTCTTCCAAGCTGCTGCTTGCAATTATACCTTTCATTACACAATTGGTGAGGTCAGACCTGGGTTCAAATATAATTGGATATATTTTAAATGACTTTAGCTGCCTTTGATTGAGCTTGCATGGCGCAAAAGGAACCAATAGAACAGTCACAAAACTGTGAAACCCGCCCCATCTGGTACTCCAGGCCGTAAAGGACTCCCACATCTACAGAACACTCAGAGTGGATCCTGCTGAACAACTAGCAGTGAGTAAGGATCGGATGTTTAAACAGAGCACAGAGGGGATAGAGTGCAACTAGACATGCCTAGCTCTGGAACGCAGGCCTGGTGGTGCTAGGATTCTACACTGATTTATTTAGTTGTTAAATGAGAGAAGAGAGAAGACAGAGGGAAAGACAAACACAGAGGAAAGAGAAGGGAGACGGTGATAAGTTGTGTCTTGTTTGCGGAGGTGCCCAGATACATGTGTCTTTCGCATTATGTCATCTCTTCCAAGCTACTGCTTGTATTTATACCTTTTATTCCACGCTTGGCTAGACCTGGGTTCAATTCAAATTTGATATATTTTAAATTAATTTAGCCGCCTTTGATTGAGCTTGCCTGGTGCAATGAACCCAATAGAACAGTAGCAAAACTGTGACAACCACCCATCTGGCACTTCAGGCAGGCTAAAGCAAACACTAAGTATTGGAAAGACTTCAAATAGTATTTGAACCCAGGTCTGGGTGAGGCCAGTTCAGGCAACATGACCCAGCCCAGAGATGGGTGGATAAGCAGCACTGGGAAAGGAGGATCCTTTGGCTGGGACTGTGTTCAAATCTCTATGTGTTACACAATATCTGGCCAACAATGCTATCCTGAAACTTCACAACAGGTCTGAAAACTGAATTAGGCCAGGGCATTGAGGGTAGCCAGGTTCACTCTATCTTCTATAGACTGCATAATAAGATCACAATGTTATTTTGTATTTAGAACATACAGTAAAGAGTAGAAAATGGTCCCAGCAGACACAGGCTGGAAGTTGGGAATAGGAAACCGCAGGATTACTCGTGGGGAGAGAGGGCAATGAGTATTGGGTTATAAGAGAACAGCCACAGACAGATGAACGCAGGCAGACAGAGACGACGGACGCGCGCACACACACACACACACACACACATCTTTCCACTTGCTCTGCATGGATGGTGATTAAGTTAGCGCCAGTTAAAGTGTATGGACTGCGATTTGGTCACAAGGCCTGGTAAGCTACTCCTGGTGTCTCTTGAGTTCTGACATTCAGTGGCCTTTCCCTGGTCTTCACCTCGACATTACACCATTCTAGCTTTCCATAGGTCTGCAGGGAGACAACATGGCGACAGGGTCACTACCTGTCACATAGAGGGCAGACGCGCACCTTGTGTGTGACATGATGTTCAAACATACACAAGTTGATGAAATGAGACAAAGGCAATGGAAGGGTAGGGAGAGGAGGGTCAGTCTGTCAGACACACAGAAACAGAGAGACCGAGGCACAAGGGGACCGAAATGAGACAAAGGCTATGGCCAGGCCAGACGTATGAAAACAGTTAAGGATACTAGAAGCAAGTTCATTTTATAAGGGGAGGTAAAATGCTGTGGCTTTTTGTACACATGACGTCTGCAGCCTCTTATAAACACTAAGGTCTTATCCTGAGCAAATTGTTTATTTAGTGTAACAACATCTGTGCATTCGAAGGGATTGCACAAGCAGCATAACTGAGCTCAAGCGAAACTGCTACTGTGCCTGTGGACTTAAACTAGACCTGACTTGCCCTGATCTCAAAAACTGTCCAAGTGATGTTCAATGAAGTCAGTTTAATCCTAGCCAACTGGCACAACTCCTACTGTTTATGTTCCCTTCCAATTGTCCTGTTTGCTGTTGTTGAACCTTGATTTCACCCTCCGGTAAAGCTACTCTACCAGCACATTTACCATCATTTACCTTAGTGTTGTTCTCCCAGAACAAGCTTTACACTCCACCAGCAGGTTCACAGGTGGCTGCTTTGGAGAAAAGCCAAGTCTGGCACTGCACTGGAAAACAAAAGCACCGTTTCTTCTGCCTTAGCTTTCATTTTCAAGCCTCCATCTACCTTCTTCCACCTCCCAGTGAGATCTTGTGCCGTTGGTTTTCCATTGACATACGTGATCAAGCCAGGGGCCACACCACACGCACTTTCAGTAACAGCAGAGAGGCCCCATGGTAGACTGTTTGTAGACAGGGGACCAGGGATGAGGGCAACTCAACAGCCCTTCCATCTGGTCCCATCTAAACTCTGTTTATCCTTCTGGCAAATGTTTATCCCTGACCGACGGACTCCTCCGGTCGTGTTGTCTTCTGTATACTTATCTGTTTATTAGGATCCCCGTTAGCTTTTGCAGAAGCAGCAGCTACTCTTCCTGGGGTCCACACAAAACACGACAAGTAACAAAGCATTGATAAGACAAGGAATGTCACACACACACATTTCAAATACAATGATATACAAACGTTGCAACAAACAAATAATACAAACAATAAAACAGTGTGTGTTTGCATGTGTCCTCTCTCACTGTCCCCTCCGTTCCATTAGTTGTTTTTAATAGGTCAATTTGCTGTTTGCTTGAGTAATGCGATCATGGCTCTTTGGAAAACTATGCGTTGCTGTGGATTCGTTTTGGACTTGGGGACTGTGAAGGGACCCCTGGTGGCATGTCTTGTGGGGTATGCATGGGTGTCTGAGACAAATGTTATTTGATTATGCAGACAATTCTGGAGGTTTCATCACAGTAATATTTCTGATAAAAACTAGGAGAGAAGCAGTTAAATCGCTCGTCAACCCTCAACCACGAAAGACTGATATGCAGGGTGTTGATGTTAATTCTGTATGGGCAAGGCGTGCTGCTCTGTTTTGAGCCAGCTGCAGCATTGCTAGGTCTTTCTTTGTTGTACTTGACCATATTACCAGACGGTAATCAAGATGGGACAAGACCAGAGTTTGAACAACTAGTACAGTTGATGTCAAAAACACAGAACATCTTTTTAAAAACAGACATACCCCTCCCCATCTTCACAACAACTTTGTCATTATGACTTAATCATGATAATTGACCATCCAATGTTATACCTAGGAGTTAACCTTCCTCAACGGTCACACATTTATGTAAAACACCAGTTGAGGTTTAGGTCTTAGAGAATGTTTTGAACCAAATATGCTTTTAGTTTTAGATGCAAGACCAGTTTATTATTTAAAAATCACCCATTCTGATACGGACTGAATTCCTTTTTAGAATTTCAGTGCGCTCACCGGCTTTTGGTGCTGACATGTAGAGTGTGGAATCTTACATAAAGCTAAAATTACTATGTATGTGGAAGACCTGTGGCAAATGATTTGTAAAAATAAAGAGAAGCAGCCCAAGGACTCTGCCCTGAGGGACACCACACTGTACATATGTTAGAGAAGCTTCCATTGGCGAACACTGTTTGGGTTCAATTGGATAAAGAACTCTCCAAACATGTAATGGCAGGTAATGTAAAGCCATAGCAAGTTAGTTTTCAATCAGAGCAATTTATGAACAATAACAAAAAAAGGTTGCACTGAAATATAACAATACTACTCCAACTATCATATTTTTATCCATCTCTTTTAACCAATCATCAGTCATCCGAGTTAGTGCAGTACAAGTTGAGTGCCCTTCTCTATATGCATGCTGAAAGTCGTGTTTTCTGAAAGATAGGATTATATTTGGTCAAACAATCCTCTCCATCAGTTTAGTAAGAACAGGCAGCAAACTGATTGGGCAGCTGATAGAGCCACCAAAGGGTACTTTACTATTTTTAGGCAGTGGCATTACTTTGGCGTCCTTCCATGCCTGTGGACACACACACACTCCTTCAGGCTTTGGTTAAAGATATAGCAAATAATAATAAGGAATTTTAAATGATTCATACATTTTACTTTTGATACTTAAGTATATTTTAGCAATTACAATTTTTTGATACTTAGGTATATTTCAAACCAAAACCAAATACTTCACTACTTTCACTTTTATTTGAGTAACTTTCTTTAAAAATGTATTTATACTAGAGGTTAACCGATTAATCAGAATGGCCGATTAATTAGGGCCAATTTCATGTTTTCATAACAAATTTGGATTTTGTGGAGCGATGGCTAACGATGCTTCGAGGGTGGCTGTTGTCTATGTGTTCCTGGTTCGAGCACAGGTAAGTGCGAGGAGAGGGACGGAAGCTATACTGTTACACTGGCAATACTAAAGTGCCTATAAGAACATCCAATAGTCAAAGATATATGAAATACAAAATGGTAGAGAGAAATAGTCCTATAAATACTATATTAACTACAACCTAAAACCTCTTACCTTAGAATATTGAAGTCTCATGTTAAAAGGAACCACCAGCTTTCATATGTTCTGAGCAAGGAACTGAAACGTTAGCTTTCTTACATGGCACATATTGCACTTTTACTTTCTTCTCCAACACTTTGTTTTTGCATTATATAAACCAAATTGAACATGTTTCATTATTTATTTGAGGCTAAATTGATTTTTCTTGATGTATTATATTAAGTTGAAATAACTGCTCATTCAGTATTGTTGTAATTGTCATTACAAAAAAAAAATATATATATATATATATTTTTTTTTGTCAACGCCGATATAGTAATCGTCCGATTTAAAAAAAATATATAATAATATATATTATATATTTTTTTAAATCGGACGATTACTCGATATCGGCGTTGACAAAAAAACAAAAAACAAAAAAAATCATACAATCGGTCGACCGCTAATCTATACTTATACTCTAGTATGACAATTGGGTACTTTTTGTACCACTGCTTAACAAGTGCATGCTTGTCAACAATTGGCATGAATAATTTTTGCAAATAAACTAGCTACACCTACATTCTTTTTTACAATCCCTTTGATGAAGTAGTATCTCCAAAACTCATCCGGGAACATTTACTGAAGGGAAGTTACCATCCAGATCTGTCTCTTTTACTTTCCAAGTTTATATTCGATGGAGCCCTTCCGAGGGACTAAATATGTAACCAACAACAATAGTTGACTATAATAGACCTAGATCACAACCAATCCTGAACCTAGTATGACCCCAGATTGTGCATCATCATAGTTTACTGGAAGCAGATGCTCAGTTAGAACTACCCGTGGGTCTACTCGGTATATCTTTGAGCCCCTAGATCCCATTACAGCCCTTTCCACTGGTGAAGCTCTGAGCTGGGCTGTGTGCCGGAGCAGAGCCCTGGCCCTCAGCTGACTCCTGACCCACCAGGCACACAGCTTTACACTGGCTCTGCTCTGTGATGATAGCCTCTCCAGAGCCACACGTGCCAACATTAGTGCCCAAAGGTATGGCTTGGGGGGAAATGTACCGAGTGCCCTTTGGGAACAGCTGCCATTCCAGAGTGAAGTGTTTATGGTAAAGTTAACTATGTAGAAACAGAGATGGGGCTTTGGCACAGTATTTCTCCATATGTATGGTACTAAAGACTTAACCAAGATTACACCAAAGCCTCTGGAAACAGATTGGCTTTCAGCAGAAGACAGTGTCAAACTACATATTTTCAAAGTGTGCGTGTGTGTGTGTGGGAGGGGGGGTCTCCATTATTTACTAATGCTCTCAGCTGTAGTTTGGAGACTTTGGGACTTTTGAGCATGCCGCTATACTATTTAAATGGCAGACACCAGTGCTCGCCATGACCCCTATATAGGCCACCAAAGCACTGCCACACTTTTTAAAAACTGATTTCTCTGAACTATTGTCTAGTGTCCTTGAGAACTATAATCAATTCATTATGTTGAGTGACTTAAATTTTCATGTTGACAAAGATAATTTATGCATCTTTTGAGCTCTAGGGACATTATCCAACATGTTTTTGGGCCCACCCATAACTGCAGCCATACTCTGGACCTGATTATTACGAAGGGGCTTTCTATTGAACTCTTAAAACCTAGGACCAAGACACATGGAAAGGCAGATTTTAGCTATTATGCCCCCAGCCACTGGAATTGCCTGCCAAGAGAACCTCAGGGAGGCAAAAACTGGTCATATTTTAAAGAGCTCTTAAAAGACACCTTTTTAGCTATGCTTTTGCTTAGGGTGTTTTTTAGTCATTCAGCTTGTTATTCTTTGGTTTTCATCCTCTTTACACTTGTGTAGTAATTATTTCAGTTTTTTTTCTCTCCCTGTGAAGCACATTGTGTTACATTCCATGTCTGAAATGTGCTGATTGGATTTGACATCACAGTCTGACCTATTAACTTAGTAGAAACCTCTAGAGCAAAAACAGTAAATGCAACAGCAATTATTAAATACAAATAAAGAATACATATTTATATTCACAATCTCATCCGTGCCCTTGCTTTTAAACAAATCAAGTTCCTAGTGCATATTCTCATAGCATACATTATCATGCATTTTTATAAAATATAAATTATTCCATGTCAATTATTTCTATAGGAAAATTAAGCTACCTTACACAATCTCATCGTAGAGCAGTACTATGACTTTGTGGGATAGTCTCTCTGAACTGTCTGTACTTTTAATAATAGGAGATTCAGGGGAAACATTAACTCCAAAATAAACCATCTGATGGAGAATTCCAGAGATGAAGAGAAGGACCACTCTGGATGGTTCTCTCAGTAGGGCTTGCGCTGAACAGGAGAGATACAGTACACACACAATGAGCAGGGAAGTCTCTCACAAACACCCACACGTATACAGTCATGTAGGGTTGTCAAGATACCAGTATACTAAAACACCTGATTTTCAAAAAGGAAAACAAAGCAGACTAAATGCTATGGTCCTTTAAATTTAAAAAACTACAGTATGTCAAATGTGTGCTATAGCTTGGAAAGGAAACGTGATTCTGGGTGACAACATAAGGCTGCTTGTTTACAACATTAGGACTGTTTTCCTCAGGAAATGTAGTCTGCTTCATGTTTTGTTTCCTTGCCAAGATACCTCTCAGTATCGCAACGCTGGTATCGTGATAACCCTACAGTCATGCTACACACACAACCAAACCCTTAATATACTGCTCAGTTTACACACTGCCCCCCCATTCCACCTTCTCCAGTACATGTGTAAATATTGGACTACACAGTGCCTTGGGAAAGTATACACACGCTTTGACTTTATCCACATGTTCTTATAGTTACAGCCTTAATCAAAAAGGTATCTAATAAAACCAATTGCTCTGCAATCTACACACAATAACGCCAAAGTGAAAACAGGTTTTACATTTATCCATTTTTTAAACCCCAGAAATACCTTATGTAAATAAATATACAGACCCTTTGCCAAGAGACTCTAAATTGAGCTCAGGTGCATCCTGTTTCATTGATCATCCTTGAGATGTTTCTACAACTTGATTTGAGTCCACCTGTGGTAAATTCAACAGATTGGGCATGATTTGGAAAGGCACACACCTGTCTATATAAGGTTCCACAGTTGACTGTGCATGTCAGAGTAAAAACCAAGTCATGAGGTCGACGGAATTGTCTATAGAGCGCCAAGACAGGATTGTGTCGAGATACAGATCTGGGGAAGGTTAACAAAAAATGTCTGCAGCATTGAAGGTCCCCAAGAACACAGTGGCTTCAATCGTTCTTAAATGGAAGGAGTGTGGAACCACCAAGACTCTTCCTAGAGCTGGCCAACCGGCCAAACTGAGCAATCGGGGGAGAAGGGCCTTGGTCAGGGAGGTGACAAAGATCCCGATGGTCTCTCTGACAGAGCTCATCTGTGGAGATGGGAAAACCTTCCAGAAGGACAACCATCTCTGCAGCACTCCACCAAATCAGGCCTTTATGGTAGAATGGCCAGAAGGAAGTCACTCCTCAGTAAAAAAGGCACATGACAGCCCGTTTGGAGTTTTCCAAAAGGCACCTGAAGACTCTCAGACCATGAGAAACAAGATTCTCTGATCTGATGAAACCAAGATTGAACTCTTTGGCCTGAATGCCAAGTGTCTCGTCTGGAGGAAACCTGGCACCATCCCTACGGTGAAGCATGCTGGTGGCAGCATCATGCTGTGGGGATGGTTTTCAGAAGCAGTGACCCGGGAGACAAGTCAGGATCGAGGCAAAGATAAACAGAGCAAAGTACAGAGATCCTTGATGCAAACTTGCTCCAGAGCGCTCAGGACCTCAGACTGGGGCGAAGGTTAACCTTCCAACAGGACAACGACCCTAAGCACAGACAAGACAACGCAGGAGTGGCTTCGGTACAAATCTCTGAATGTCCCCCGAACTAACATCTCTGGAGAGGCCTGAAAAATCGCTGTGCAGCAACGCTCCCCATCCTACATGATAGTGCTTGAGACGATCTGCAGAGAATGGAAGAAACTCTCCAATTACAGGTCTGCCAAGCTTGTAGAGTCATACCCAAGACCACTCGAGGCTGTAATCACTGCTAAAGGTGCTTCAACAAAGTACTACGTAAATTGTCTGAATACTTATGTAAAATGTGATTGTTGCAAATTCATTTAAAAAAAATAATTACAGAAATATGTCTAAACCTGTTTTGATTTGTCATTATGGGGTAGTGTGTGTAGCTTGAGGGGCAAAAACTAATCAATTTTAGAATAAGGCTTTAATGTAACAAGATGTGAAATGTCAAGGGGTCTGAATACTTTCCGAATGCATTGTATATTTTGCCTTCCTGTACTATACTTATGCTAAAATGTCTTCTATTCTCCTGCCATGTACTTTGTTCGTATGCTTATATGTTATTGTTGTAGAGAAATAATCTGCAAGTAAGCATTTCGTTGGATGACGTATACCATGCGTATCCTGTAAATACTACTAATAAAACTTGAAACGCACGCGTTAGGTATGAAGATGTACTCACCTGATTAGCTTTTCTTGCTGTAAAAGAAAAACATTCAAGGGTTCAAAAGGTGAACTAGCAAGCAAACAATAATTAGCAATATCTCAATTAGGTGACCTCATTTAACAAGCTTAACCTGGCAATGACTGAAGGTAAAGGACAGAGTGTGGTGAACCTGAGACGCTCACCTGAGCTCAGGCGGGGTAGCATCACAAACAAAATGGCCACCATGACCAAGATGGATCCAAAGCCAAAGAACAACCACAGTGCAGCGTTCCAACTGTCATACTCTGATAAAACATAACATCCAAAGTTTCAGTCAATGCAGTTTTTTTGTAGCATGCTCCTTTCATAGCATAATACAGTATATTGTGTAGGTACTGAGGCTGCCATCTAGTGGCCATGAATTGGTACTGCATACAATGTAGTACGTTCGGATTAATATTCCGTGAAGACTATATACATTGAGTGTTGGAAACATTAAGAACACTTGCTCTTTCCATGACATTGACTGACCAGGTGAATCCAGGTGAAAGCTGTGATTTCTTATTGATTTCACTTGTTAAAATAGACTTCAAATTAGTGTAGATGAAGGGGAGGAGACAGGATAAAGAAGGATTTTTAATCCTTGAGACATGGCTTGTGTATGTTTGCCATTCGGAGGGTGAACGGGAAAGACAAAATATTGAAGTGCCATTGAATGTAGTATGTAGTAGGTGCCAGGCGCACCGGTTTGTGTCAAGAACTGCAACGCTGTGGGTTTTTCACACTCAGTTTCCCGTATGTATCTAGAATGGTCCACCACCCATAAGACATCCAGGCAACTTGGGAAGGGGGGGGGGGGTTCAACCATTACAAAGGTGTTCTTAATGTTTGGTATACTCAGTGTGTATAAAATATGCTTCTGTAAATCTGCAGAAATGTGTATGAACGCATACTGTATCACTGTACGTAATAAGGTTTAGGGTATAAGGGGTATAAGGTTTAAAACTCCATGAGAAGTTCCTAAAACACCTAACCTGTGACGATGAGGGTGAAGCTTTTGCGGATGGGCATGCGCTGGGAGCTGTGAGACACCCTGCAGAAGTACTTGGAACCCGAGTCATGCAGAAAAGCGTGGAGCAGGAAGAAGGCCGATAGAGAGTAGGTCCCGTCCTGGTGGTGGCGGTGGCTGGAGTACAGGACAGTGTCCAGCTTCTCTGGTAGGAGGCCTCCACCTCCACCACTGGGCTCCCTGAACCACTCCATCTCCACATCCAGGGGGTAGTAGCCCTCTGCCTCACACACCACCTTCTGCTCACCCCTGTCCACCAGGAAGATGGTAGAGTCCACGTTCAAGGACACGCGAGGCGGCTCTGAGGGACGATGTCAGAAATGACTGGCATTACAATGAGGATGTTGGCAGTATATACAAGGTGATAAAAATGGCAGGACATGACACCTTTAACTGGCTATATTATGGCTATCATGGCATAGAGATGGACAAATTCATAAAAGTGTATACCATATCAGGAAGTGATTAAAGTAATTTGCTTATTCGTTCAATGAGCAAATGATGGCGCAAAGCTTCAACAATGAAATGTGTCTGCATCAAGTCCTGTGACCCCTAACCCCTCCACCTTACCCATGATGTGCAGAGTGATGTCATGGCTACCAAACAGTGGAGGCACTGAGACAAGGCAGACATACGTCCCCTCGCTGCTCTGCTTGGTGAGGGGGAGCGTCAGGGATGCGTTGCCTCTACCGATGGCATTAAGCGGCACCCCGCTCCCCTTCGACTGTCCCGAGCGGCTGGAGTGGCTGAAGAGCGTGGTGCGTTCGCCGTGTCGTTGCAAACGCCATTCCACTGTCAGGTCAGCTGCCTTGTGGTCCACGTCAAACTGACAATGCAGGCTCTGTTGCTTCACTAGGCCCACCCGCACAGAGGGAGAGCGGGTGAGGACTAGCATCACAGCTACAAACAGGTCACAGTCAAGGCAGGGCAGGAAGGGGGTGCAGAGGAAGGAGAAATTTAGAAGAGATTATAGCCAGGGTCTCATTCTGATGAGTCTGACATAGACATACAGTATATGTGACTCAGACTTTCAGGAGAGAGAAGTATTGGACAATTGACCTAACATTTTTACTCATAGATGGATATACAAATGCCTAAATCAAATAAACAAGGGTATAAAAGGAATAACTGACACACAGTACCAGTCAAAAGTTTAGATACACCTACTCATTCAAGGATCCCTTTATTTGGACTGCTTTCTACATTGTAAAATAACAGTAAAGACATCAAAACTATGACATAACATATGGCACCGTAGTAACCAAACAAAGTGTATATTTTATATTTGAGATTCTTCAAAGTAGCCGCCCTTTGCCTTGACAGTTTTGAACACTATTGGAATTTTCTCAACCAGCTTCATGAGGTAGTCACCTGGAATGCATTTCAATTAACAGGTGTGCCTTGTTAAGAGTTAAATGTGGAATTTCTCCTTCATGCGTTCGAGCCAATTAGTTGTGTTGTGACAAGGTAGGGGTGGTATACAGAAGATAGCCCTATTTGGTAAAAGACCAAGTCCATATTATGGCAAGAACCGTTCAAATAAGCAAAGAGATACGACCCTCCAGCACTACTTTTAAGACATGAAGGTCAGCCAATACGGAAAATGTCAAACTTTGAAAGTTTCTTCAAGTACAGTCGCAAAAACCATCAAGCGCCATGAAACTCATGAGGACCACCACAGGAAAGGAAGACAGAGTTACCTCTGCTGCAGAGGATAAGTTCATTAGAGGTACCAGCCTCAGAAATCGGCAATTAACTGCGCCTCAGATTGCAGCCCAAATAAATGCTTCAGAGTTCAAGTAAAAGAACCATCAACATCAACTGTTCATAGGAGACTGCGTGAAGCAGGCCTTCATGGTTGAATTACTGCAAAGAAACTACTACTCAAGGACACCAATAAGACGAAGAGACTTGCTTGGGACAAGAAACATGAGCAATGGACATTAGACCAGTGGAAATCTGTCCTTTTTTGAGATTAGACATTATTGGTTCCAACCGCCGTGTCTTTGGGAGACGCTGAGTAGGTGAACGGATTATTCCTGCATGTGTGGTTCCCACCTAAAAACATGGAGACGTGTGATGGTGCTTTGCTGGTGACAGTGTCAGTGATTTATTTTGAATTCAAGGCACACATAACCAGCATGGCTACCACAGCATACTGCATCGATACGCCATCACATCTGGTTTGCGCTTAGTCCCACTATCACTTGTTTTTCAATAGGACAATGACCCAAAATACACCTTCAGGCTGTGTAAGGGCTATTTGACCATGAAGGAGAGTGATGGAGTGCTGCATGAGATGACCTGGCCTCCACAATCACCCGACCTCAACCCAATTCAGTTGGTTTGGAATGAGTTGGACCGCAGAGTGAAGGAAAAGCCTCCAAGTGCTCAGCATGTGTGAACGCCTTCAAGACTGTTGGAAAAGCATTCCAGGTGACTACCTCATGAAGCTGGTTGAGAGAATGCCAAGCGTGTGCAAAGCTGTCATCAAGGCAAAGGGTGGCTTCTGCTAGGTTCTGATTATTAGAGTAAGAACTCGGACACTGAAAGCTCAAACCAAGCTTATTCTTCCTAAAGGATTGAACAGCTGAATCGACAAAAACATTCAACATTCACACCAGCACTAGTAACCCTTTCTCCTATGTGGAGTCACTTCCTACACATTGGAACAGCCAATGCATCCCTGTTGAGACACAAAACACTTCAGTGAAATTGGTTCTTCCTCACCTCATCTGACCGGACCTCTGCCCCAAAGTGCTCACTCCTCCCCAACTCACGGCTGTCATGGTGACTGGTACCAGACTGTCTCTTCTCCTCCGAGGATCCCTGATGGCTAACAATAACATATCCTGACATACATTACCCGCTCTCCCTCAGTGACATGAATAAGTATATTTCCATTCTCAGAACCAAACACTACTTTGAAAAATCTAAAATAGATTTGTTTATCACTTTTTTGGTTACTACATGAGTCCATGTGTGTTATTTCATAGTTGTCTTCACTATTATTCTACAATGTAGAAAATAGTACAAAAAGAAAAACCCTTGAATGAGTAGGTGTCCAAACTTTTGACTGGTACTGTATGTTACAGACTAGAGCAGTGCTTCCCAAGGTGTGTAGATATTAGCCCTAGCACTAACACAGTTGAATCAACTAATCAGCAAGCATAGTATCAAAAATAAAATGTGTACCAGGATTGGGAAGCACTGGACTAGAGTACAGCCTACATCTACTGCAGAAGTGTCAAACTCATTCCACGGCTGGCCGAGTATCTGCGTTTTTTTTTTCTTTTTCCTTTCAATGAAGACCTAGACAACTCAGGGAGGAGTTCCTTACTCATTAGCAGTGGTGGGAAAAGTACCCAACTGTCATTCTTGAGTAAAAGTAATGATACCTTAAAATACAAAATGACTCAAGTAAAAGTCACCCAGTAAACTCTAAAAAGTAAAAAAAATATTTGGTTTTACATTTACATTTAAGTCATTTAGCAGACGCTCTTATCCAGAGCAACTTACAAATTGGTGCATTCACCTTATGACATCCAGTGGAACAGTCACTTTACAATAGTGCATCTAAATCTTAAAGGGGGGGGGGTGAGAAGGATTACTTCTGGTGATTGACTCCGCTGTCCTGGCGTCGTGAGGGAGTTTGTTCCACCATTGGGGGGCCAGAGCAGCGAACAGTTTTAACTGGGCTGAGCGGGAACTGTACTTCCTTAGTGGTAGAGAGGCGAGCAGGCCAGAGGTGGATGAACGCAGTGCCCTTGTTTGGGTGTAGGGCCTGATCAGAGCCTGGAGGTACTGAGGTGCCGTTCCCCTCACAGCTCGGTAGGCAAGCACCATGGTCTTGTAGCGGATGCGAGCTTCAACTGGAAGCCAATGGAGAGAGCGGAGGAGCGGGGTGACGTGAGAGAACTTGGGAAGGTTGAACACCAGACGGGCTGCGGCGTTCTGGATGAGTTGTAGGGGTTTAATGGCACAGGCAGGGAGCCCAGCCAACAGCGAGTTGCAGTAATCCAGACGGGAGATGACAAGTGCCTGGATTAAGACCTGCGCCGCTTCCTGTGTGAGGCAGGGTCGTACTCTGCGGATGTTGTAGAGCATGAACCTACAGGAACGGGCCACCGCCTTGATGTTGGTTTTAAATCTACTTAAGTATCAAAAGTATAAATCATTTAAAATTCCTTATATTAAGCAAACCAGATGGCATCATTTTAAAAATGTATTTACGGAAAGCCACAGGCAGACTCAAACATTCAGACATAATTTACAAACGAAGCATGTGTGTTTAGTGAGTCCGTCAGATCAGAGGCAGTAGGGTTGACCAGGGATGTTCAGTTGATAAGTGCATGAATTTGACCATTTTCCTGTCCTAAGCATTCAGTACTTTTGAGTGTCAAGGAAAATGTATGGAGTAAAAAGTACAATATTTTCCTAAGGAATGTAGTGAAGTAAAAGTAGTCAAAAATATAAAACAGCAAAGTAGATACCCCAAATAACTTAAGTAGTACTTTCAAGTATTTTAACTTAAGTACTTTACACAACTGCTAATTAGTGACCTTAATCAAGTACAAGGCTGGAGAGAAAACCCAGACTCGGCCCTCCGTGGAATGAGTGACTTGATCTACTGCATAAGAAATAGACAGAAGGAAAAGTACGCATTACTTGAAGTGGTTAGCGCCGCTCTGTCTGCGATGGCGGCCCAGTTGCGGTAGTGTGCCTGGCCAGGTGTGGGCGTTGCAGGGGTGTGTCTGAGGAAGCTGGTGATGATGAATACGTCGTCCGTGTGCCGTATGGTGCAGGTGAACCAGATGTCATGGTCCTGGGCTCCTAAACCTGGCCAACACATCTGGAGGCCCTCTGTGTTGTACCTGCGGATCTCACACTGCAGCTGGTGCTCCACTACTCCTTCAATGTACTTCCTCATGTCCACCTTAGAGCCTGAACACAGGGTTTGAAGCGCATCTCTCAGTGTTGAAAACAACAAACATTAACCAGTGAAGAACATATAACCAAATCTGACATTTGTTTAGCGGTTTCTCTCATTCACCTGTAACAAGGAAGGTGATCGTATTAGGGTTCAAGGCACTGTCCCCTGGATGGCCAAACTGCAGCCCAGCGTCTCTGTGCTGGTACTCGGTTTCAGCATGTCCCTCATCATTGAACGTTACACTTTCATCCACCAGCTGACAGGGCAGCCAAGGCACCTGTTCGAAAGACTGGATTCCTGGCACCTCTGTCAAATCGAGGATTACGTAGAATAAGCACTACGAGAGTTTAAAATGTAACTTCACATTTAAAAATCAATCATAATTATAGGCTAACAAACATAACGCCGAACGAGCACAACATGCCTGAAACCATCAGATTATAGAAATATGATAGCAAAAAAAATAAAGGTCATAAAGTAGCCTACCTCCACAGAGAAATAAACAAAGAAGAATATTGACGTTTAAACTCATGTTACAAAACGGTCTTCTGGACCTATCTTTCCCTGTGCCACTCAACTCGAAGAGCTTTCACTTTCATTTCAGACAACTTGATGCAAGTGACTAAAACAGAACCTGCTTGTGCAGCTGTCCGTAAAACACGTTAACATTTGATTTTTACAATGGCTTGTATTAGTAAAGTAATAATCAGATATGTGAATGAGGAAGAAAGTGTTAAAAACTACTAGGGAAAACAATATTAAAACCAAAACATGCTACTGCAACTAAACAACCCTCCATATACATCCATACTATGAGTGGTGCTGTAAAGTTAAAGTACATTTTGTCGCTCTTCAAAAACAAAAAATCCGCACACGTGACCTTGATGCGGAAGTAAGAAGACTTGTTTTGAGTGACCGAAAAACACGTTTCTTTCATTGGTTTCTTGTAATATCGCATTGGAAAGTAAGTATCTCGTTACAGTATTAAACTTCTCGTTTCATTACAATTAGTAGAATAATGCATTGAACAAATTTGTTTTACACGTGCTCTTCGTTGTAGTTTGCTTGGCGTGGAATTGGGTTCAGCGTGGATGAAAGGATGCACATTTGAAGACTTAACTGCGCCTCACCCAAACAATGAATCAAGGTAGCAATGAGATTTGAGTTGAATGTATTGGCTTATAGTTGTAACATGTTAACTGTATGTATTTGCTTAACTAGCTAGCTGACACATTTTTACAGTCAGGTGTAAACTTAATCCATTTCAAGTCAATCACTGACAGTGCCCCTTTTGATTTGAACTAAACGTAATTTTCCCATTGGAGAAGTGCTCAGTGACTTTTGATCTGAATGGCAAAACATTCTAGAAATGTGGTCAAAGTTGACCTATTTTGCATACCATTTGACTTTTTCCACATTATTATGTTACAGCCAGTAATAAAATGGATTAATTGTTCTCAATCTACACACAATAACCCATAATGAAGCAAAACCCTGTTTAGACACTTGAAAATTATAACTGAAATCACTTACACAAGTATTCAGACCCTTACTCAGTACTCTGTTGAAGCACCTTTGGCAGCAAGTCTTCTTGGGTGACGCTATAAGCTTGGCATGCCTGTATTTGGAGAGTTTCTCACATTCTTCTCTGCAGATCCTCTCAAACTCTGTTGGGTGGGGAGTGTCGCTGCACAGCTATTTTCAGTTCTCTCCAGAGATGTTCACTCCTGCATGGTCTTGGCTGTGTGCTTAGGGTCATTGTCCTGTGGAAGGTGAACCGTTGCCCCAGTCGGAGGTTCTGTGTGATCTACCAGGTTATCATCAAGGCTCCCTCTGTACTTTGCTCCATTCATCTTTCCCTCAATACTAACTAGTCTCCCAGATGCTTGGCTTTCAGGCCAAAGAGTTCAATTTTGGTTTCTTCAGACCAGAGAATCTTTTTTCTCATGGTACGAGAGTCCTTTAGGTGCTTTTTGGCAAACTCCAAGCATGCTGTCATGTGCCTTTTACTGAGTGACTTCCGTCTGGCCACTCTACCATAAAGGCCTGATTGGTGGAGTGCTGCAGAGATGGTTGTCCTTCTAGAAGGTTCTCCCATCTCCAGAGGAACTCTAGAGCTTGTTCAGAGTGACCATTGGGTTCTTGGTAACCTCCAGTCTCCCCCAATTGCTCAGTTTGGCCGGGCGGCCAGCTCTAGGAAGAGTCTTGGTGGTTCCAAACTTTTTCCATGTAAGAATGGAGGCCACTGTGGTCTTAGGAACCTTCAATGCTGCAGAAATGTTTTTGTACCCTTCCACCAGATCTGTCTCGGCACTCTACAGACTTCCTTCGACCTCATGGCTTGGTTGTTGCTCTGACCTTATATAGACAGGTGTGTGCCTTTCCAAATCATGTCCAATCAATTGAATTTACCACAGGTGGACTCCAATCAAGTTGTAGAAACATCTCAAGGATGATCAATGGAAACAGGATGCACCTGAGCTCAATTTCAAGTCTCATAGTAAAGGGTCTTATACTTATGTAAATAAGGTATTTCTGTTTATTTTTAATATAGTTACACAAATGTCTCAGCCTGTTCTTCGCTTTGGCATTATGGGGTATTGTGTGTATATTGAGGGATTTGTAAAAATGTAAATCAATTTCAGAATAAGGCTGTAACGTAACAAAATGTGTAAAAGGTGAAGGGGTCTGAATACTTTACTTGGCCCGGGACTGGAAAATGCTAGCTGACATTGGCCGGCAACTTGTGTTTCCTCCGGAGATCGCAACCACCACCCTAAGACCTGACATGGTGCTCTGGTCCCGTTTCCTCAAGAAGGTCTTCATCATTGAGCTCACAGTACCCTGGGAGGACTCAGTAGATGAGGCTTATGAGCGAAAGCATCTGCGCTATGCCGATCTAGCTGCCGAAGCACGGCATCATGGCTGGAACGCAGAAGTCCGACCAGTGGAGGTGGGCTGCAGAGGTTTTGTGGCAACATCTACAACCAGACTGCTTAGAGACCTTGGAATTAAGGGCCAGAGCCAGCGTTCAGCAATCAAAGCTGTATCGGAGGCGGCAGAAGGCAGCAGTCAGTGGCTCTGGATGAAGAGGAAAGACCCCAGCTGGGCCCTGAAGTGAGAGGGCCAGGAGGTATGCGGTCAACAATGCTTGACTCAGGGAGGAGGACGCCCCTGCCATGCATAGTCCCATGGGATGTTGGCTATCATCAACAAGGCAACTCTTATGACTAATTGGGAATGGGACGCAAGCGTAGGATTGATCACCCTGTCGCTGGCCGCCTTTGGGGAGGGTGTATAGTGTGAAAGGCCGAAACACCCTAGGAACCAAATGTACACTACTGACGATGCGCTCCCCAAATTTCACCAGGCTCACTGTTCATTAACTCTTGGAAGTGCTTGCACAAAGGATAGTAACATCTCATACGGTGTTATTGGAATCTGAATGCCCTGTATATATTCATCACTGGGGGTGGGGGAAAAAATGGTTGATATTGATATGACTTAAAAGTTTACAAACAGGGTTGTCAAACTATTGTATAATTACTTAAACATTTCTTTAATAATAACTGTCATTTAACCTTAAATAATCAACTATCAAAAACCGTGTTAACTTTGATTTGTCATATACACACGTTGTAGCTTAGACCCCTTTTTACATCATCTGAGGTTGTCTTGTGACTGCCATCGGTTCAGACACAACGTGCTCTTGAGTACAGGGTGGGTGTCATGTTTTGGCTGATAAATGTACTCACAAGTTGACATTTCAACTTACAAATGGTACCACAAAGATGGTTGGAAGTCCACACAGAATGTTTTTTGAATGGGAATATCTGTTTTTAAATTCTACTCTTAATCTTCCAAAGGAAACCCATTGAAATCATAGAAATATAGACAATAGAATAGATATGACTGTTTCAAGGTTCTACACAGGATTTTTATTAAGAATATGCATTGTAATTTCAGAAAATGTCCAAAATATATTTGCAGTAATAGTGGAATGGTGTGTTTCACAGTATTACTTTACCCTCCAGTGTTGGGATTGGCTATGATATTTGCATATTGGTTTCCTCATTCCTGAATGGCATCTGATTTCAAAATGTGAAAGCTGTCTTGACTTTGTAGCTGTGTTAATCAGGTCAAGTGGTAAATGTAGAAATCACTGTCATTTCCTGATTGCTAAAATTCTACACTGTTCGCTCAGTTTCAGAAAACAAGCACTGAATAGTGTAGGGAATCGGTGTACCATCTAAATTGCTGTGTATTATATTCTTAATAGCAATAAAATGTCTTTACAGCTGTTTGAAGCTGATGGACCCAAACCTAAAGTAAAAGGCTGGAATGCAATTCTCTGCCATGTTACGGGGAAATGGGATGCGGTGGAGGAAATTTGTTTTGAATGCAGCCAAGTGCTGTTGCAAATCACCAAGCTTCCACATAGGTGCTACACCTGTAATTTCACCCCTATCAGTTGACATTTGAATGTGGGTGGATTGGAAGGTAGCCTAGTGGTTAGAGCGTTTGACCAGTAACTGAAAGGTTGCAGTATCGAATCCCCGAGCTGACAAGGTAAAAATATGTTGTTCTACCCCTAAGCAAGGCAGTGTTTCCCAGGCACGGAAGATGTGGATGTTGATTATGGCAGCCACCCGCACCTCTAATTCAGCCACCCGCACCTCTGATGTTGATTTTGGCAGCCACCAGCACCTCTGATGTTGATTATGGCAGCCACCCGCACCTCTGATTCAGCCACCCGCACCTCTGATGTGGATGTCGATTATGGCAGCCACCTGCACCTCTGATTCAGAGGGGTTGGGTTAAATGTGGAAGGTATTCACTTGTACAACTGAATAGGTATCTCCCTTCGTGATAGTAATCAGAAGTTCACATTTCAATGGCGTAGCAGCTAAACTGCAGTGGTCTGAAGGATAGGTCCATGCTAAGAATCATATTTATATGATTGAAATGACACTCACCCTGTATTCAAAAGCATGTGTCTCAACCGAAGCTTGCACCCTTATTTGTAAGCTTTTTGAATGATATCAAACTCAACCGTTTATCATTTCCAGTGATGAAGACGTGGATGTCTCGTGGTATGGTGGGGAATACAAAATGGGTCAGCTTTAAACAAACACCTTTATCTCTGGAATGTTCTGGAATTCCGTTACAAAAAGTAACTTTCTGACAACTCCTTCCATGGGCAAACATGTATGCAAAGTTTTTTTAATCAGAGGATCTGTCAAGTAACTCAACTCAAATGGATTTGGCCCCGGCAACCTGGTTTCTGTACTGAACTAACTACTCTGTAGTCTACTCCTGTGTTCATACATTCTTACTCTTCTGCCTGTGCTTTCAGATTCCTGGCTGAGCTGTGAGAAGACTGCCATTCTCCAGGGAGGCTTTCTGTTGGCCAACAGATTGTGCCAGCCAGCGTCACTCAGTGCCCTGCAGAAGGAGGACTGGAGTAAGGTTGGCCACCCAATTCTACAGGCTGTCAGAGAAATATGTGGGCAGGAGCGAGGTAGCTGTCTGACCAGTGTTCACTGGAAGAAGAAAATCATCTGCGTCTTATGGAGCAAATTACTGGGGCGGGAGAGCAAAGAGGACATGGAAATCGGCTGGAGGGAGAATCCATTCTTCTCTCTGCAGAACAGTCTACCTGATATTAACCGAACAGTGATGTTTGAGCTTTCAAGTTGAAAGGCTTCTCTCAGACCTACGCCCAGCTGCTTTTGTGTCTGCCGTCGTCCCACCTGAGTTCTGAGCTAGAGAAGCTAGTTCAACACATCACCCGTAACAGCACTGAGGAGGACGTCCGCGTCCTGCTGGAGGTGTGGTGGGAGCTGTGGAAGGGCAGGGAGGGAAGGCAAGAGGACGACCTAGATACGGTCTTTACTAACCAGTGGACCCGCCTCCCCAACACCACTGGCCTCTCGCCTCATGCTGCCAAAAGATTCAAGTCAAACCCTGATACCCCAGCACCATCCACCAATGATGTGCTGTCCATTCTTTTTCATGCTCTGGAGGAGGTGAAAGAGCATCTGAGCACCTCTGACCTTTGCTACCGTGCCCTATCCAACTGCCTCGACTCCCTGTACACCTCACATCTGATAGACCAAGCTATCATCCTCCCAGCTGAGGTGCAACTTCAGAGCCTGAACAGTGTGGTGACTGTCAGAAAGGGGCATGCTGGGATAGAGAAGTTTGATCTGGTCCAGGTGATAAGCGAGGCCCACAGTGACCTGAAGGCAGCCCACACACCCTCCCAGTTTAAACCCTGTGGAATGACACTAATGCAAGCCCTGCAGACTGTCTCACAGCTCACTCAGGCCTGGGAGAAGAGAGGGCTGCTGGAGATGACAGACAGCTGTGACCCCAGTGTCTTGGCACGCCGTCTGAAAAGTTGTCTGGTCAGAGTGCTCGAGTCTCTAGAGGAACTTTCCATGTCTGAGACCATGGATGAGGGTGAGCGCCAGACACTGAACAATGTGCAAAGCACTTTTAGAGGCTTGTTAGTCTCACTGTCCTTCCCCGACACAGAGAGCAATGCTGGGGAAATGGCCCACATTGCCGTAGCCATCATTAACCACCGCTTGGAGGGCTTCCGAGATTTCACTACTCTATTTGCAACTGAACTGAGCTGGTCCCTGAGTGTGGAGGAGTGGATCAGCGGTCTGGAGAGAAACAAAAACGCATTCCAGCGAAAGGACATTGTCATGAAATTAGTCTCCACTCTCATTGCAAAGTGCCAAATAGATACTGAAGAAGTAGAGCACTGCAGAAAGCTGAAGGACATTATTGTGAACATTTTCGCAGAGCTCCCCTTAGCTGAGAAAAACACAACATTAGCGGAAATGCTAACCTGCTCCAAGAAGGGTCTCCAGGGCTCTCTGCCCCAGGCTGTGACGGAGGGTTTTAGTGAGGAGCTCAACATGGCGTTCAACTGCATCATCCAGGGTGGATCGGCGCAGAAAAACCTCAGCTTGGCCGTGGCCGCCATAGCCCGCGTGGCCTTTCAGAACCCCGAGGCCACCCTGCGTCGGTGCTGCCATCTAGCGGTGGTGAACCATGGGGCCCACAGCCTCCTCTCCAATATACTCCAGCAACTCCCAGGGCTGAGGGGGGGTGCCCCCGGTTGCACAGAGTGGACGGGCAGCTCTGCGGGGAGCTTACTGTGCAGCTGTCTTCAAGATAATGCCATGACTAAACTGTCCTCGGCTAAGGAGGAGGACCAGTTCCTGCACTTCCTGGTTGCACTGATGCAGCCGAGCATTTCCGAGAGCGGACAGAGTTTCCTGCACCCTGAAGAGGTTGTGTATGCCTTCGTCCTGCCTCACCTCTCCCCCTCTGGCTCTAGCACCTGCAGCCTGGAGCTGTGCCTGCGTTTGCTCCACTCTGCATTTTCAGGATGCATCTCCACACTGGGTCATGAACTGCTCCCCGTTCCCCCTCCTCTGCATCCTCTGCCAGCTCCTGAACGAGGGCTGCGGGTGCTGGGAGCTTCCTGCAGAGGGCGCACCACGTCACTTATCCATGGAGTCCAAGGTGCTGCTCGTCACTGTGCTGACTGCATTGTGCAAGGTGGTGGGACGGGAGGTGGCCTCAGCCCCCAACACCTGGTCCAGAGCCCTTTTCTGGCTCTACAATAAGGTGGAGACCCTGGACTGGACTGTTCGCT
Source organism: Oncorhynchus gorbuscha (assembly GCF_021184085.1). NCBI lineage: Eukaryota > Metazoa > Chordata > Actinopteri > Salmoniformes > Salmonidae > Oncorhynchus > Oncorhynchus gorbuscha. The sequence continues at coordinate 38,828,497 of NC_060191.1, read as the reverse complement.
TCCACCTGAAGGTAGTGTGGGGGGGATCACTTCAAAAACGAGGTGCCGTCCTCACTGTTGGCTGTGTGCGAGCTGCCGGAGCAGGAGTGGTCTGGCCTAAATTTGTCCCAGTACGGGCAGGGCACAGGGCTGCTGGCGTGGATGGAGTGCTGCGGTCTCTCTGACGAGGTTCAGGACACCATGCTGACCTCTCTGGCTCTGGACCAGCATCGGCCCGACGACGTCAATATGTTCAGCAAAGGCCTGCTGGTGGCTGTGACACAGACCCTACCCTGGTGCACAGTCGCCGAGTGGGGCAGGCTGCTGAGAGCCATGAGAGAGCTGCTCCGCTCAGGTCGTCTCCATGTGCCTTACTCTCTGGAGTACGTGGACTTTCTCCCCTTGCTGGACCTGCGGCCGTTCTCCTGCGAGCTGCGTCTGTCCGTGCTACTGCTGCGTGTCCGCCAGCTGCTCTGCGGCTCCAGCTGCAAAGACTGGCTTCCCGGCCAGGGCTGGGCCCACGTGGGACTGCTGTACGCCAGCGCCATGAGAGAGATCATAGACTCCCTGAGGGGAAAGCTTTCACCATCTTCCTCAAACACCTCCATCAAAGAACCAAAAGAAGAGAGGGCAGTTACAACCACCGCCAGCCAGGAGGTGCTGTTTGTACTGTGCCAGCTCTTCTGCCATGTGCAGCACATTCAAGTGATGATGCCCGGCGGTCAGTGTTAGTCCCTGTTCCTGTGTGCCCTGGAGATCCTGACCCACTACGAGGCAGTACTGGCCGCACACCCCAGCTGCTGCTCCCACCTGGAGACCAAGAACACTCGCCACTTCTTCACCACCATCACAGACGACCTGGACAGCGCCGAGATGAAGGCTGTTTCATCAGAAAATTGCTCAGCTGTCATCTTCAGGTTGATGCACTTAAGACAGTGCTCGAATGAGGGTTTATTGTTCCCAGCCTCAAAATGTTCTGACCCAAAATGTACTTTTGAATAAAACTGACAAATTGCATGTCTTTCAGTGGTTTATTAATCAAAACTCATTAAAACAAACTTTGATCATCCACACTAGGACACAAGACAGGGTTACAACTTGATCAAAATGCTTGGGCTTTCAGTGCTTATTTCATGGCTGTCAAATCTATTTTCTAGTGCAACATTTCATACTTAACTATGAAATAATTAATTTAAATATGTTGGATAGAAAGTTACCCTGATTAGTCATGATGCATGGTGTCACGCTTTCAGGTAGGAAAAAATAAAATATTTCTTGCACAAACTACATCGTATAACAGACCACTGAGAATTTTTATAAATACCAGTCATTTTGTATTCATAGGCAGTTGCATGTCCTAAATTCCACAGACCATTCCTTCAGAGGCAAGGATTGAAATAACTCATGGCATTGAGGGCAAAGGAAGCATAATTGACATGTTGCTAACCACAGAATTAGATGGCACCTCTAATCTGTCTTTGAGCCATCTTTATGAGAAGGTTGACCCGTTGACCCAGTCTGACGCCGGTAGAGGCGATAGGCCTTGCGACACAGCAGCACAAACCAGTAGATCTGAGGTGCTAGTAAGGATAGGTTGGCTAAGTTGCAGTGGAGCTGTAGATGGAACGGCACTTTGTGGAAGGGAATGGTGTACTGCTGACCATACACCCAGTACATGTAGGGGAAGAGCAGGATACGGCAGGTGAAGAAACTCAGCAGAACCATCACACCGTTGACTCTGTGAAGCCATGAGTCATCTAGTCCCAACTACAGAGGAAAATATATGGATTGTTTAATGATTGTACACAGAGTTAGAGTACAATTCATACTATGTTCAGACTACCTAAAGCACAAATCAAAAACAAAGGGGTTTATGAATCTGGGAGTGGCCTTACCTGGATCAGAACCTTTCCTAATGAGACAAATGGAGTGCTGAATTCAGCCATGAAGAAACAGCCAATGAAGAAGTCTCCACCTAGACCGGTCCTGAGGAACTGAGGGGGAAAAAAGCATGATATGAATATTAAAAACAAACTCATTGAGCACAGCCAGCTGTTGAGGATGACACGGTCGATTATCAATAACAAAAACTGGACCAGTCACAAATTTCAACTGCCGATGTAACGCATCAGACCTAAAGTTGCTGTACAGTAATTGTGCTCCCTCACCAGAGTGATGGGCATAAAGACCGTGAGGAGGACCATGTGATGAAACACCAGCAGGGGATACCGGAGGAGGAACAGCTTGATGGTAAGGAGGGAGTGCTTCATGTACGCCTTGTGCCCTTTGACCTTTTGACTGTGGTAGTTACTCAGATACATGGCGTAGATATCAAAGGCCATGTAAGGGGCGCCAAACCACACAAATTCATTGGTCAGTCTGTGCCTAAAGAAGATGGTGACATACCGGTACATTAGAATCATGATGAAAGTAAGCGCTTATGCTGGATTTTGTGTTAAAACTGATGATTTAACCAGTGAAACAAATAGAAATGTGGCCTTAACCTTTATCACTGAATCCTCTTCCTACACCCAATGAAACGAGGTTCAAGTAAAAATATAAATAGGGCCGTGTTTTGGTTAATCATGTCACATGACCTGGAATTAAACATTTTAAAAAAGGTCCCGAACAGTCACTGATTCCCATGTAAAACTAACATTTTGAGTGACTAAAATAAAATCGCCCATAATTTGTTTTGGATAGAAATGCTAAACACCCCCCCCCCCCCATGGCTAACTACCAGGACTTTTGAAAAGACAGGCTGAGTGGGCGAGAAGCTTATATTCATGAGCCCGACGTTGAGTGACAGCTCTTTGAAACGCCCATGTCAAGCAACTTGAATGTAGTGTTGCAGTAAAATCATCAAGCAAATTTGGTGATACAAAAAGCAACGCAAACACTGACATTGTTTCAAATTTATATTTAGCTATACATCTTCCATTTCTCTTGTGAGGCGGTTCACAGCAGCACTGACACGTGTCGACTTGACAACTGCGTCTGAGTTTTGAACGAACCTCCCACTCCCTTTTTGTTCCATGCTGGCTGAAGACCTAACTAGACAGTAACTAACTACAGACGATACACATATATTTGCCATAGATGAATAGGATAAACTTTTAATTATATTTGCGGAGACCCTACAGTCAAATTGACTGTTCATGACCTTAAGTTTTCAAAACTGTTTCCTTTTTACTATGAATAATGGAGAATATTTTCGTGACAGTTTCAGTCACGAAGGAAATAAACACAGCTAAACCCGGCAGATAATGAGACCACAGTGTTAAAATTGGGGCGGGGGAGTTGTGCTCAAGTTAAACTCTAGAGGACTCTGGTTGACGTGCTCTTGTTGTACATGTCAGTCCTTTCTATCAGTGTACTACGCCCCCCCCCCCAAAAAAAACTATTGTTTTTAATGGCTCTAGTTGTGACAGAATCACTGGTTAAATTCCTACACGTGATGATTGCTGTTTAAAAAGGAAATTATTTAAATATGAATTCTTACCTGTCAGACATCACATCATTGGAGGCAGTAGCAATTATGAACCCAACAATAGTAGCCAGAGTTGCATGGATGGAGGACAGCAACCTTGTGAAGAGATGGAATAGATGAGATGAGGCAATGAAAGTGCGCACAATTGGTTTTTCATTTGTTCTAATATTAATTTAAAATAGCAAACAAATGTTATATTAATATATTGGTGCCAGGTAAAGGTTTATGTAGACAATATAGGGTACGTTAGTGATTATACATTTCTAGATAGGCTTCATTTAGTGTATTTTAATTCCATTGCTAATTTGGAAATACATTATTTTCGGATGCATGTACGTTTTTATTTGGACCATTTTTTGGAAGTCCATCTGTCGCTCAGTGAAACGCCATTCTTTGGTAAGTACCGAACGCATTTTGACATTATTAAGCTTGAAGAACGGGTTAATGGCAAGTTAAATTGCTCTTGGTTTTAAAGGAGAATCGGCATCTTCTATGTCTCCTGTAAATCCAGGTTGCGGTTCAGTTGATATTTTTCTCCGGAGTTGTTGCGATAGAACTAGAAATCTGCTCACTGAAATACTTAGTGTCAGTTACTAGTTAAGTCATTCAATGACAATAACTGGCTAACTTATGCATACGGAAATAGTCGCACAATAAAGCCTACCTTTCGCTGACCACAAACACATCTGCATCATTCCAATTTTTGAAAGTGGATTCAAGCACTTTCCTGGATATGAAGAACAGTCCCGGGAAAAATACAACGCCACAAGCTAACATATACATGATTACACTCGCATTAACCAGCTACACTGTCCAAATACGAGGAAGCAGGAAGCGAACCGTACTTGCATGCGTTCACCCCGAAGATGCAAATTAATAGTAGCTGAGCCTTTTAAGCTCAGGTACTATTCAAATAGTTTAGCATCTGACTGGAAGTGTTTTTTTCTGAGGAAACCTTCAAAATAAAAGCACACATTTCAAAACATTGCAATGTCGATTTCAAAATATATTACAATGAATCAATGACCATTTATTTGTATTGTGCTTATAAGCAAATTCAACAAGAAATGTATGAAAACAATGAGAAATATTTATGAAAACAATTAAAAATATGGTATAAAAACATTTTTAAGACTGATTTACATTTTTTTTAAACGAAATGTGCAGAGATAAAAGCGAGGTTGGAAATACTTATAAGTAGGATCTTTACTAGCCATATATTTTTTTAGGGTGAATGTCATCTAAATATCCAGCAGCGCTTCGTACTCTGCCTATTCCATTGCCCCCAATGCAATAAACCAGGGGTGTTAAACTCATTCCACGAGGGCCTAGTGTCTGCTGGATTTTAGCCTTTCCTTTCAATTAAGACCTAGACAACCAGGAGAGGGGAGTCCCTGACTAATCAGTGATCTTAATTCATCAATCAAGTACAAGGAGGAGCGAAAACCCGCAGACACTTGTCCCTCCTTGGAATGAGTTTGACATGTGCATTATGCAGTATATGGAAATCATTTGGTTAAAGATTTTTTTAAATTATTATTTGTGCCAAGGTTAAAGTGGGGTTAGAAGTAGTCAGTAATGTCTGTAGAATCTATATGTGACCCGATTCAGGAAACTAGGCTTATGTCGCAAGTCACGACTTCACATTTTTTTGTCAAAATGTTTTTTGGGGGCAGAAATGCCTTCTTGAACATGTGAACTTTCATGTGCCTTAAAATCGAATTGTATGCCATATGTTAATACAAATAAAATGGTTAAATTAAGAGCCTAGTTGGTTTAGCCACAGAAAAAGTCAGAAACCTTCCCGCTAGCCATGATTGGCTGAGATAATGAGTAGACTGCTCATGCCGAGAGATGAGTTTGGATTGGTCTGCGGTGTAGCATCTTGTGTCTATAAAATGAGCTGCTCGTAATGTGTAGATAATCTTTTCTACCGCAGTTTTCTAAATATATAACATTAGCCATGAAGAACTGCAAATATGTTGCTACTTCTCAACATTGCTGCCCTGAATTTATCAGGTGCTATCGACAAAGGTAAGTGGGGAAAGTTGTGATGGACCACTTTCTGGAGGACGATCGTGCCATGCTGACTCTCTGACTCTGAAAATGAATCAGATGACGAGGAAATCCCTGATTTAGGTCAAAACATTTTCATTGAAGATATTGTAGAGTCTTCTGATGACCGTGATGGAGAAGAAATGGCGACAATCAACAGTGTTGTCACAGAAGAATGCGTAGGGAGTCGAAAAGAGAACACAGAAGGCTGTTTGTATAAAACATGTCTCAGGATTACATCTTCAAATTAAGGGTAACCATGGCATCAGTGACAGAGAGGGGGAAAGATCTGATGATACTTATATCATTGCACACTGTCAGTGTGAACCAGAGTGACTTACCACAACGGGCTAAACAAGCTGTTCAAACTAAATGGAAATGACAGAGGACGTGAAGCTTTCATCTATGTATATGCGTAAGAATCAAACATTGAACCAATTTTGGTTAACTTTAGCTAGCTATGAAAATCAGTTTGTATTGCTAATTAAAGCTGGCTGTTAGCTAGCCAGCTGGAGTTCGATGGCTGGCTTGCTAACTTTACTCTGGATTGGGATTTTGGTAAAAAAAATTAGCTAGCTAACTTTAACGTTACATGTCTAAATAAAAGACCCCAAGTTAAAGCTTGCTGTTATCTAGCTAACATTAGCGCCGATTAGATGGCTGGCTTGCTAGCTAACAGTAACTTACATGTGTGAAATATGTGTAACGTTAGTATCTGGAATTTGTCTTTCAGCATCAGTACAACACGCCTGACTGCAGGACCACTTATTCAAGACCTGCAGTTGTCTCAGGGGTGCCCTACTGAACCAGCAAGCAAAGACATCAGGATGGATTAGAGCTTTGATTTTGCTCAACAAGTAAGCAACCGTTCCTCCTTTTATACTGATTAAGGACATAGATGGATGGATAGATATCCCAAAAAATAAAAAAAATATATGGGAGGCAGGAAAATACATTTCACTGAGCGGTGAATTGACAGGAGTGAGACAATTTAATTGTAATTTATCTTAATGTTCTTTTGTTGTTTGCAGGTGCACTATCCTTCTTACCCTATGCAGCCAGGTCCCATCTACTTTTTAACTCCTCGCAGGTGTGGCTTGTTTGGTGTCTGCTGTGAAGGAATGCCACAACAAGTCAACTACTTGACTGATGAAGGCCTGTCATCCAGCAAAGGCAGCAGCGCAGTCATCAAATACATGCACCATTTCTTCACCAACTACGGAGTTGGGGAAACACGTGGGGACCTGAATTGTGATAACTGCAGTGGCCAAAACAAGAACAAGTTTGTGCTCTGGTATTGTGCCTGGCGGATCATGCACAAGATCCACCACAGTCTGGACCTTCACTTCCTGATCAGAGGCCACATCAAGTTTGCTGGTGCTTCGGCCTCATCAAGCAGCCCTTCAGAAAGACCAGAGTGAATACTTTGTCTGAGATGGTTGGTGTTGTGAAAGACAACACAGTGACAGGGGTCAACATCCCACAGCTGGTTGGACTGGAGGATAGTACGGTGCTGGTGGAAGGCTATGGCTGGCAACCACACCTGACTCCGTACTTCAGGCCGCTGCCACAGATCAAGCAGTACCAGCACTTCAGGTGAATATAATTTTCATTGCATTGTAAGAGGTTATTCTTCTTATCTAAACTTGAGAGGTGAATTGATGTTGTGCAAGGTTTTAATGTTTTCACATTTTTATTTCCTGTTTTCCAGCTTTGATGCTCTGGAGCCTGGTGTTGTCGCCAAGGAGCGTTCAGTCAGGACCAGGTTTCAGCTGCTGCACAACGCTGACATCCTTGCTCCCATAGATGGTCTGCCTGTACAAGCACCACCTGGACTGGAGAAATCTAGACAAACATATACAGTGCCTTGCGAAAGTATTCGGCCCCCTTGAACTTTGCGACCTTTTGCCACATTTCAGGCTTCAAACATAAAGATATAAAACTGTATTTTTTTGTGAAGAATCAACAACAAGTGGGACACAATCATGAAGTGGAACGACATTTACTGGATATTTCAAACTTTTTTAACAAATCAAAAACTGAAAAATTGGGCGTGCAAAATTATTCAGCCCCTTTACTTTCAGTGCAGCAAACTCTCTCCAGAAGTTCAGTGAGGATCTCTGAATGATCCAATGTTGACCTAAATGACTAATGATGATAAATACAATCCACCTGTGTATAATCAAGTCTCCGTATAAATGCTCCTGCACTGTGATAGTCTCAGAGGTCCGTTAAAAGCGCAGAGAGCATCATGAAGAACAAGGAACACACCAGGCAGGTCCGAGATACTGTTGTGAAGAAGTTTAAAGCCGGATTTGGATACAAAAAGATTTCCCAAGCTTTAAACATCCAAGGAGCACTGTGCAAGCGATAATATTGAAATGGAAGGAGTATCAGACCACTGCAAATCTACCAAGACCTGGCCGTCCCTCTAAACTTTCAGCTCATACAAGGAGAAGACTGATCAGAGATGCAGCTAAGAGGCCCATGATCACTCTGGATGAACTGCAGAGATCTACAGCTGAGGTGGGAGACTGTCCATAGGACAACAATCAGTCGTATATTGCACAAATCTGGCCTTTATGGAAGAGTGGCAAGAAGAGATATCCATAAAAAGAGATATCCATAAAAAGTGTTGTTTAAAGTTTGCCACAAGCCACCTGGGAGACACACCAAACATGTGGAAGAAGGTGCTCTGGTCAGATGAAACCAAAATTGAACTTTTTGGCAACAATGCACAACGTTATGTTTGGCGTAAAAGCAACACAGCTCATCACCCTGAACACACCATCCCCACTGTCAAACATGGTGGTGGCAGCATCATGGTTTGGGCCTGCTTTTCTTCAGCAGGGACAGGGAAGATGGTTAAAATTGATGGGAAGTTGGATGGAACCAAATACAGGACCATTCTGGAAGAAAACCTGATGGAGTCTGCAAAAGACCTGAGACTGGGACGGAGATTTGTCTTCCAACAAGACAATGATCCAAAACATAAAGCAAAATCTACAATGGAATGGTTCAAAAATAAACATATCCAGGTGTTAGAATGGCCAAGTCAAAGTCCAGACCTGAATCCAATCGAGAATCTGTGGAAAGAACTGAACTGCTGTTCACAAATGCTCTCCATCCAACCTCACTGAGCTCGAGCTGTTTTGCAAGGAGGAATGGGAAAAAATTTCAGTCTCTCGATGTGCAAAACTGATAGAGACATACCCCAAGCGACTTACAGCTGTAATCGCAGCAAAAGGTGGCGCTACAAAGTATTAACTTAAGGGGGCTGAATAATTTTGCACGCCCAATTTTTCAGTTTTTGATTTGTTAAAATTTTTTCAAATATCCAATAAATGTCGTTCCACTTCATGATTGTGTCCCACTTGTTGTTGATTCTTCACAAAAAAATACAGTTTTATATCTTTATGTTTGAAGCCTGAAATGTGGCAAAAGGTCGCAAAGTTCAAGGGGGCCGAATACTTTCGCAAGGCACTGTATTTTTGAGAAGATCAGGTAGTTTTGCGACAAAGAGGCTTTGGACATCACATGCCCTGCACCAAAGTCAAGGGCAGGACAGGAACAGGCTCTCCGAATATAGATTCCCTTGTTCATGCGTGGTTCAGACAGACCAGTCATCAGCACTATCTGCAGTGCTTCTAGTCAAATGACTAACACACACGCCATACTTTGCTGCTACTATTATGTTTATTATCCTGCTGCTCAGCCACTTTACCCCTGACTGTATGCATACAATTACCTCGTAACACGGTCACCACCGATAAATCCATGATTATCGAAAACTTCAACAAGCATTTCTCAACGGCCGGCCATGCCTTCCGCCTGGCTACTCCAGCCTCGGCCAACAGCTCCCCCCCCCCCCCCGCAGCTACTCGCCCAAGCCTCTCCAGGTTCTCCTTTACCCAAATCCAGATAGCAGATGTTCTGAAAGAGCTGCAAAACCTGGACCCGTACAAATCAGCTGGGCCTGACAATCTGGACCCTCTATTTCTGAAACTATCCGCCGCCATTGTCGCAACCCCTATTACCAGTCTGTTCATCCTGTCTTTCATATTGTCTGAGATCCCCAAGGATTGGGAAAGCTGCCGCAGTCATCCCCCTCTTCAAAGGGGGAGACACCCTGGACCCAAACTGTTACAGACCTATATCCATCCTGCCCTGCCTATCTAAGGTCTTCGAAAGCGAAGTCAACAAACAGGTCACTGACCATCTCGAATCCCACCGTACCTTCTCCACTGTGCAATCTGGTTTCCGAGCCGGTCACGGGTGCACCTCAGCCACGCTCAAGGTACTAAACAATATCGTAACCGCCATCGATAAAAGACAGTACTGTGCAGCCGTCTTCATCGACCTTGCCAAGGCTTTCGACTCTGTCAATCACCATATTCTTATCGACAGACTCAGTAGCCTCGGTTTTTCTGATGTCTGCCGTGCCTGGTTCACCAACTACTTTGCAGACAGAGTTCAGTGTGTCAAATCGGAGGGCATGCTGTCCGGTCCTCTGGCAGTCTCTATGGGGGTGCCACAGGGTTCAATTCTTGGGCCGACTCTTTTCTCTGTATATATCAATGATGTTGCTCTTGCTGCGGGTGATTCCCTGATCCACCACTACGCAGACGACACCATTCTATATACTTCCGGCCCGTCCTTGGACACTGTGCTATCTAACCTCCAAACAAGATTCAATGCCATACAACACTCCTTCAGTGGCCTCCAACTGCTCTTAAACACTAGTAAAACCAAATGCATACTTTTCAACTGCTCGCTGCCTGCACCCGCACGCCTGACTGACTAGCATCACCACCCTGGATGGTTCCGACCTTGAATATGTGGACATCTATAAGTACCTAGGTGTCTGGCTAGACTGTAAACTCTCCTTCCAGACTCATATCAAACATCTCCGATCGAAAATCAAATATAGAGTCGGTTTTCTATTCCGCAACAAAGCCTCCTTCACTCACGCCGCCAAACTTACCCTACTAAAACTGACTATCCTACCGATCTTCGACGATGTCATCTACAAAATAGCTTCCAACACTCTACTCAGTAAACTGGATGCAGTTTATCACAGTGCCATCCGTTTTGTCACTAAAGCACCTTATACCACCCACCACTGTGACCTGTATGCTCTTGTCGGCTGGCCCTCGCTACATATTCGTCGCCAGACCCACTGGCTCCAGGTCATCTACAAGTCCATGCTAGGTAAAGCTCCGCCTTATCTCAGTTCACTGGTCACGATGGCAACACCCACCCGTAGCACTCGCTCCAGCAGGTGTATCTCACTGATCATCCCTAAAGCCAACACCTCATTTGACCGCCTTTCGTTCCAGTTCTCTGCTGCCTGTGAATTGGAACGAATTGCAAAAATCGCTGAAGTTGGAGACTTTTTTTATCTAGCTCACCAACTTCAAACATCTGCTATCTGAGAAGCTAACCGATCGCTGCAGCTGTACATAGTCTATTGGTAAATAGCCCACCCATTTTTACCTACCTCATCCCCATACTGTTTTTATTTATTTACTTTTCTGCTCTTTTGCACACCAATATCTCTACATGACCATCTGATCATTTATCACTCCAGTGTTAATCTGCAAAATTGTAATTATTCGCCTACCTCCTCATGCCTTTTGCACACAATGTATATAGACTCTTTTTTTCTACTGTGTTATTGACTTGTTAATTGTTTACTCCATGTGTAACTCTGTCTATTCACACTGCTATGCTTTATCTTGGCCAGGTCGCAGTTGCAAATGAGAACTTGTTCTCAACTAGCCTATCTGGTTAAATAAAGGTGAAATAAGAAATAAAAAAATAAAATATCATAATCGTTATTGATCTTGTTTGTGTAGATACGGTATATTATTTTATTTATATCGACATGATTTATTTCTGATATTGCTGCTATGCAAGTAACCATTTGTGTACTTTTTACACCTTTTGTGGCGATCCGTCCACTTTGCAAGACTGAGCAAAATATTGATATATAAAATGAATATTGATATGTGTGGTCATAACATGATTTTGTGGCATACCACACACTCACTAAACACAAATGTTTTGTTTCTAAATTATGTCTGAGGGTTGGAGTGTGCCCCTGGCTACCCGTCCATAAAAAAATGGGCCTGTCTGGTTGAAGGAATTTGAAATTATTTGTACTTTTGATACTTAAGTACATCTTAGCAATTCCAAGTACTCAAGTAGTATTTTATTGGGTGACTTTTACTTTAGTAATTTTCAATTAAGGTATCTTTACATCTGGACACTATCTGTTCAGCTGGAAATGTTCCTTATTGTAGGCTACTACCACTTTTAGTCTTAATCTTTACTACACTACTCATTGTTTAGCACATGACCTCACATGTGAATCCTTAAGCCAGCCCCACCCATTTCTTTAAGAGGGTGTGAACTATGCTGAATGGGTGTAGACAAAGGAGAGCTCTCCAGTCAGTAGCAAAACATTAAAAGGCCCTTTTCTCGAAAGTATATCAACTTTCAAAGCAGAATGACTTTCCCGTTGTTCCTCAAATGCAGTGTATGATATACCATTTTGTAGCTCTGAGTCTCTACTTTACTCTACTATCTGGTGTCATTTTCATGGGAGACTTAAGGAATACGGAGTGTTTAAACAACATACTCTCAAGCCAACAACATATTTGACATATCTGTGGACAAAGTACCATCTTACACAAGATACCTTAAGGAATTCATAGTCTGCCTCCCAAATGGCACTATTCCCTATATAGTGCATTACGTTTGACCAGAGCCCTATGGCCAGACTTATGAGGTTAACAGTATTTTTTTTGCGCTTTGACAATTATATTGCACTTTGAAAATTTCACCGGAATAGTAACGTTTTACACAAGAAACCTTCAACTATAAGAGGTCCGAGGTTAGGCCACTAAAGCCTGTCGTTAAAGACTGTAGATAAGACGGACCAGATAGGAGACTGGTCAGGCTATCAAGGGGCACGCCTAAGACTCCATCCATCCATTCCATTGTCTTGTTCTTCCAGAAACACAAACTCCTTCACTCCCCTCCCCTCTGTTCTCTCTCCACATTCCTCTCCTATTCCTATATCATCCTATCTTCTCTATCAGACCTTCAGGCTTTAGCTAGTGTTCCATCAACTCTCCTGTAGAATAATAGAATGGAGACTTTGTAGAATTATAATGACAGACATTCCTGTTCCATTGCAATGTTCCGTGCTGGCTGGACCAGACCGACAGCCTTAGTGTTGTAGTTAAGTGTGTGATGTTAGGAATTTCTAATTCATTGATTCTTATCAGAAGCCTGAATAAAACAAGTTATTATTTAAACAGCTACTACAAACTTTGGCTAACTTTAGCCACCACTAGCTAAAAAGCAATGGGAGTAGCACAGTAGGGGCATAAAAAAAGAAGGCCAAATCATCTTTAAGAGTAACGTCAAACCAAAACATTCCTCTCCTCCTCTACTCCCCTTTCTTCTCCTCTCACCGTGGGCCCTAGTCAAAAGTAGAGCACATGAAATGTCACCAGATATAGATTCTACAGACCCTACTGACTACTTCCAATCCCATTTATACCTCAGCACAAATAATATTTGTTTCTCTATAACCCAATATGTATTTCATATATAGTGTATCGCATTGGGGGCAATGGAATAGGTGGAGTAGGAAGTGCTGCTGGATATTTAAAACAGTCCTCTCAAAAATGAAACATTTGGTTAGTAGAGACCTTACTGAATAATTTCCACCCACTCTAGCTGAAACATGGAGTCAAGTATTTTTCTCTATGGCCATATCTATCTTATATACAGTGCATTGCAATGAAGGGAGTGAGTGGAGTAAAGAGTCACCAGCACTATGTATTAAACCAGCTGCCCAGCACAAGAGACCATTTATATTATTCAGAATCTATTGCGTAATTCCAATAACATATAAAGTGCGTTTCTTAAAAAATACACAATAGTTTAACATAACTGTATTTGTGTAAACCTTCAAAATAAATGCTTTTTAAATAATAAAATATATAAAATATATATATTTTTCTCCCATGGTCTTTGTTCTTCTATAAACACAGCAACTCCTCGTCTCTCCCCTCCCGCTGTTCCATGTCCTCCTTCATTCTCCTCTCATATCCCTGTCATCCTATCTTCTCTATCTCCCCTCCAGACCTTCCGTCTTAACTGTTTGTGCTGCCTACATAATTTCCTGTTGCTGGGAGAACAGAATACAATTCTTCTCACTCATATTCTTTACAACGCCACACCCCAATCTAGCCATATGTCTCAATTTGAGGTTCAGCAGTAAGTTACAAATCTTCCCTTCAAGTCATAACGATGCAATGCTAAATGTTTGCGCCACGGTGGCGAATGGGGGATATGGCTTCAAAATGCTCCTCAATTCAGGGATGGAAGGTGTCACCGTACTCCTCAATTTCGCAGCTGGGATAACTAGAAGATTGAAATACTGCTCGTTTTTAATTGAACTGCCTTTTCTGTCAGCATGCTAGGCTAACTAATGCTAAAGCAGCCCACTGGATTCCACAACACGTCCGGCAAACTCATCCAAGGCGGATGAGAAAGTGAGACTCCCTATTTTTTTCTGGTTACATTGGAGTCAATGAACTAATAGACTCAACTGCTATGGCACTGGTGTCTATGGGAGAGCCACACCCTTAAGCAGACCGGAACTGACGGTAAACGGCCTGAGTGAACTTTTCCTTTATCCACCATCTTTGTGTTGGCGTCGCATGTTCATGGAATCCAATGGGCTGCTTTATCATTAGCTAGCATTGCAAGCTGACGGGAAAAAAACGGTTGAATTAAACTAGCAAAGCAATAGTCATAGAGCCATGGCTCGTTGGCCAAAGCCTATGGGGAAATGTAATGTTATTTTTGGATAAACACAGAAAATAAGGTAAACACAGGCTTAGGATTTAAATTAAATTTTGTCCTATGAGATCATCTTCATCAGCTAACGTAACTTTGAATTTTGAAGCATTTGTGTCATTAAAACAAGCACATAAAGGTCATGTTAACTGACTGATATCATCTCATAGAACACAACGTATAAGATCTCCTAAGCCTCAGACCTTATTTTCTGGGTTTATCCACAAACCCCATTCATTCTCCCATAAGAAAGGCTGAATGAACCACAGGTAACTCATTTCCGTTTTTTAGAACTACAAGCTGGCGAGCTCTATTTCAATCTTCTAATTTTCCCAGATCCGCGTACGATATCCAAACATAAAGAACTAAGACGGATAACAATTTTGACTGTATGGACAATACGGGCGTGGAGAGGATGGGCTGCAACAGGAATCATGTGCTAGCTGTTTTCAAAGTAAAAGCTTTGGTAATAAATAGTACTGGTAATAAATAGTATACTATTTTCTACTATGCATCAGTTTTCTGTAGTTATATTGATCGCATAAAATGACTTGCCCTAGTTAAGGTCCATGAGAAGGACACACGAATAGCCAGAGCTGGTGCAAGAGTTGTAAATGACAACAAACTAACCCAACCTTACATTATTTAAATTAAAACATTTAGAATATCAGCTCATGCCCTGAATTTACATGAAATGACTGACTCTCTGTTTTATACCAGCCAACATCACCAATCACTCTTTCCCTGCCTGGGAAGGAATGGGAGAAGGAGCGGGATGGTGGAGCAGACATGAGGATAGGACAATCAACCATACTGTCTCGGATTTAATTTTTGTTAAATTTCTTACATCTGCGTATCTTATTTCACACTTGTTTCAAAGAGGGGACCCAATGTTCCACCACTCCTTTTTCAGGAGGATGCAAGGAAAAACATGTCATGCAATCATTGGTGGCTGTGTGCAGTGTGACCGCTATGTGGAACACCACCGTTCTCTACCTCAGGGGTGTTGTCATTCTGGTAAACTCACGGGCATGGACATCAGAATGAATAGAACAGGCTTGGAACCTATAACCCTGGCAATTTGACTGGTCAACTTATGGGTACACTTGCAATGGCTGCCTGGTGTTGTCAACAAACCAAATGTTATTTGTCACATGCCTTGTAAACAGGTGGAGACTGACAGTGAAATGGTTACTTACGGGCCCTTCCCATCAAAGCAGAGAGAGGAAATGGAGAAATAATGGAATAGTAAAACACATAATAATATTAAATACACAATGAGTAACAATAACTTGCTTATATACAAGGGTAAAAGTACCAAGTCGGTGTGCAGGGGTATGAGGTAATTGAGGTACATATAAATAGGAATAAAGTGACATAATAAACAGTAACAGTAGCGTATGTGATGACTCAAAGTTGGTGTAAAAAGAGTAAATGCAGATAGTTAACTGAATAGCTTCATGGACTATCTATCAGTCTTATTGCTTGGGGGTAGAAGCTGTTCAGGGTCCTCTTGGTTCCAGAGGACCCAGCATTGGTACCGCTTGCTGTGTGTGATGCAATCATTTCCATGGTAATGTATACTGAACAAAAATATAAGCGTAACATGTAAAGTGTTGGTCCCATGTTTCATGAGCTGAAATAAAAGATCCCAGAAATGTTCCATATGCACTAAAATTGTATTTCTCTCATTGTGGGCACAAATTAGTTTACATCCCTGTTCGTGAGCATTTATCCTTTGCCAAGGTAATCCAACCACCTGACAGGTGTGGCATATCAAGAAGCTGATTAAACAACATGCACATTACACAGGTGTACCTTGTGCTGGGGACAAAACAATATCTCTCTAAAATGTGCACACAACACAATCCCACACGTCTAAAGTATTGAGGGAGTGCAATTGGAATGCTGACTGCAGGAATGTCCACCAGAGCTGTTGGTTAATTACTCTACCATAAGCCACCTCCAAAATTGTTTTAGAGAATTTGGCAGTAGGTCCAACTGGCCTCACAACCGCAAACCATGCGTAACCATGCCAGCCTAGCACCTGCACATCCTGTTTCTCACCTGTGGGATCGTCTGTGACCAGCCACTGCGACAGCTGATGAAACGGAGGTGTATTTCTCTCTGTAATAAAGGCCTTTTGTGTCAAAAAACAAATTCTGATTGGCTGGGCCTGGCACCCCAGTGGGTGTGCTTGACTCCCAGGTGGGTGGGCCTATGCTTTCCCAGTCCCACCCATGGCTGTGCCCTGTATTCCCAGTCATGTGAAATCCATAGATTAGGGCCTAGTTAATTTATTTCAATTGACTGATTTCTTATATGAACTGTAACAGTTAAATCGTTGACATTTCTGCATGTTGTGTTTATAATTTTGTTCAGTAAATAAATAAAATAAGTATCATTCTTTTTGTGTTGTTTGTAAACTCGGGTTCCCTTTATCAAATGTTAGGTTTGGTTGAAGATCTCATAACATTCCGTATCAAAAATAAGCAAAAACTTGTCTCGTTGCAATGACAATAACTGCGTAACTAGAGAAGTCAACAATCACCACTGAATTATTTTGCAAGTTAGTTCTCCATGTTTGTGCTACGTTAAGGATTAATCATTCAGTTAATTGAGCATTTCTTGCCGTTCTCATATCTCCATTGTGTCAGTTAATGCAAGATATTTAGGAAATGGAGGGAGAAATTCAGGGTTATTTAGTGATAGACACTGCTGCGTTCAGTCACGAGTCTAACATTGAGTGGAGAGGAAGGAAGGACTGTTGTGTTCTAACCTGTAAGGGAGGGGAGGGATGCTTTGTTTAAATTGTTTTGATACAT
Source organism: Oncorhynchus gorbuscha (assembly GCF_021184085.1). NCBI lineage: Eukaryota > Metazoa > Chordata > Actinopteri > Salmoniformes > Salmonidae > Oncorhynchus > Oncorhynchus gorbuscha. Next base: position 38,811,268 of record NC_060191.1, on the reverse strand, counting down.
TTTGCAGGGTTATTGGGGTGGAATGGCAATCTGACGGGTTTTATAATTATATATATATTATTTTATCCAACTGTGGATATGTTTACAGTTTTTGGGGGGGAATATCTGGTTTACAATTATTTAATTGGCAACTGAATAGTAATTTTATAGCTATCATAAGTTACTTTTCTCCCCTTTTATCCATCAAACGGGTATTCACATCACCACAGATGGATTCAGGGTTCATTTAGTGACCATTTCCAGTAATCTGAGGGGTTCTAAAGTTGACATTGCTCTATTGCAAGATACACATATTTTAGAGGGTGGACATCTTTTTGAGGGTGATGTCCATAGACTTCAAAACAAATACTACAAACTGGCAGCTGCTTTGTGCTTTACATCTGAATCGAAAAGGGTGCTTATTCGACAAAACACAATCTACCCCTTACAATTGAAAAAAGTGGAAATGATTAACAGGGTACATGTATTACATATGTTCCACTCTGTATGGATGGAAAATAGCATTTGACAAAGATTTTCTCCCCTCTGTAACCAGAAGCCTGCTCAATTTATCTCATTATACGCTTGTTATTCTAACTGACATGAATGCCATTATTGATTCTAAGCTCGATAGATCTGGACCACATCATAGCTCATCACAAGTGAATGCTTCCAATGCGCTTAAACAATTTCTTAAAGATCTTCATCTTAATGACTGTTGGAGATTTCATAATCCCACAACTAAGGACTATACATGCTGTCACGCTGCCTCTCGCGCAACTCCCCTCCTCATCATGAGACACACCTGGACTCCCATCACTTCACTGATTATCTCCCCTCCCCCACCACAGAGAGGGCTAAGGTTGCCATGGTTATTTCTCTGCTGAGTGGGTTACGGCCATCTGGGAGAGAGGAGAGGTGGAGCTTGCTTCGTATGAGGGGTTCATGGCTCTGTTCAGAGGGATCTTCGAGAGGGTGGTGAGCCCCGACTCTAACTACGGCAGGATGACCAGACCACTGTCGAGTACACGCTCACCTTCTGGACAGTAGCAGCATCCAGCGGATGAAATGAGCCGGTGCTCCATACCCTATTCAGAAGAGGACTGCGCGATGAGGTCCAGATGGAACTGGCATGTCGAGACGATAACCTCTCCTTGGACGCACTCATTGCGATGGCGTTCTGAATGGATAACCTACTTCAGGAGTGTCGATACCCTCATCGCTCCTGAGTGTCGCAGCGTCTAAGGCACTGCATCTCAGTGCTAGAGGCGTCACTACAAACCCTGGTTCGATTCCAGGCTGTATCACAACCAGCTGTGATTGGTAGTCCCATAGGGCGGTACACAATTGGCCCAGCGTCGTTAGGGTTTGGCCGGGTTGGCCGTCACTGTAAATAATCATTTGTCCTTAACTGACTTGGCTAGGTACCTTTAAAAAAAAACATGTTTTAATTCATTCTCTCCCTCCCTCAGTGACCACTCTGTATCAGAGCCTGAACCCATGGAGGTAGGGGTCACACGCCTCACCGTGGCTGAGCGACGCAGACGGAAACAGCCGGGGCTCTGTCCATATTGTGTTCAAGGGGGACTCCGGCTTCATCAGTGTCCTGTACGTTCCAACTCAGGATACACGAGAGCAGAGGGACAGTCACGTGTTCTTCCACCTCCTGGGGCAGGTGTGTCCCTTCATCAGTGTCCTGTACGTTCCAACTCGGGATACACGAGAGCAGAGGGACAGTCACGTGTTCTTCCACCTCCTGGGGCAGGTGTGAGTATCCCTTCATCATTTTCTGCTGAACCCTTTTTAATGTCGGTCACACTAGCTGGCTGTCCTTCGTGTACTGTTTCTACAGCACTAGTGGATTCCTGTGCTGCGGGCTACTTTATTGACCAGACCCTTGCTTCTTCTCTGAACATCACCTCATACCCGCTCTCTCTCCGTTTCCGGTTCAAACCCTTGATAATCGGCTACTAGGATCCGGAACCATCACACCACTCACCTTCACCGCGGAGTCCATTCATCAGGAGAAACATTCCCTTCTTCATCATTAGTGCACCAGCTCACAAGATCATCCTCGGCCTCCCATGGCTCCAATGCCATAACCCCACCATCTCATGGTCGAGGATGAGAATCATGGACTGGGCACCCGAGTGCCGGAGAACCTGCTTTCCTGTCCCTTCTCGAGTCGTAGACCCTGTGGTCTGGGACATAGATGTTATGCAGGTGAATGAGGACCCAAAAGCGACTTGGCGAAAACAGAGTCTTTAATCCAGTTTAAGGAAAAAGCGATACTCCTAGACAAATCGGAGCGGTAAATAAAGCATAAGAAACAATTTCACTCGTAATCACGAGAACTGACTGGAGACTCGATAATGAACTGCAGGTTGCCTCGGGAAGGTACTTGACCGTAGCAGACTCAGACACCTGCTCACCACGCAGCATCTGAGGGAAACACGACACGACAGGGCGATACAAAGTCACAGCACGGTGAACAGTATACAAGGATCCGACAGGACAGAAACGGAAAACAAGGGGAGAAATAGGGACTCTAATCAGGGGAAAAGATAGGGAACAGGTGTGGGAAGACTAAATGATTGATTAGGGGAATAGGAACAGCTGGGAGCCGGAACAGAACGATAGAGAGAAGAGAGAGAGGAAGGGAGAGAGAAAAAGGGGAACGAACCTAAAAAGACCAGCAGGGGGAAACGAACAGAAGGGAAAGCATAATGACAAGACAATATAAGACAAAACATGACAGTACCCCCCCACTCACCGAGCGCCTCCTGGCGCTCTCGAGGAGGAACACTGGCGGCAACGGAGGAAATCATAGATCACAAACGGTCCAGCACGTCCCGAGAAAGAACCCAACTCCTCTCCTCAGGACCGTAACGGAAAACGATAAAAAGGGAAACTAGGGTACTACTCTAAAAAAAAAATGAGACACGGGTAGAGAACTGAAAGCTTTAGAGCAAACAGGACCAAACAGGCCAGGAGAGTAATAACTAGGGACAGACTGAGACACAGCAAGGGCAGGAACAAGACCAGGAGAGATGCGGTGGCAGGGAACAGACTGAGACCCAGCAAGACCAGGAGCAGAAAAAAAATTACCAGACTTATTCTGCGCGCAGTCCGAACACGCAGCCACGAAACGGCGCGTGTCACGCTCCTGAGTAGGCCACCAAAAGCGCTGGCGAATAGAAGCAAGAGTACCTCGAACGCCGGGATGGCCAGCTAACTTGGCAGAGTGAGCCCACTGAAGAACAGCCAGACGAGTAGAAACAGGAACGAAAAGAAGGTTACTAGGACAAGCGCGCGGCGACGCAGTGTGCGTGAGTGCTTGCTTAACCTGTCTTTCAATTCCCCAGACTGTCAACCCGACAACACGCCCAACAGGAAGGATCCCCTCGGGATCGGTAGAAGCCACAGAAGAACTAAAGAGACGGGATAAAGCATGAGGCTTGGTGTTCTTAGTACCCGGGCAATAAGAAATAACGAACTCGAAACGAGCGAAAAACAACGCCCAACGAGCATGACGCGCATTCAGTCGTTTGGCAGAACGGATGTACTCAAGGTTCCTTTGGTCAGTCCAAACGACAAAAGGAACGGTCGCCCCCTCCAACCACTGTCGCCATTTGCCTAGGGCTAAACGGATGGCGAGCAGTTCGCGGTTAGCCACATCATAGTTACGTTCCGACGGTGACAGGCGATGAGAAAAATACGCACAAGGATGGACCCCATCGTCAGTATCGGAGCGCTGGGACAGAATGGCTCCCACGCCCACCCCCGACGCGTCAACCTCAACAATAAACTGTTTAGTGACGTCAGGTGCAACAAGGATAGGAGCGGATGCAAAACGCTTCTTGAAGAGATCAGAACAACAATCATACGACCGGTGAGGAGGAAGGGAGTTGGTTCTGGACCGACTGAAGACCGTGCGCAGACCATGATATTCCTCCGGCACTCCTGTCAAATCACCAGGTTCCTCCTGAGAAGAGGGGACAGAACAAACAGGAGAAATAGCAGACATTAAACACTTCACATGACAAGAAACGTTCCAGGAAAGGATAGAATTACTAGACCAATCAAAAGAAGGATTATGACACACTAGCCAGGGATGACCCAAAACAACAGGTGTAAAAGGTGAACAAAAAATCAAAAAAGAAATGGTCTCACTATGGTTACCAGATACAGTGAGGGTTAAAGGTAGTGTTTCACATAATATACTGGGGAGAGGACTACCATCCAAGGCGAACATGACCGTGGGCTCCCCCTAACTGTCTGAGAGGAATGTCATGTTCCCGAGCCCAGGCTTCGTCCATAAAACAGCCCTCCGCCCCAGAGTCTATTAATGCACTGCAGGAAGCTGCCGATCCAGTCCAGCGTAGATGGACCGGTAAGGTAGTACAGGTACTTGACGGAGAGGACCGTCTAGTAGCGCTTATCAGTCGCCCTCCGCTTACTGATGAGCTCTGGCCTTTAACTGGACATGAAATGACAAAATGACCAGCGGAACCGCAATAGAGACAGAGGCGGTTGGTGATTCTCCGTTCCCTCTCCTTAGTCGAAATGCGAATACCCCCCCAGCTGCATGGGCTCAACACCAGAGTCAGTGGGGAAAGATGGTAGTGTCGGAGAGAGGGGAGACACAGTTAACGCGAGCTCTCTTCTATGAGCTCGGTGACGAAGGTCTACCCGTCGTTCAATGCGAATAGCGAGTTCAATCAAAGAATCCACGCTGGATGGAACCTCCCGAGAGAGAATCTCATCCTTAACCTTAGCGTGGAGTCCCTCCAGAAAACGAGCGAGCAACGCCTGCTCGTTCCAGTTACTGGAGGCAGCAAGAGTGCGAAACTCTATAGAGTAATCCGTTATGGATCGATTACCTTGACATAGGGAAGACAGGGACCAGGAAGCTTCTTTCCCAAAAACTGAACGATCAAAAACCCTTATCATCTCCTCTTTAAAGTTCAGATAATCGTTAGTGCACTCAGCGCTTGCCTCCCAGATAGCTGTGCCCCACTGCCGAGCCCGACCAGTAAGGAGTGATATGACGTAGGCAATCCGAGCTCTCTCTCTTGAGTATGTGTTGGGTTGGAGAGAGAACACTATATCACACTGGGTGAGAAAGGAGCGGCACTCAGTGGGCTGCCCAGAATAACATGGTGGGTTATTAACCCTAGGTTCCGGAGGCTCGGAAGACCCGGAAGTAGCTGGTGGCACGAGACGAAGACTCTGATACTGTCCTGAGAGATCGGAGACCTGAGCGGCCAGGGTCTCAACGGCATGCCGAGCAGCTGACAATTCCTGCTCGTGTCTGCCGAGCATCGCTCCCTGGAACTCGAGAGTAGAGTAGAGAGAATCCATAGTCGCTGGGTCCATTCTTGGTCGGATCCTTCTGTTATGCAGGTGAATGAGGACCCAAAAGCGACTTGGCGAAAACAGAGTCTTTAATCCAGTTTAAGGAAAAAGCGATACTCCTAGACAAATCGGAGCGGTAAATAAAGCATAAGAAACAATTTCACTCGTAATCACGAGAACTGACTGGAGACTCGATAATGAACTGCAGGTTGCCTCGGGAAGGCACTTGACCGTAGCAGACTCAGACACCTGCTCACCACGCAGCATCTGAGGGATACACGACACGACAGGGCGATACAAAGTCACAGCACGGTGAACAGTATACAAGGATCCGACAGGACAGAAACGGAAAACAAGGGGATAAATAGGGACTCTAATCAGGGGAAAAGATAGGGAACAGGTGTGGGAAGACTAAATGATTGATTAGGGGAATAGGAACAGCTGGGAGCCGGAACAGAACGATAGAGAGAAGAGAGAGAGGAAGGGAGAGAGAAAAAGGGGAACGAACCTAAAAAGACCAGCAGGGGGAAACGAACAGAAGGGAAAGCATAATGACAAGACAATATAAGACAAAACATGACAATAGATGTGGACATTAGCCAGAGTTCTAGCCATGGGCCTAGTGAAAGTTATTAACAAGCTCAAACATCCTGACCAAACAGGGTTTATTAAGGGTTATCAGGTAATCATTTCATGTGGTTTCTGAGGCTTCCAATCTGGATATCGTGATCTGTGTTATCATTAGATGCAGAGAAAGCCTTTGACCCCATAGAGTGGGAATATTTATGGCTCGTTCTTGAACATTTTGGTTTTGGAGACAGATTTATACATATGATCCGCACCATGTATGTGAATCATTCTTCTATATTTACTGGAACTCGAATCCATTTACCATACAACGAGGATGTAAACAAGGTTTACATGCTATTTGCTCTCCCTTGAACTGCTGGCACAAAGACAAAACATATGTCAAGATTCCGCCTCCTCAAGCAAGTTCTCTGTATGCAGATGACATACTGCTCTACGTCGCAAACGCTCAGAGATCACTCCGGCCAATGTCTATTTTCACAGCATTCAGCTCATGGTCTGGTTACAAGATCAAATCAAATGGTATTTGTCACTACAACAGATGTAAACCTTATAGTGAAATGCTTACTTTACAAGCCCTTAACCAACGTTCCAGTTTTAAGAAAATGCCTAAAATGTACCAAAAAAAGAAAGAGATAAGAAAAAATAATAATCAACTGGTCTAAATCAGCTTTACTACCTCTTAACTCAGCTATGGGAAGTGTGATACCATTGAATAAATAAATCACCAAATTATGGATTACCATATCCCCCTCTATTCTCACCACTTGCAGGAAGAAGTACTTAGAAACCTTCTTTGCATGCTAGAATCTCAATTATTAAAATGAATGCCCTCCCTCGTATCAATTTTATCAGTTCCATATTACAACTGTCCCCTATAGACCATTCGAAACTTTACTCTGTCATAAAGAAGTTCATTTGGGGGTGAAAGAGACCACAGATTAAATATGCAACACTACAGAGAACAAAAGCATCAGGTGGAATTGCAGATCCAAATCAAAGCCCACATTTGGAGCAAAAAAAAAGTAATAATAATAAAAATGTTTTTGGGAGGGTTTGCCTGTTTTGCATGTTATTCTGACATTTAATCCGTGTCACATATCAGTTTGCAAACAATGTAAAAAAAAAAAAAAGGAATAAAGCTGCATGCATACAAACATGGTTTCTTTTTTGTTTCCTTGAGTAAGGGAGCTCTAAAATGTAGGTGATTCAGATGTGCTCAGTGCTCTGTGGTGTGGTGGTGGGGCAAGCCGTGATTGGCTCAGTGGTTTGTCACTCACAGGGACACTACGTCACCTCAAAGTCTAAGGGTAGAGCTTGAAAATTCTAGCCCATTGGGTGCTGCCATAGAGTTACTTTCACGTATACTCCCTCTCTGGCCTCTAGGTCACCAGACTGCTGATTATTACGCACACCTGTCACCATCGTCACTCGCACCAGCGCTTATTGACACTCACCTGGACTCCATCACCTCCTTGATTACCTGCCCTATTTTTGTCTGCACCTGTGTTCATATGACCTCACTTCTGTTATGTTGGCTTGTTTCATGTTTTTTTGTTTTCATTAAACGTTTTACCCGCACCTGCTTCTCGACACACGGCGTCATCGTTACAGAATAACGCCTCACCAAATGGAAGCATCAGAAAGTGTTTTTTGTGTTGGTGACGTCGGGTCTGGGTTCCGCTGTCAGAGCAACCAAGGATGCTTCAGCCAGCTCTTACATTTACATTTAAGTCATTTAGCAGACGCTCTTATCCAGAGCGACTTACAAATTGGTGCATTCACCTCTTCAGGCTTTCATGCCCCAGCCAGTACATCGGGGTGTCAAGACTCGATTGACGGGACAAGCGTCTGATACCAAGGATGCTTCAGCTAGCTCATTAGGCTTCCATGCCTTAGCTAGCTCGTCAGGTTTTCAAGACTCGGTAGGCTCGCCAGGCTCCCATGCCACAGCTGGCTCGCCAGGCTCCCATGCCACAGCTGGCTCACCAGGTTATAAGCGTTGCGGAGGTCCAGTTTGGTGAAGAATTGGGCCTCTTGGGCCAACTCCAAGGCGGTGGACATCAGGGGTAGGGGGTAACGATTCTTGATCGTAATCCGGTTCAGCCCTCTGTGATCGATGCAAGGACACAGGCCTCCATCCTTCTTACCCACGAAGAAGAAGTCTGCACCAGCTGGGGATGTAGAGGGCCGAATGAAACCTACCGCCAGCAACTCCCGGATATAATTGTCCATGACTGCTGCTTCAGGGGTCGAGTGGGAGTACAGACAGCCCCGGGGAGGTGTGGAGCCTGGTAGGAGTTCTATGGCACAGTCGTAGGAACGATGGGGAGGAAGGGTGGCGGTTTCTCTTACTGAAGGCCTCCCTGAGGTCGAAGTATTCGGGAGGGAGAGGAGAGAAGTCTTCCATGAATGCAGGAGGACACGGCGAGGCTCTTGGTGGAAGTCTTAGACATTTAGTCTGGCAGTCCTTACCCCAGTCTAGTTGGTGTCCCATGGACCAGGAGACTACGGGGTTATGTAGCTCCAGCGAGGTGTACCCTAGGATAAGGAGGTTTTCGGGAGCAGTGATCAAACGAAAAATAAGAGTCTCAGTGGTTCACCCCAATCTGCAGTAGAATGGGCTTGGTCTGATATTCCATCTGACCGGAGCCAATGGGCCGGCCGCCCATCGAGGGCTTGAATCTGCAGATGGACGGGACATTTCACGCGGGGGATTTGTAATTCTCTGGCGAAGTCCTGATCAATGAAATTGTCTGCGGCCCCAGAGTCCACAAAGGCTTGAATCTGGTGCTGACAGTTATCCCAGTGGAGGGTTACGTGTAGTGACAGACGGTGACTGGGTAGCTGGGAGGTAACTGCACAGCTCGTCAGGGTCTCCCCTTGTCCTGGCGAGCCCTGGTGTTTCCTGTCAGCTCTGGGCATGTAGCACTGAGATGTAGTAGAGTAGAGGCAGCAGCCTTCGGGTTTAGACGTGTGCTTCCAAGCTGTGGGCTCAGACCTGTGCTTCCCAGCTGCATGGGCTCCTCAATGCTGAGTTCGGGGGGCTTGGGGTGCTCAGGAAACCGGGATACTGGGGTGGTGTCAAAAAGGCGCTGTCTCACGCGTTCTCGGAAGCGGTTGTCAACCCTGATTGCCAGCATTATCAGGGACTTGAGGTCCTTCTCCCAGTTCCCGAGAGGCCAGTTCATCCTTGGAGTTAGACAAACCCTGGTGGAAAGCAGTGGCCAGTGCCTCTGTATTCCACCCACTCTCGGCGGAGAGGGTGCGGAACTCATGGCGAAATCAGCCACTGGTCTGGCCCCTTGGCAGATGTTGAACAGTCAGCTGGCTGCTTCTCGTCCGACAACTAGGTGGTCGAAGACTCGTCACAGCTCGGCAGTGAAGGCTGCTATGGAGCTGCAGGATGGTTGCTGCTGTTCCCACACTGCCGTTGCCCATGTCAGGGCCTTGCCCGAGAGTAGAGAGATAATGTAGGCGATCATGGTGTGGATCAGTGTGGAACAAGGAGGGCTAAAGCTCGAACACCAGAGAACCCCTTGTATCCTCCCGGGTGGCCATCATACCGCTCTGGGGCTAGGATCTTGGGTTCTAGGTGCAGGTTCCCTGGAGGAATTACGGCGATGCCTGTAGCACTGGACGAAGAGACTTTGGCATGGGCTCCTCCCGGCTTGGAGACGTGCCGTGGTTGGAGGGAATTGGTGCCCGGAGGGTCTCAGATTTGGAAGAGTTGTCTTTGCTGCCGACCCAACAGTGCTTCTTGTTGGGTTATCGCATTCCTAATCAGGATAATCTCTGGTTAGAAGCTTGCTGTGTCATGGTGAGGTTGAACCCAGGTGCAGAAAATGGTCCAGACGATTAATCAATGATTAAGGATAAACATAAATACTTTCACGAGAAAAGATATCATAAGGATCACCGTAACACAGGAGAAAACAACGAACACTAGGATTAGACACTCACCCCGGGGGACGACATGAAGTGGAACGACATTTATTGGATATTTCAAACTTTTTTTACGCCCAATTTTTCAGTTTTTGATTTGTTAAAAAAGTTTGAAATATCCAATAAATGTCGTTCCACTTCATGATTGTGTCCCACTTGTTGTTGATTCTTCACAAAAAAAATACAGTTTTATATCTTTATGTTTGAAGTCTGAAATGTGGTAAAAGGTCGCAAAGTTCAAGGGGGCCGAATACTTTCGCAAGGCACTGTAGGTACATTATCCACACTGATAAGTTTGTAATTGTCAAAAACTGATTTGTTGTCATCTTTTGGGGAAAAGGTAAAAGGTCAGTGGTGAAACGTCACAACTTGGGTAGCAAAATAGCACCACATTTTCTGCACAAGCTACAGTACATACAGTTGAAGTTGGAAGTTTACATACACCTTAGTCAAATACATTTAAACTCAGTTTTCACAATTCCTGACATTTAATCCTAGTAAAAATTCCCTGTTTTAGGTCAGTTAGGATCACTTTATTTTAAGAATGTGAAATGTCAGAACAATAGTAGAGAGAATGATTTATTTCAGCTTTTATTTCTTTCATCACATCCCCAGTGGGTCAGAAGTTTACATACACTAAATTAGTATTTGGTAGCATTGCCTTTACATTGTTTAACTTGGGTGTAACGTTTCAGGTAGCCTTCCACAAGCTTCCCACAATAAGTTGGGTGAATTTTGGCCCATTCCTCCTGACAGAGCTGGTGTAACTGAGTCAGGTTTGTCGGCACACGTTTTTTCAGTTCTCACAAATGTTCTATAGGGTTGAAGTCAGGGCTTTGTGATGGCCACTCCAATACATTGACTTTGTTGTCATTAAGCCATTATGCCACAACTTTGGCAGTATGCTTGGGGTCATTGTCCATTTGGAAGACCCATTTGCGAACAAGCTTTAACTTCCTGACTGATGTCTTGAGATGTTGCTTCAATATATCCACACAATTTTCCTTTCTCATGTGCCATCTATTTTGTGAAGTGCACCAGTTCCTCCTGCAGCAAAGCACCCCTCCACCACCATGCTTCACGGTTGTTATGGTGTTCTTCGGGTTGCAAGCCTCCCCCTTCGTCCTCCAAACGTAACTATGGCCAAACAGTTTTATTTTTGTTTCATCAGACTAGAGGACATTTCTCCAAAAAGTATGATCTTTGTCCCCATGTGCAGTTGCAAACTGTAGTCTGTCTTTTTTATGGCGGTTTTGGAGCAGTGGCTTCTTCCTTGCTGAGCGGCCTTTCAGGTTATGTCGATATAGGACTAGTTTTACTGTGGATATAGATACGTTTGTAGCCAGCTAGCCCCCGAATAGCAGCACTGTCGAAACTATTACACTCAACGGAACGACTTGATTAGTGTAGTGTCAACAACGCACCCACTGCCAGCTAGCCTACTTCAGCAGTACTGTATCATTTTAATCATTTTAGTCAATAAGATTCTTGCTACGTAAGCTTAACTTTCTGAACATTTGAGACGTGTAGTCCACTTGTCATTCCAATCTCCTTTGCATTAGTGTAGCCTCTTCTGTAGCCTGTCAACTATGTGTCTGTCTATCCCTGTTCTCTCCTCTCTGCACAGACCATACAAACGCTCCACACCGCGTGGCCGCGGCCACCCTAATCTGGTGGTCCCAGCGCGCATGACCCACGTGGAGTTCCAGGTCTCCGGTAGCCTCTGGAACTGCCGATCTGCGGCCAACAAGCCAGAGTTCATCTCAGCCTATGCCTCCCTCCAGTCCCTCGACTTCTTGGCACTGACGGAAACATGGATCACCACAGACAACACTGCTACTCCTACTGCTCTCTCTTCGTCCGCCCACGTGTTCTCGCACACCCCGAGAGCTTCTGGTCAGCGGGGTGGTGGCACCGGGATCCTCATCTCTCCCAAGTGGTCATTCTCTCTTTCTCCCCTTACCCATCTGTCTATCGCCTCCTTTGAATTCCATGCTGTCACAGTTACCAGCCCTTTCAAGCTTAACATCCTTATCATTTATCGCCCTCCAGGTTCCCTCGGAGAGTTCATCAATGAGCTTGATGCCTTGATAAGCTCCTTTCCTGAGGACGGCTCACCTCTCACAGTTCTGCGCCGTCCCAACCTTCGCTCTCTCTCCCCCGCTACTCTCTCCTCTTCCATCCTATCATCTCTTCCCTCTGCTCAAACCTTCTCCAACCTATCTCCTGATTCTGCCTCCTCAACCCTCCTCTCCTCCCTTTCTGCATCCTTTGACTCTCTATGTCCCCTATCCTCCAGGCCGGCTCGGTCCTCCCCTCCCGCTCCGTGGCTCGATGACTCATTGCGAGCTCACAGAACAGGGCTCCGGGCAGCCGAGCGGAAATGGAGGAAAACTCGCCTCCCTGAGGACCTGGCATCCTTTCACTCCCTCCTCTCTACATTTTCCTCCTCTGTCTCTGCTGCTAAAGCCACTTTCTACCACTCTAAATTCCAAGCATCTGCCTCTAACCCTAGGAAGCTCTTTGCCACCTTCTCCTCCCTCCTGAACCCCCCCCCCCCCCCATCCTCCCTCTCTGCAGATGACTTCGTCAACCATTTTGAAAAGAAGGTCGACGACATCCGATCCTCGTTTGCTAAGTCAAACGACACCGCTGGTTCTGCTCACACTGCCCTACCCTGTGCTCTGACCTCTTTCTCCCCTCTCTCTCCAGATGAAATCTCGCGTCTTGTGACGGCCGGCCGCCCAACAACCTGCCCGCTTGACCCTACCCCCCTCCTCTCTTCTCCAGACCATTTCCGGAGACCTTCTCCCTTACCTCACCTCGCTCATCAACTCATCCCTGACCGCTGGCTACGTCCCTTCCGTCTTCAAGAGAGCGAGAGTTGCACCCCTTCTGAAAAAACCTACACTCGATCCCTCCGATGTCAACAATTACAGACCAGTATCCCTTCTTTCTTTTCTCTTTAAAACTCTTGAACGTGCCGTCCTTGGCCAGCTCTCCCGCTATCTCTCTCTGAATGACCTTCTTGATCCAAATCAGTCAGGTTTCAAGACTAGTCATTCAACTGAGACTGCTCTCCTCTGTATCACGGAGGCGCTCCGCACTGCTAAAGCTAATTCTCTCTCCTCTGCTCTCATCCTTCTAGATCTATCGGCTGCCTTCGATACTGTGAACCATCAGATCCTCCTCTCCACCCTCTCCGAGTTGGGCATCTCCGGCGCGGCCCACGCTTGGATTGCGTCCTACCTGACAGGTCGCTCCTACCAGGTGGCGTGGCGAGAATCTGTCTCCTCACCACGCGCTCTCACCACTGGTGTCCCCCAGGGCTCTGTTCTAGGCCCTCTCCTATTCTCGCTATACACCAAGTCACTTGGCTCTGTCATAACCTCACATGGTCTCTCCTATCATTGCTATGCAGACGACACACAATTAATCTTCTCCTTTCCCCCTTCTGATGACCAGGTGGCGAATCGCATCTCTGCATGTCTGGCAGACATATCAGTGTGGATGACGGATCACCACCTCAAGCTGAACCTCGGCAAGACGGAGCTGCTCTTCCTCCCGGGGAAGGACTGCCCGTTCCATGATCTCGCCATCACGGTTGACAACTCCATTGTGTCCTCCTCCCAGAGCGCTAAGAACCTTGGCGTGATCCTGGAGAACACCCTGTCGTTCTCAACCAACATCAAGGCGGTGGCCCGTTCCTGTAGGTTCATGCTCTACAACATCCGCAGAGTACGACCCTGCCTCACACAGGAAGCGGCGCAGGTCCTAATCCAGGCACTTGTCATCTCCCGTCTGGATTACTGCAACTCGCTGTTGGCTGGGCTCCCTGCCTGTGCCATTAAACCCCTTCAACTCATCCAGAACGCCGCAGCCCGTCTGGTGTTCAACCTTCCCAAGTTCTCTCACGTCACCCCGCTCCTCCGTTCTCTCCACTGGCTTCCAGTTGAAGCTCGCATCCGCTACAAGACCATGGTGCTTGCCTACGGAGCTGTGAGGGGAACGGCACCTCAGTACCTCCAGGCTCTGATCAGGCCCTACACCCAAACAAGGGCACTGCGTTCATCCACCTCTGGCCTGCTCGCCTCCCTACCACTGAGGAAGTACAGCTCCCGCTCAGCCCAGTCAAAACTGTTCGCTGCTCTGGCCCCCAATGGTGGAACAAACTCCCTCACGACGCCAGGACAGCGGAGTCAATCACCACCTTCCGGAGACACCTGAAACCCCACCTCTTTAAGGAATACCTAGGATAGGATAAGTAATCCCTCTCACCCCCCCTTTAAGATTTAGATGCACTATTGTAAAGTGACTGTTCCACTGGATGTCATAAGGTGAATGCACCAATTTGTAAGTCACTCTGGATAAGAGCGTCTGCTAAATGACTTAAATGTAAATGTAAATGTACCTGTTTCCTACAGCATCTTCACAAGGTCCTTTGCTGTTGTTCTGGGATTTATTTGCACTTTTCGCACCAAAGTACGTTCATCTCTAGGAGACAGAACGCGTCTCCTTCCTGAGCGGTATGACGGCTGCGTGGTCCTATGGTGTTTATACTTGCATACTATTGTTTGTACAGATGAACGTGGTACCTTCAGGCATTTGTAAATTGCTCCCAAGGATGAACCAGACTTTTAGAGGTCTGCAATTTTTTTTCTGAGGTCTTGGCTAATTTCTGTTCATTTTCCCATGATGTCAATCAAAGAGGCACTGAGTGTGAAGGTAGGCCTTGAAATACATCCACAGGTACACCTCCAATTGACTCAAATGATGTCAATTAGCCTATCAGAAGGTTCTAAAGCCATGACATAATTTTCTGGAATTTTACAAGCTGTTTAAATGCACAGTTAAGTTCATTTAGGCAAACTTCTGACCCACTGGAATTGTGATACAGTGAAATAATCTGTCTGTAAACAATTGTTGGAAAAATGACTTGTGTCATGCACAAAGTTGATGTCCTAAACGACTTGCCAAAACTATAGTTTATTAAGAGGAAACGTGTGGAGTGGTTGAAAAACAAGTTTTAATGACTCCAACCTAAGTGTATGTAAACTTCCGATACATGGACACACATACAGTACGCCTGACCACAGACTGTTCCTATAGAGTGACAGATCAAAATAACAAACTCATGACATGGAACACAGGCAGCAGAAGAAGCATCGTTGACATCAATTCAGCAATCAAAACAACAGGGGACTAGGAAATCTCCAACTTCAGTAAATTCAAAACAACAGGGGACTAGGAAATCTCCAACTTCAGCACGTTCAAAACAACAGGGGACTAGGAAATCTCCAACTTCAGTACGTTCAAAACAACAGAACTCCGACTGGGATTTTCTTTTCTTTTTTAACGCGGTCAATTCCAAGTCTGAAACCGGGCATCTTTCTAGAACTCTGACTTTCCGGCCCGAAGATCACTGTCGTCATGATTTGACCTCATCTTGAGAGCACCGTGGAAGGTGTTAACCACAGAATCAGATAGAACATCTAATTTTTTCTTGGTCAATCATATTTCAACTTTGGAGCATTGAGTAAAGAATCCTTCTTGAGTGACGACAAAATGCATCATAAACTGCCCGTCAATGCCAGCTGACTAGTCTGATATCATGTGTAGGCTAATAAAGCTGATACTGCTGCACAGTGCATTGAGAAGCCTTCCCATTCTAATCTATAACATGTGATGTGAATACAGTGTTTGGTATGAGATTGATCATGTATGCAGTGCTAAGAATAATAGAGGTACAATTTCAGTCACTAAGGAAATAAACACAGCAAACCCCTGCTGATAATGAGACCACAGTGTTAAAATGGGGGGGGGGGGTATATTGTGATATCAAATGTTTGTTTGACCGCTAGATTTGATGGATATTAATGACTAATGTACTCTATTAACCGACGTTGACGTTCCAAGACAACTTCCGCCCATGATTCGGAGGGTCATGTGTAGGTTGTATGTGTAGTTCAACCAGCAACTCTCAGGAAATAACACGGATCACACTTTCTCGTGCTTTTACAGTGTTAGTTTCACACAGGAAAAACAGAACGTTGGCTTCACTGTTTGCTGCCAACAGGGTTAATTAAGGCCATTTAGCCTTCTGGTGTTATTATATTAGGTTTAAATTCAACCTGATATTTGAGTATATCTAACACAGATTCCTTTGAATTTGATAGTTGGTATTTCCTTGTTTACCAGAGAGAATCTACTGTGGCAATTTACTCGACACATTTGATTCATTTAAAACTTGTGTTGGTGTCCTGACTTTTCATTTCCAGTGTGTTTAATACAATATGGTCGTTTCTCGTCAAAAGGGGAAAAGTGAGTATTCCTGAATTGTCTACGTCTAAAATTGTTAACTTAATCAAGCCAATCACGATTGAGTTAATATAGTATATGTTTTCATTAAATCATAGTCTAATCAAGGTATGTCAAATTACAGCATGGTGATCTCCATCCCACCAGAACAGGGAAACATTTCAGGTGGTCTTTTAAAACAGATCTCACACTAAAAGGGCATTATCATAATTTTCCCAATGTCTCAGTATTATTCCTACCTCATTGTGTGGAAATATTAAAATCATGTTTTTGACTGCACAGGACCTTTATATTATTTGCCTGGATACAGAGAAACATAAACTTTGTTTTAGATTAGGACATAGGAGAACATTCTTTAAAATAGCTTATTGCAAATAACATCAATGTGTAATTTTAAACAAGTAATATCTCAGGGAATGATTCATCATCTCAAGAACCTGGGTTAGGTCGCCCTTAATTAAGATTGTTATCTAAGATGTGATACCTGTGACAACACTTCCCCAGCAGCCCATGGAGGGGCTCTCCAGTCTCGTCAATGTGCTCAATGGTTCTGTCTCTTAACCCATTACCATAGGTGAAAAGCACCATGGTGCTTCTCCATACCCCCTCACCCAAAACACTCAGGTATTTCTCCACAGCATGCCTATCTTCCTCGGTGAAGGAGTCAACAGGTATGGCCATAAGGAACATACTAACTACCCTATAGGGGCACAGGGATGCGCTGCCTCTCATCTCTAGTCTGACCTGCTTCCATTTGGACAGACTGTAAGACTCCAACCGGGAGGGTCGACCAATGTATTTGTAGTTATTATGGATCCCCATTAGCTGCTGCCAAAACAGCAGCTACTCTTCCTGGGGTCCGGCAAAATTAAGGCAGTTTATACAATTTTAAAAACATTACAATACATTCACAACACACTGTGTGCCCTCAGGCCTCTACTCCACCACTACCATATATCTACAGTACTAAATCTATGTGTAAGTATAGTGCATATGTTATCGTGTGTGTGTGTGTGTGTGTGTGTGTGTGCATGTGTCAACCAATGTTGCTTCACAGTCCCCGCTGTTCCATAAAGTTGATTTGAAAATCCAATTTTACTGCTTGCCTCAGTTACTTGATGTGGAATAGAGTTCCATGTAGTCATGGCTCTATATAGTACGGTGTGCCTCCCGTAGCCTGTTCTGGACTTGGGGACTGTGAAGAGACCTCTGGTGGTATGTCTTGTGTGGTATGCATGGGTGTCTGAGCTGTGTGCCAGTAGTTCAAACAGACAGCTCTGTGTATTCAACATGTCAATACGTCTCATAAATAAAAGTAGCGATGAAGTCAATCTCTCCTCCACTTTCAGCCAGGAGAGATTGACATGCATATTATTAATATTCGCTCTCTGTGTACATCCAAGGGCTAGCAGTGCTACCCTGTTCTGAGCCAATTGCAATTTTCCTAAGTCCTTTTTTGTGGCACCTGACCACACACGACTGAACAGTAGTCAAGGTGCGACAAAACTAGGGCCTGTTGGACCAGCTTTGTTGATAGTGTTGTTAAGAAGGCAGAGCAACGTTTTATTATAGACAGACTCTCCCCATCTTAGCAACTACTGCATCAATATGTTTTGACCGTGACAGTTTACAATCTAGGGTTCTTCCAAGCAGTTTAGTCATCTCAACTTGCTCAATTTCCACATTATTTATTACAGGATTTAGTTGAGGTTAAGGGTTTAGTGAGTGTTTTGTTCCAAATACAACGCTTTTAGTTTTAGAAATATTTAGGGCTAATTTATTCCTTGCCACCCACTCTGAAACTAACTGCAGCTCTTTGTTGAGTGTTGCAGTCATTTCAGTCGCTGTAGTAGCTGACGTGCACAGCGTTGAGTCAGCCGCATACATAGACACTCTGGCTTTACTCAAAAGTCAGTGGTTTTGTCGTTAGTAACAATGAGAAAAAAATCCACTGCGACTGTCCTCCCTTCCTCCACTCCCGGTCCCACCACACACTGGACTGCTTTTTGCCACTGTCAAAATGGTATTTCCTGCCGAACTCTACGTTTTGGATGCCTCTGTCAAAAAAAAAGAAACAATAACATCTCAATATAACCTGTGCAGTTATGCAATGCTACCATGTAGCCTAATGTTCTCTATTTGCAATTGTCTTCTTTAAACCTTTGCCACAAACATGCAATTTTACACCCCAGCTCATCATTGAGCCTTGTGAGAGCAGAGCACTTACCTATGGGTACCACTGCTGTGACCCACTGGTTCTGCCTTGTCCTCATGTCCTGCATGACAAGCATTTCTATGTCCTCTCCCTGCTGTTTGCCTCCTCTCATCCTCAAGCCCTCTCTCACCTGGCTGTACAACCTCTCCTGTATTTCCCTTGTGGGACGCCTATTTATCTCAACCATCCTATCAATCTTCTCCAACAGCAATTGGACCTGAACCTCTTTGTCCCTGGCTTGGCTGTCCAGAACATGGAACTTGTTCCCACACCTCTCCACAAGCCACAGGAGACTCTTGTCCTTCCCTTGGATGTTTTCGTCGACGGTGGTTCCTCTTTGTATCTCAGCTTAGTGGGTTAGGAGCACTAAAGTTCACTGCCAGATAGGGGCCTGGATCTACCTCAGATGCTCCTCCATTTTCCCTGCCTGAAGTCCCCTGTGGCAGAGACCACCAGGAGGATGGCATGGGGCCCCAGGGTACAGAGGGACATGACTCGCCCCAGCACCTGTGCCACGTTGCCAGGGGTGCTGCGCCCCCACGTACCATCCAGGCGTGTCCACCAACATCACCTGTCTTCCAGCAACAGTACCCCTACCTCTTGGAGCTGTGAGTTTCCATTACCCCTGTGTGAAATTCCCTCATGCCCAAGATGGTGTTCCCTTACTGAGCTCTTTCCCCTCGGTCTCTCTCCAAGTAAAAGCACTCAGCTTTGAAATACACGGGTCTTGACCTAATATGGAGTTAAACACACCTCAAATGTATTTTATATCTATTCATGCTTTCATTTTATTGAGTAACAACGTGTGATCTCATTATAGCTAATGCATGTGTGGCACTATTAATGATATGAGAATAGAATAACAATCAAAGACTTACCAAGAGTGCTTGAACTGTGAGCTGCCATTTGAACGTGTCATTCGTTGTTACTATTGGGAAGTGCAGTAGATCGCAAAAAGCCAAGTCCATGTTCCCGTGTTCATGATGACTTACGTTCCAGCGATAACAGAAATTCTCTTCTCCAACCTGTTATATTGTGAAGAGGGTACCTCCCATTTGCTTTTTTTGGCTACTTTTTACCTTTTTCTCCCCAATTGGTAGTTACAGCCTTGTCCCATCACCCATGGCTGCAACTCAATATTAGGAAGGTGTTCCTAATGTTTGGTCTACTCAGTGTATAGATTGATATAGACTCAAAGCAAACAAGAGATACACGTTTACTTCCTTGTTATTCTGTATGATTAACATCCCATTATGTATTTAAGAATGACTTCCCAGTATTCTCTGTTGAGGGATGTCATCCATTGTAATCAGGGGGCAGAGTGAGCATAACTATTCCTGGGTGTTGTACTTACATGGTATCAGTTCTCAGCAGGACAGTGACATCCATAGGCTACAGAAATAGGTCTGAGCTAAGGGAACAACACCTCAGTCCAGGAGGCAAGTCTGGGATTCCCATAAACAAGGTGTTGAATGGTTGGGGGTTGGTTCTCAGTACAGGCAAATCATTTTAGAATACATGTCTGTCAAGTGGACATACAGCATTGGATGAGCTTGGTGGTTTGTTATTAATATAGTCATTTAGCAAACGCTTTTATCCATAGGAAAGAACTGTTAACCTCGACCTGAATATTTGAAAGTACGTGCAGAGGCATCCAGGGTCTGTAAGGGCTATGTCCCTTGGTAGCACGATCTCATTTTCGTGTCTGTAATGTAAAATATATATCCCATAACAGATTTAACATGAACACAACATGAAATACGAAACTAAAAGCCACTGTTTTTTTTTTTTAAATGAACACCCGCACGCACACACACACAATATACACCACCGTTCAAAAGTTTGGGGTCACTTAGAAATGTCCTTGTTTTTGAAAGAAAAAATGTGCCTTTGTCCATTAAAAGAACATTAAATTGACACAGAAATACACTGTAGACATTGTTAATGTTGTAAATGACTATTGTAGCTGGAAACATCTGATATTTAATGGAATATCTACATAGGTGTACAGAGGCCCATTATCAGCAACCATCACTCCTGTGTTCCAATGGCACGTTGTGTTAGCTAATCCAGGTTTATCATTTTAAAAGGCTAATTGATCATTAGAAAACCCTTTTGCAATTATGTTAGCACAGCTGAAAACTGTTGTTCTGATTAAAGAAGCAAAAAAAAACTGTCCTTTAGACTAGTTGAGTATCCGGAGAGTCAGCATTTGTGGGTTCGACTACAGGCTCAAATTGGCCAGAAACGAAGAACTTTCTTCTGAAACACATCAGTCTATTCTTGTTCTGAGAAATGATTTGCTATTCCATGAGAGAAATTGCCAAGGAACTGAAGATCTCGTACAACGCTGTATACTACTCCCTACAATAGAACCCGCAAAACACCAGTCTCAACATTAACAGTGAAGAGGCGACTCCGGAATGCTGGCCTTCTAGGCAGAGATCCTCTGTCCAATGTGTGTTCTTTTTCCCATCTTAATCTTTTCTTTGTATTGGCCAGTCTGAGATATGGATTTTTCTTTGCAACTCTGCCTAGAAGACCAGCATCCCAGAGTCGCCTCTCCAATGTTGACGTTGAGACGGGTGTTTTGCAGGTACTATTTAATGAAGCTGCCAGTTGAGGACTTGTGAGGCGTCTGTTTCTCAAACTAGACACTAATGTACTTGTCCTCTTGCTCAGTTGTGCACCGGGGCCTCCCACTCCTCTTTCTATTCTGGTTAGAGCTAGTTTGCGCTGTTCTGTGAAGGGAGTAGGACACAGCGTTGTACGAGATCTTCAGTTTCCTGGCCATTTCTAGCATGGAATAGCCTTCATTTCTCAGAACAAAAATAGACTGACGAGTTTCAGAAGAAAGTAATCGAACCCACAAATGCTGAAGCTCCGGATACTCAACCAGTCTAAAAGGAGAGTTTTATTGCTTCTTTAAATAAGAACAACAGTTTTCAGCTGTGCTAACATAATTGCCAAAGTTTTCTAATTATCAATTAGCCTGTTAAAATGATAAACTTTGATTAGATAACACAATGTGCCATTGAAACACAGGAGTGATGGTTGCTGATAATGGGCCTCTGTACACCTATGTAGATATTCCATTAAAAATAAGTTTAATTAAAAAGACATTTCCAGCTACAACAGTCATGTACAACATTAACAATGTCTACACTGTATTTCTGATCAATTTGATGTTATTTTAATGTTGAAAAACAAGGACATTTCTAAGTGACCCAAAACTTTTGACCGGTAGTGTATCTATGACAAATGCATGTGTTTTGACTGCCAGAGTTAAAAAGTATGACTCATATGTTATGGAAGTCACCTGTAAGCATAATTAAGAGCTTTTCTCCTTCACCTGTTAAATGAACTGACAACAGTATCGGGTCTTTTCAGCACCACTGTAAAGTACATTCTCTATATTGCATCAGAATATAAAAATAGACAGATAGTGTTTTTTTTTTCCTTTTCTCAAAACATTCTTCCCATGTTGTTCAATGGCATGACAGTCGAAGGATGAACAAATCCATACTGACAAGATTGTGACCAATAGTATTAGTTTGTACTGGATCGTCCTTTTCATTCACAGCACTTTAAAAACATCAGTAGCAGCCACACTGAAAAAAAAAAACACAAGATACAGGGCATCCTCTGAACATGTAGCACTTTCAAGAGGACAACCTGGCTACCCCTCCACTTTCAGAGGAAGATGCAGGAAGGAGCGAGAGAGAGACAAAGACAAAGAGAGAGAGACAAAGACAAAGAGAGAGAGAGAGAGAGAGAGAGAGACAAAGAGAGAGAGAGACAAAGAGAGAGAGAGAGAGAGAGAGACAAAGAGAGAGAGACAAAGAGAGAGAGAGAGAGAGACAAAGAGAGAGAGACAAAGAGAGAGAGAGACAAAGAGAGAGAGAGAGAGAGAGAGAGAAAGAGAGAGAGAGCAGCAGTGAGAGGACAGAGTAGTACTGTACACAGCTGAACAGAGAAACTGGGATGAGACATTGCAGTGTGTAGGCAGGAGGAGACACTCAGGTTCGTGAGAGAGGTGTGTTAAGAAGAATTTCTGACGGTGCCATATTGTCCTACTCCAACCCGTCAGCAGGGGGCGCTGCCGCAACACAGTTCAGATAATCTTCCACCGTGATGATGGTGGTAATACCAATACAAAAATCAACAAGAAAATCCAAAATCTAAATTGAAACAATGTCTTTTTTAATATTGAGGCGATCTCGAACAAGAAGAAGAGAAGAAGGCGCAGTCGGGACGAGAGTTTGGTTTGTTGCAGTGCATAGAGAGAGGGACTTCGGAGAAGGAGACGCTTGGTTTTTATTGCCTGGAGAAGGTCTCCTGTGATAACACACACACACACACTCTCTCTGAGACACACACACTCACACAAACGCACAGGCCAACTCCTCTGACCACCCTGCTCCCCAAGAGCAGAGAGAGAGAGAGAGACAGCAGAGAGAAGAGAGAGGGAGTGAAGTGAGGAGGGCTGGGTTGAACGACAACAGCAAATATGACAGATTCCTGTAGTGTTTCCATAGTCTGAGGGTGGACATCCAGCAGTTGACGAAACCTCTCTCTGTTGTGGATGAAGTTGGGGAAGAGGGAAGTAGTAGCTTCTCTCTGTTGTGGATGAAGTTGGGGAAGGGGGAAGTAGTAGCCGCTCTCTGTTGTGGATGAAGTTGGGGAAGGGGGAAGTAGTAGCCGCTCTCTGTTGTGGATGAAGTTGGGGAAGGGAGAAGTAGTAGTCTCTCTCTGTTGTGGATGAAGTTGGGGAAGGGAGAAGTAGTAGTCTCTCTCTGTTGTGGATGAAGTTGGGGAAGGGGGAAGTAGTAGCCTCTCTCTGTTGTGGATGAAGTTGGGGAAGGGAGAAGTAGTAGCCTCTCTCTGTTGTGGATGAAGTTGGGGAAGTAGTAGCCTCTCTCTGTTGTGCATGAAGTTGGGGAAGTAGTAGCCTCTCTCTGTTGTGGATGAAGTTGGGGAAGTAGTAGCCTCTCTCTGTTGTGGATGAAGTTGGGGAAGTAGTAGTCTCTCTCTGTTGTGGATGAAGTTGGGGAAGTAGTAGCCTCTCTCTGTTGTGGATGTGATTAGTCCTAATGGAACTGGCTTTGCCCTCCTCTTCCTCCCTCCCGTCTGCAGTGCCCTCCTCCTCCGGGAGGCCCTCACATCCGCGAGGAGGAGGCCAGCTCGTAGAACAGCACGTAGGCATCACTGCTGCGCACTTGGCTGGAGGACATTGGCGTTACTCTGTCAGGGGAGAGAGGAAAGGGGGGGGGTGCATGTGGATGAGCTGCAACGTTGTTGAGACAGTCAGAGGGGTGCAAAGAGCAACACGAATTGACAATATTATTACAGAAATGTAACTATGTTGAACTGGGAACAGCCACATTGAGGTTCCCTTCAACCGTTGTGTCACAAAACCATGGAAATGGACGGGGTATTCAGACGGTTGACGATCTAACAAAAAGGTACTTGTTTTATGGCAGGGAGATTTTAGAGTAACATTGCGTGGGTACTATCATACTGGGCCATTAAACAGAGAGAAAGTTAACGGAGGAAAGAACTTAAAAGAGAGAGTGAGAACTGCATAATGAATGAGAGTGGAGGAGCAGGGAAAGAGGACAGGTGGCTGCTGGGAGAGAGAGAGAGAGAAGCAGATAGGCTCTCACGAGGCAAGGAGTGGGAGAGAGGTGAGAGAGCGAGGAAAAGAGAGGGGGAGGCAGAGAGAGGAAGGAGGTAAGCTACTGCACACTTGACAGAATTACAGGGAGGTACTGCTATTAAGAAAGCAAGTAGCTCTGGGTGAGTGGTATGTAGCCAGCCAGCAAGACAGACAGACAGAAACAGGCTCTTCATGTCCTCTCTCTGACAGTCTCTGCTCCAGCACTCTCAACATGAGGCTCAGCAAATAAGGTCCAACACTGTGGTGGTCCGTTCTAAACAATATCCTATTCCCTACTGTATATAATGGTGCACTACTGTTGACCAGGCTAGGGATGAAAGTAGTGCGCTATAAAGGGAATAGGGTGCCATTTCAGATGTGTATGGAGTGAGGTGGAGGTGTATGGAGTGAGGTGGAGGTGTATGGAGTGAGGTGGAGGTGTATGGAGTGAGGTGGAGGTGTATGGAGTGAGGTGGAGGTATATGGAGTGAGGTGGAAGAGAGCTTGAATGTTCTAAACAGGAGTATTTCAAGTGTTCCAGTCCTTCTGTAGCTCAGTTGGTAGAGCATGGCGCTTGTAACGCCAGGGTAGTGGGTTCGATCCCCGGGACCACCCATACGTAGAATGTATGCACACATGACTGTAAGTCGCTTTGGATAAAAGCATCTGCTAAATGGCATATATTATTATATTATTATATTATCAACCTAAATGAGATGACTTCTTGCTAGCAGAGCCTTGTGGGTAGTGTAGTGTCATAAAGGGAGAGGGAAAGACATACCTGGAGTCATTGAACGTGTACCATTCTCCCGAGGTGGGGTTGCGACAGTACGCTGTGTAGTGGCCACCCATGGTCGTGCCTGAGTGATTGGACACTGCGTACAGGTTATAAACTGCATTTACTGTGGGGGGGGGGAAAGGGACAGGGGAAAGAGAGGAATCAGTAGAACGCCACTGTGGTACCTCGACGGACGATTCTACCCGACAGACGATGGTACTCACTGCTGTTTTCCGAGGCAAACTCCCTGAGGTCCAGTTTCTCCATGGGGAAGTTGACAAATGTGGACAGTTTGCTGGTTCTCCGCGCTTCAGAGAAGCGTTTCAGATCTGGACACGTAGGTGGGTAAAGGACAAAACAGTGCAGGGAGGAATTGTCTGTAAATACACAGAGACGGGGGCTTCATATGAAGGTTCACATACATACATTTAACACATAGGCAAGCCTCTATAGCAACAGAGAGCACTTCTAGGCTGGTCCCAGATCTGTGTGCTTTAGCAACTCCTCGGACTACGATTGTCTCATACATGTTGTGTTGGCTGAAGCACATTATATGCAGATCTGGGACCAGGCGTTAGCCAACTCCTCTCTCTTTTACAACATCTAACAGGATAAGAGACAAACACAGGCCAGAAATATAAGCGGCTTGAGAAAGGATACGAAGCACTAAGATCTTGGGGAATTTCTGTACAGTGAACTTCTTTGTGCATCTTCTTCTGGCTTTACACCTGTAGCACGTTGGTTTTTCATCGCCCTCGAGCACATCCTCTTTGGTGAAGAGACTCATGCAGTCCATCAGACTCACTTCTCCGTAGCCCTTCTTGACACATAGACACATTAGGTTACATTAAAAAAAAAAATGTATGTGGGTCTGGTGAACGGTGAATGTACAACACTGCGGGGAGGAAGCTGGTGTGGATTGTCGATACTGACCTTGGCGATGGGTAGAGAGAGATCCCAGAAGGGGTCAAAGACAGTGGAGCAGTAGCCACACGTGCTGCATGTCAACGAGCTCTTCAGCTGACCCACAAACAGGTCTGTGGAGGGCAGGGCAGAGAGAGACCATTTACTACCCCCCCCACACACACACACACGTGTGCGCAGGTTGGCATTTATTGTTATGAATTTTGCCCTGGAGGCAGAACGGAGCAATTTCCGCCAGATGGGCCAGCAGCAAAGTCAATTGCCTAACTATATCGTTAAAAATGTGTTTGAGGTTAGATATTAGGGTTAGCGGTGTGGTTAAGGTTAGGTTTACAATGGGATTTTATGACTTTGTGCCAGTGCCAGCTCGTGACATCTCCGCAGAGCTGCCACTGGGGAAATATTCATGAAGATAAATGGCAACACACACACACACACACACACACACACACACACACACACACACACACACACACACACACACACACACACACACACACACACACACACACACACACACACACACACACACACACACACAATCAATCAGCACACTAAACATTACCAGAAAATACTATTTATTAACAGCACAGTGTTACTTAACCACTGTGGGTGTTGATGCGTGCTCTTACCCACTATTTTACTGTCCTCTCTCTCCAGGTACTTGCTCCACATTCTATCCCCTTTCTCCCGGTCACTGTGGGAGGGACGACCGGACAGGAGAGGGTGTGTCAGTATTCAGTGAGTTAAAGCCTCATGCTCATCGATCCCGCGCCTCCCCTCTTGTAAACCCATGAGAAACCCAACCTCCACACCCACTGACTGCATACTAATACTGTGGGATGTGCCCTACCCTCCCGGTTAACATTCTCTTGACCATGGTAGTTAATGGAGAAAGTAAGAGCAGGAGAGGAGAGCAACACTCACGGCAAGTGGTCAAAGTCCTCTGAGCTGCCCCGCGGCCGCACCGTGACCCGGTTTACCTCGTTGTGCAGCCCGTCCAGCAGGAAGCGCAGGAACTCCTGGGCATCCTGTTGGCTGGAGGGAGGGACACAGACAGACACACAGGTTATTGCTTTTTAACACATTGGAAAATCATCTACAATACCATTACTGATACAAAGTTGTTAGATTTGGAGGATCTTAATGCGATCACGCTGTTGCAGGAGAACTTTCCTGCAACAGGAAGTGTTTGAGGTTTAAAAACACTTCTGAAGTTTGTCATTTCCACTTTTGACATTTCTGACTTGATTTTCCCTTCAAATGTATCAACCCCTACAAAAACGTCTATTAACTATAATCCATATAATAATTCACATTTCCTGTTGCTGCAGGGTTATTTTCCTGCTGTAGCAAACTGGCTCAAATTAAGATCCTACATCTGTAAAATTTTCACCAGGGCCCATAGGGCTCTGCACTGGTCAAAAGTAGTGCACTATATAGGGAATAGGGTGCCATTTCAAAGGTAGGCTTGGTGAATAGTTAGTTGAACAACACGTACTTGTATCCCACAAATCGGGGGGCGTATCTCTGGATCTGAGTTTTGAACTCCGACGGGCCGACCGCCTCGCTGCTCGACGACGTCCACATGGTCTGGAGGAGCTTGGCAAATTCTAGAAGCACAACCGGGAAACCAAGAAGATAGATCTAATCCCCTCGGAAACAGTGGCAGACATTGTCAAACGGAAGACTTGATGGTTAATAAAATGTTCAGCATTCATTGACTAGAGGGGACTTAGGCTAGCGGTCTCACCCTCCATGAGTGCCCCGGTGTTGGTGCGGCTGTTTTTGTTAAGGTCGCGTCGGTGGGAGTTGTGGAGGCAGTAGTCCCGGAGGTTGTGCGTGTTGCTGAGACACTGCAGGATGGAGTTCATGAAGCACTGTAGAGACACACACACAAACACACAGTCTTTAGAAGCGGGCTAACACACGCACACTACCATGATGTTCATGGTACAGGAAGTTACAGCTTTGACAATAATGTTGTCAACGTTGCAGACAAACGTGCAGAGGTGAAATCATGACTGCTGGAGTTATATTTAGATATTTTCTGTTACATACACACACACACACACAGGAACAGCTAACATCACGTGGCCACATGTGACACGTGCAAGCACAGGGGAAACAAGAAACAGTGGGCTGAGTGAATGAAAGGTAGCAGGGATAGAGAGAGAGAGGGAGACAGTCAAGTCCCCCAGCAGGTACAGAGTTCAACAGCAGCGAAAGCACTCAGATAAGGTTACTGTACACAGTGCAAGTAGACAGTTTATTTTGGGACCCATCCTTCTCCCTGTTGCCTGGCAAATACCCCCCTCCCCTCCTCCTGTTTGTAGAGCCATGAGATGGCAGATAATCTCAGCTAATGGAAATAGACTAGCTAAGGGAATGTGTTAGTGATATCGAAACACATCCCTTAAGCTGATGGCAGAGGATAGGACATGTGGATTACACTGTTTTCGGTACACTGGCAATATTCAACGTTTCTTCCACAACACGCATGAATAGAGGCCTAAATATATATGTATATATATGATGTGTGTGTGTGTGTGTGTGTGTGTGTGTACCCAGGCCACTACTTACGGTATTTCCCAGGTTCCGTAGGCCCACCAGGCCCTGCGCACTCTTGGAGTTCTGGGGAGGAGAAGAACACGACAAGGAATACATTTACGACAAAAGCATGTGAGCGAATGTCATGTTTTGGCAATGGCCCCACGGTCGAAGGACGTCTGCGACAAACATGGGGGCCATCCTGTTATAAGTTAGACTACTAGACATGCTATGAGATGTAAAGATGGACTTATTCTTTGTCAAACACGAGCCTGGTCCTGTTTCAATACAGAGGGAATCACGCCGCCTCAGATGGGACAGCGTTTTCCACAAAACTGAAAGATCGCGGCTTAGCAATAGCCTGAAGGCCTTTGAGGTGGATAACGGTCTTCGATTGTCGACTAAGGGGCTTTGGAGAAAAGAAAATGACTGACGTCACCGCAGTTTAATTAGAGAAGTTCAGTTGATTTATAATTGAGCAGTAACGGAAACAATTACCAAAGCACCAATCTGACTGCGGACAAAACTTTTCGTTACATACAGCAGGGCCTTGCCCATCTCTTTAATATGGAATGCAATGTGTTGTGCCTGAAGGCCTTTGTAGAAATGCTACAATCAATTATTTAGGCCTAGTACTTTGAACACAAGTGAACACAAGGCCCCATCACAATGGTAGAGTCCCCCACATTTAGATCAGCGGAAGGGAGACTGGGGTCGTTATGGAAACGGTTCACGCAGAGTCAGTCAGCCCAGTAACCCGCTCACAACGGTGTTTTTATGGGTTGATGTAGAGCACAGCGCTGCTGGGGAACAGGAGAGGGAACCTGATCCAGCTTCCTGTGGAACTCAATATAACACTGAAGTGACTGAAGCTCTCCAGTAACTCTCACCTGCATGTTCTGTTCTGGCTCATATAGCCTCCCTCCCCATGAGCGCAGGAGTGACCAACCACCACGGGACACAGTGGAAAAAAAAAAACAGACACACACCCATGTGCTCCTGGTATCTGGGAGTCCAACCAGGACGGTGTGTAGTGTTTATGTAGTTATGAGAACACCGACTTGGACGGCTGTAGCGTTTTACTATTATATAAATAACCCCACGCCGTCTGTCCCCCGTTCCCAACAGACCAGGAAAAACCCATCCAACAGTTTCATTAAATCAGGATGAACTAAATCCTCCTTTCTCAATTCCAATGTAAAATAAAGCGATTTATTAGTCCGTGACCACGTGAACAAAACACTTCCTGTTGTCAGTTATTGGTTTAGGCTAAGCGTCAGGAGGACCACTGATCATGCTAATAACAATCACACACCGCTTGTCACCTCCAGAACGACACCCATGACGTCACAACTTGCCGTACTTTGCTGAGTAATATCATCGGGGCCCAAAATAGCACCTTTCCTTCAGAACTTGCTGCCGCGTTCTCATTGGCTGGCTTGCTGTCAGAGCGGTGTGACTGTCACTGCAGAAGTCATCCTGACAGCCGCTCGCCCGGGGGAACGCTATTTTTACACGAACGAGCTAGAGGACAATATGACGTCACAAACGCACTTCACATCTGGCATGGCAAGTGTGACTTGCTTGATTAACTGACTGACCAACCAGTGTTCTTCCTTGGACTAGTAACAGATGAATCAGTGTCACCCATTTTGAGAATGCCTCATTCATTAACAATTGATGAGCTTAGTTTTCAAAGTGGTGTGACTAGCCCAGGCACATGCAAGAGGATTCATGCTGAATGCAACATCATTAGAAATGATCTCAATCTGTAGGCTTTTGGAGGATCTTTTTGGGTGACAAAGCTCTAGCCGGAGTCAACAGAGGGAATGTTATTCTGTCCTGATCCCAGTCAGACAGTAGCCTTGTCTAGTCGGACCAACTGTCACAAGAGAACATACTTCCCCTAGATTCGCCAGATTCCCCAGAATACTCATCGCACACAAATTGAAAATAAATACTGTGAAAGCTTGGCAAATGGGTTTGAGGTTCAAATTGTGTTGGTCAAATGAATTCTCTGTCCATGGCCGCCTAACCCTACATTCAGGCCTACACCACAGTGCAACTCTATTGACAGCCATTCGAAGCAGTGAGCAGTTCTATTTCAGCAGAATGGTTGAAGGACTGGTACAGTCAGCTTGTGACCAATGTGTGACTGTGGATGGATACTACACGACAGGGGGGGGGGGTCGGTAGCCTAGAGATTAGAGAAGCAGCGCCTGTGTCTGGAAGGTTGCTGGTTCAAAGCCCCAAGCTGCCTGTGGGGAAATCTACAGATCCGGCAGGGTTACCGGCTTCAATATCCCTGTATACTGTATCTGTGTTGGGTGTCAGGTTGGGAACTGGGACAGTAAAGAATATCTGTGCAACTGGACCAATAAAGCAAGTGTTGTCATCTCTCTCTGTGTGAATGCAGATCCCAGGCTGTCTTGCCAACTCCTATGGCCATTGTCAAGTGTTTACAACATGCCCAGGCACATCCATTACACCAATCTATACATTGATCCAGAATATGATGCCATCCAGCAGCCACCATAAGGTGATGAGTTGAAAGGCATGATGGAGGGTAATACTTAGTGGTGGTGGTTCACACACTTCCCATTTTCAGAGTTGACCTTGTTTTCCACATAATACGGAGACTGATGAATTAATTGCCTTGCATTCTCAATGTATTTACACATAACATGATCACTGCCGCCACGCTATCAATCCGAGACGTCTCATTGAAATGTTATCTGTTGTTGTTGGGATTTCAGTGTTTTGGGTTCCTCTGCAGACACTGACATTGATACTGAGCTGAACTATCTCATGATGATTTTTTAATTTTTAATTTTATTTAACTAGGCAAGTCAATTAAGAACAAATTCTTATTCACAATGACAGCCGACACCGGCCAAACCCGGACAGACAACGCTGGGCCAATTGTGCGCACCCATATGGGCCTCCCAATCACGGACGGGTGTGATGCAGCCTGGATTTAAACCAGGGTGTCTGTAGTGGCGCCTCAAGCACTGAGATGCAGTGCCTTAGACCACTGCACCACTCGGGAGCCTGGTACAAGTTGTGCCCTGAATGCTGAATGGGTTGAGTAGGCCAGGTTCCACCTTGCTCCACGGAATGCGGTAAAATCATTAGCTAGCAGCAGTGGGTTGTGTTGAGTGAGAGCTGCTGGAGATGGAGAACAGTTTGTTTTGACCTTCCTGTGCCTGGACCCTAACAGGAAGCAAATACAACAGCAACCCACCAACTGTCTTCACATGGAGTGACTAAGCGGTCATGGACCAGCTCAATCAATTGATATTTACATCCACGGTCTCTCTGAATGTTCAACACCAAGATAATCCACTGAAACAATAGCAACACTTCCTCTCCTTTCAAAGCAGGTTATAGGAAACCCTTACAAGGACTAATATGATCCATAGATAAAACATTTGAGGGACAACTGAAAAAAAAAAAAAACAACTCTTCATTGTGATAGACAGATACTAGCATCTGCCACTGGGCTTTCACCTCATGAGAGCGAAGCCCGGGAGCCAAGGATAGCGTAGCCAGGTATACTTTCAGTCGTGCCACTCCGCTCCTTCAGTGGAGTTTATTCATTGAAGCATTCAATACAATACACTCTCTCTGGGATGAAGCCAGATTATTGCAGATGATCAATGAAGTGTCAACGTTCAAGGTTGTAATAAAATCATCAATCATTGGTGGATAACTGTTTCGGTGGCCAAGGAGTTATCCAGACACTGCTAGATCCACAAGGTCCATCAGCTCACTAATGTATGTCAGACGACTTCAACATCAGTCTGAAAATAGACCCCTTGACCAACAATTTTACCTTGATTTGTTTCTCTCTTTGGACATGGAATTATGGGTAAAAAAAAAATAGCAAGAGGGTGGGACATAATGCCTCATGTATTACAGTTGTTGCATAATAAAATAAAAGATCCATTCTAAATATATTTTGATACAGGACTTGGCTATGTAATATCATTCAATATAGGAGCAATTGCTGGCTATGGAGTGAGATTAATTTGAGATTGTATAACTAGTCTAATGACCTGCCAGAATACTGATCCTCCACAAAGGCTTAACGGAGGTTTAGCCTACTGCTAGATTGAATGCAATGCTATATTGCTGTCAAGGCTGATGTGTAGAAGAGCCCCTAGTGAGATCAAGCCTCCTAGATCCTTATTGATTAACAACACATATATTACTGTAACTAATACGCAGACAAGCATTCGATAGACCATCTTGGTGCCAATATATGCTATGTTGTTTTTACCTTGGCTTGATTAATGAGAAGTCCTACAAAGGTTGACACCAGCACCGAGCCAGACATGCTCGAGCTTTTCCGCCGCATCTCTTGCTTCAAGAACGGGAAAGCAGAGGCCGGGGGTTCTTCGGGTACGGTCACCGTGTATGACTGTCTTATGCTGGGCATGTTGACGGTCTGAGAAAGTCGGCTATCGGTGTGTTCTGATGCTATGCCGGTATCAGGCAGATAGAGCCGGTGCGCTCTTGATTCACCGGGAGTTGCCGCTCGTTCTCCTGATTTCTATGTCGCAGGATCTTCGTGTGAAAGTGTAGCCTACGTTACGAATATTTTCGTATTTTCGCTCGAGCTTGTTCGTTTCCTTTTTGCGGTTGTCATGAAAAACCGAGCCATTCATCTACACTCGATTTACAAGCGATACATACCAGGCTGACACTCCTGATATCATGAAAAAACACATAAACAATACATCAATTCAATAGTTTTGTAATGAAAACAGACTGAGCAATGTCTTATTTTCTCCCACATGAATTCCATAAATCGAAGACCTCCAGTACACGCAAATCAAATCACTCGTGCGGCAATCAATCCTAGGGCTGATTGAGCAGTAAATGTACACTACCTCTTCAATCTTTTTACAACCCGGACAGCCATAGGCCCGCCTCTTTTCGGCTTAATACTATAGACGTCAGCCGCTGCCACAAACCTCTCCGACGTCAAACACCGTCAGATTGGTCCGTTCACATTTCGACGAATTACTTGAAGGACTCAGAATGGTGCTTCCAAGGACACCGGTGGAACGTTCACTACGGTTGTCCATACGCCAAGCAATGAGATACAACACATTCACTGTCCAATATGTTTCTCTTTAAAAAAAAGGGCTACTCAGTGTGAAACCCATTCATTTCAGCGCAGGACTACAGCTCAGTTGGTAGAGCATGGCGCTTGTAACGCCAGGGTAGTGGGTTCGATTCCCGGGACCACCCATACGTAGAATGTATGCACACATGACTGTAAGTCGCTTTGGATAAAAGCGTCTGCTAAATGGCATATATTATTATTTCAGAGGAGCACAGTAAATTGTGTTTGGGAGAGTAGGCTACTACATGCTCATAATCTTTTCGGCTATTGGCCATGGCTGTACTACTCTTGTTGTAATAATACATCTATGCCTAGTTAGCTTCACAGAGGAATACAGTCACTATGACCCCTACGACTCAGCCCCTGCATAAAGTTTTCAGACCATTTGAAGGTCAAACATTGATGGCTAAATTTGGCTTACAGTATGTCTCTTCTGTGCGTTGTGGCAGATGGGGAGGAACATCAGAATCAACCATCAAGCCTTTTGTAAATTCCCAGTAAAGAAGAGCTCCTTCTCTGGAATGTGAACATTCTGCTGAAGGAGAACAGGGTCGACCTAACATATCTTAGCTACATTCAGTACCAAAGGTGAGAAGCACAAAAGGTGAGGTTTTACAACATGGCAAAACAGATTGTAGGCTAGAACATGTTTTCCTCATGCAACAAATAGGATTAATTGCCAAACCCTTGTCAATTCGCTGTCAATCAATAAAACTAAGTGCTGACTGCAGTTTACCCTCTGTAATAAACATTTAGCACCGTTAGCTCTGAACTCTCACCTATGAGAGACAAACATGTTTGCTTGTTTACAGGCTTCAACACTCAATCTTGTTGCTCACCCATCTTGCTTGCTCAAAGTCTAAAAATACCCCGATTTATTAGGACTCAAAAAGTGAGTGGGAAAATACAGATGGCTTTATGCAGCTAAAATTCCATCGGTCCATTTCAATTTCACCACCTCTCTTAAAACCTAACAAATGACAGTAGCATTGGAAAAGTACAGAGTCCCCGACACGGCTAAATGTATTTGCAAGGACATTGCCTATTACATTTGAGGAGATCAGAATGACATTTCCCCATACCAGTCACACATAGAGCAGTGGTCTGCCAAGAAAGGGGATTGGTAAGCAGGAGACATTGTGACGCAGGCGTGAAAATGAATCGAGATCTAAACATCATCAGCCATCAACTAAAGTTAGCCCTGGTCAGAGTATGATAACGGCTACAGAAAGTAGCATAGGTCTATTATGAACAGCAGACTGCTGCCTAGAGGCCCGCCCAGCTATATTTAAATGTTGATTGAAAAAATAAAAAAAGCTTTATTTCACTAGGCAAGTCAGTTAAGAACAAATTCTTATTTTACAATGACGGCCTACAGAGGCCAAACCCGGACAATGCTGGGCCAATTGCGCTCTGTCCTATGGGACTCCCGATCACGGCCGGTTGTGATACAGCCTGGATATAGGCTGTATCACCAATATAGGCTACCTCGACCATCACCTTGATTCCATATGAAATGATCTACTAAACGGGTCTACTAAAATGTAACAACACTGGCGTAGATTATTCATGCTGCCACAGCTACTTCCTTAGCCGTTGGTCTTGAGAAACGTCTTCCTCCATCATTGTGATGGGCTCCTGATCTAGAAGCAACGTGGCAGTAAATGCAGTAAGTCCTACCGAAAGCATCGCTGGCTGTGACGTGACTCCTGCTCAACTGAGCTAAATTGTACTAGACTAACCTAATGAAACGCCACGAGCATTGCGTCTACGACGCTTGCACGTTTCTGTAATTGTAATTGTATGTGTCGTCCACATCTAAATTCTCTTTATGGTGTCTAGATCTGTAAGTTGTTATGTCGGATATTTGTCTGAAACATTGTCCCCCCCCCTACTACTGCTGCTGTTTTGTTTGGACCAGGTCTCTCTTGAAAAATGTATTTGATCTCAATGAAACTAAACTGGATAAATAATGGTTCAATCAAATATTTGTTTTTAGAACAAAAACTCAAAATAGATTTGATCTCAATGAGACTAACCTGGATAAAGGCTCAATCAAATATTTTAGTTTCATAACAAAACATCAATAGGGCAGAAAGTCACATGTGAGTCAAGAGGGGAGGTATATTGTTGTACTTACTGTTTCATTGAAGTGATGTGTAGGCTAAATGGTAAAGAGAGAGGGCAGTCCCCAGCTCAGTCTTGTGACCTAGCACGTGTACACAACAAACAGCCAAGGAACACATTCCATTATTTACCAGGCTGAGTGTGTGTGTGTGTGTGTGTGTGTGTGTGTGTGTGTGTGTGTGTGTGTGTGTGTGTGTGTGTGTGTGTGTGTGTGTGTGTGTGTGTGTGTGTGTGTGTGTGTGTGTGTGTGTAACAATCCCACCTTCAGGGGAGACGGAAGAAAACACAGAGCCTAAAGCAAACTACAAAATCCGATAAAGAAATCCATTTTTGTATTTTGTCTTCTGAGCTAAAGACCTGGTTGAACATCTGCCAACTACATTTCCTAGATAAAGGGCATATCAAGGAGACTCATTTGTTCAAACAAACGCCCAAATTGGTTAGCACAACCAAAAGGAAAGTAAATCCCGTAGTTCAGCATAAAGCTAGGCTGGGATACATTTCACAGTTTTGAAACTCGGCTAAATGCAACAATCACTCAAGTACAGCACACAACATTAATGAAAAGGACTTTCTGTTTCTGTTGATATTTAGGCTACTCATCATTCTACGGGCACCGATTGTAACGGAACAGAGGAATACGTTCTGAACGGTCATCGTTGCACTTAAAATCCCTTCATCACAAAAGGCCTGCTTGTTCTCAGTGCCAACTAGAGTACAGATACAGTTTGGCAACGTACTGAACTGTTTCGAATCCACTCCCCAATCAAATTCAGCAGGTCACCCGACTGGCGTTACATTTTCATCAAAGCGTTATACTACTGTAGCCGACTGAACAAGGTGGCAGATATGCAACAAACATACTGTTGATTCCGCACGAGTCTAGACAGGATAAAGCAACCAAGAAACAAACGCCAGAGTTGCGGACACATAATGGGAAGCCTGGGGTCCCATCAGACAGGAGTTGTATAACGGTTCTGAAAGTGTGTTTAATACCCGTTGTAATTACCCGGCCACTAATTCAGCCCCCCAAACAAAACCCCTCCTAGCCCTCTGAGTTAAAGAGAAAAAGGTTATAAAACACAGTAGGCCTATGTAACTAAAACGTAGCGCTAAGGGTGATAGCCTAGCTTTAGGCCACTTCTCTAACTGATCTAACCCTTTTGCACGGGGTGGGCCTACTTTTGAAATCACTTTTTTTTCTTAATTGAACTGATTCCATTGTAAAATCCCAGGTTTGTCCACCCCAGACTACAGCACAGTATGAAGACAGAACAGTAGGCTGTGCATGAAGGCAGCACTACACAGCGCTATTATTACTGTGTCCAGGACTGTGCCAGCCAGCTCGTCCCGGGGTAAAGAGATAGGATGATGGAGTTGACTTTATTGCCAGGGCTACTTCTAGGGCCACTGCCACAAGGTAGTTTAGAGTTAGACGCCACCACACTAGTGAGCTGGCGTGGAACACGAGTTAATTTGGGTTCGGGAAAATAACGGAGCTATTTTTCTCAGTGCCACTTCTAATGTCGATGCCATTGTTCGTTGTAACTAGGAGCTGTGTATTGGGGTCGTATTCATTATGCTCCAAATGGAAGAAAACTAACTGAATTAGGGAGGGAGTACCTGAACTTGACCGATAAGAAAAGCTCATTTTCGTTTCCCGTTGCAGAGCATTTTGCTACAGTGTGCCTTAATGAATACAACCCAGAGCACTGGGTAGTGTGCAACAGCTGGCAGCACTGAGCTTTAGGATTAAACCGTTTGCCTGGCCGTGCCTGGCTGGATGACCTAAAATGGCATGACGTGAGTTCAGGATGGCGTCACAAAAGCCTTTAGACTAACTGGGCATTTCCTTCACAATGTTTTCCCATGGTTCGTCGGTCAGTCAGCTTTGTGATGATGAACACAAATCCTATGCAGTAGGCCTATATGGATCGACTCCCAAGGACACGCAGTATAATAGGCACTGAGGCCTATTTTCAATGCAGCTTGCTAGTCACAGGCAGTGACACCCAATCACATGTCATCCTACCCACCTCAGATTCTCTTAATTAGGAACGGTTTCAGTTGACGAGGAACGGTCCCAGTCTAACACATGAAGTGTACCTTTGAATCAGTATCTGTGAAGGATCTCGTTGTTACTCTGAGTCTGGACCCTGATCTCTCTTTTGACTAACGAAATAAAAATATTTCAAGACCAGCTTTTTCCCCCATCTCGGTAACGTTGCAAAAATCAGAAACTTTATCCCAAAAATGATGCAGAAAAACTAATCCACGCTTTTGCCACTTCAAGATTAGATTAACGCAATGCTCTACTCTCCGGCTACCTGGATAAGGTGCCAAATAAACTTCAGCTAGTGCAAAACACGGCTGTTAGAATCATGCAGTATTATTCCAGTGCTAGCCTCTCTGCCGTCTTCCTGTGAAGGCTAGGGCTGATTTCAAGGTTTGACTGTTAACCTACAAAGCATTGCATGGACTTGCTTGTACCGTATGCTACAGTCAATAAGATTCCTTATTGTTCCTAGAATTTCTAAGCAAACAGCTGGTGGCAGGGCTTTCTCCTTTAGAGCTCCTCTTTTATGGAATGGTCTGCCGATCCATGTGAGAGACGCAGTCTCAGTCTTTACTGAAGACTCATCTTATCTCTTCAGTAGGCCCGATGATTGAGTATAGTCTGGGCCCAGGGGAGCGAAGGTGAATGGCAAGGCATTGGAGTGACGAACCACCCTACTCTCCATTGGGATTCTCTACCTCTGACCTTATTATGGGGGCGTGAGTCACTAGCTTGCTCGCGCTCTCCCATGCCATCCCTAGCAGAGTGCATCTCTTCATGCCAGGCCTTTCCCCGCTATACTCGACTCCCTTGGGTGGGTTGAGTTACTGACGTAACCGTCCTGTCCGGATTTGCGCTCCCTCAGGCTCATGCGCTGGGGGAGATCTTTGTGGGCTATACTCAGCCTTGTCTCAGGGTAGTAAGTAAATGGTCTGTTGATATCCCTTAAAGGGCGACTGCACTTGGTGATTTTGCCTCTTTTTAGACGTGGTTCATTAAGAAATGCTAGTGGCCCTGACTGAATTCAAACGTGAGTTTGTTTCGGGGTGTGGTTTGATGTGTGTGTGTGTGTGTTTGCAGGTGGGAAGAGTTAACCAAATTATTTGTGATAAGCCAATTAGCTTCAGCCGGCTGGTGTGCAACCGTGGCAAAGTTGGTTTGATTTTGGATAGTCTATCTCTGGGCTAGTTAGGGACCACCAATAAATTACACAACATAAATGAGACAATATTTTCAGATTGCACACCTTTTATTTTTTTCATTAAATGCTTTTAATATATGTATATGAATTTCTACAATTTATCATTGGTTTGAGGTTTTTAAGTCATTGAAATTTGGAGCTATTGGAATTTTAACATATTGTCCCATGTATATAGTGCAATTTACCAATGGTCCTAATTAGCCCCATAGGCAGCTGCAGTCCGAATTGATGATTACTTGTGTGCTGCCAGCTGAGGGTAGATGGGCGGAATTGAAACAAACACAACCTTCATTTACATTGTGATGCAGTCACGACCACAATTCTCACAAAACTCTATTATCCTATTTTCACTTTGTAGTCAATTTTGACAGTAGAATAAATGTTTCTGACTCACATCGATGCCACATAGGCTGTATTCTAAATGAGAAGTTGTTTTTTAGGGCCAGTTGCTCTTTAAGTGGTGTGGAGGCTGTGATTTTGCAAAGTGGGTGGGGTTCATATCGGCATTTTTTGCCCCGTCCAGGGGTAACTTTGAACAGGGCTACGGTGTCCTCCGACGATTAGCACCCCTGTTTTCAATACTCTAGCACCTTCTTCCTTGCAAGGATAACGACACTGAGCCTTTTTCTAAAATGTTTTATGAGATTGAAAGAACACACTGGGAAGGATCTTAGACCATTCTTCCATACATAATCTTTCCTGATCCTTGATATCCTTCGTCAGCGCTTATGGACTGCCCTCTTCAATTCAAACCACAGGTTTTCAATGCAGTTCAAGTCAGGAAACCGAGACGGCCATTGCAAAATGTCGATTTTGTGGTCTATACATTGTTGTTGTTGTTGTGGAATTTGATGTGTGCTTGGGGTTATTGTCTTGCTGGAAGGTCCACTTGTGGCCAAGTTTCAGCCTCCTGGCAGAGGCAACCAGGTTTTTGGCTAAAATGTCCTGGTACTGGGTAAAGTTCATGATGTTATTGACCTTAACAAGAGAAAAGGACTTTAAAAAATACATTTGATTGATTGATTGGTATCATTAGCTAGGTTTCCCTTTACTTGGCAACAGATTTTCATGTGAATATAAAACATTTTCCCACAAGAGACGTTTCCATCCAACTGTGCGTGATGACGTAGTGCACATGAAAATAACTTTTGCAGTTAAGATCTCATGTACTAAATAAAAAATGCACCGCGTTTTCAACTCTACCGATGGTTTTGTCACAAAAACGGTTGCGTTATACTGGTCTTGGCACCTGCTCTCTAGCCAGCAGCTTGCAGATACAATGTGGGTAGGCTTCAACTATGACAGACAAAACGAGAAGAAAAAAACTAGAAAATCACATTGTGATTATGGTGGAAATTATGGTGGAAAGTAAGATTTTGAATAACAAAAGATTATCACTGATAATGACAGATAATCACTGATAAGAGCGAGACCATTTGTATTTGTCAAACGGCAGCCAAGCATCAATCATCATGTCACCAGAATAAGACTCTCGATATTTACTGGAAAGAAGCATCATGCTCATCACCATTCACTTTCACCACCCTGTGAAGATCTACAAAAAAGTTCATCTGTAGCCTAATAAACTACATGCTTTCCCAAATCGTAGTGGGAGGAACACACAACATGCCATCGCGTAACTCCAGGTTTACTTTGACATGGTGCTTATTATATCAATATTTGCGCATAAAGGTGTGTCCACCTTAATTTCTCACATAATTAATTTTCCCTGACAAAAAGATCCCACCATGTCGGGAGAACAAATTGTTCATCGACAATTATGAAACTGTAGCGAAATGTCCTGTTTCCATCCGCACTGTTGTGACTTTTTCCATGCGTCAGGCAATTCATAAATGGAAACCTCGTTAAGGAAAGCAGCTACGCCAGTTGTCTTCTGGTGCTTGTGTCAAACACAACAGCTTGTTTATCAATGAGAGAGAGGTGAATAATCAGATGTCTTCGAGAGAAAAATCACGTCTTCCTAGAACGATCAATACCACAGCGTACTTGACCTACACAACCTCCTTTCTCCCATCCTGACCTTCCGTCACTCAGCCTGGGAGAGAGCTGCTCTGATGAGAAGCTGCTGGTCCGACTGGTTTCTCCGAGGCATGACCCAACACGTTCCTCAAAACATGACCCCATAAAAACTCCTCCGGATCCATACCCGAGAACAAAGGCTTTCTTTGCACCACGTGGAGTGGATGAGCTGACAAACCGTTGTGACTCAGCCCACAGGGATGCCTGACAGTCGGGACGAAGATTCAACGCAGATGTTTATTTATAATAACCTTTATTTAACCAGGAAAGACCATTGCGGTTAGAAACCTCTTTTTGCAAGAGTAAGATTGAGTTGAGCCCCTATCTCCTAAATCAACCCCCCCCCATAAAGCGCAATCACAGTTCTCAGACAAATTTGGCACACATAGTCCTTACTTCACCTGCTCTGGGCACCTGCCTACTCTCCTGTCATGGTAAGGGGATTTACTGTATAAACTCCCTGCTCTAAACCGGTCCGGGTGGAACATTATACCAATTAGGAAGGATAATTAAAATGACTTGATGAGAACATTCGAGCCCAGGGCTCAGGAAATTCTCTCGTGACTTTAAGAGAAAAATCTCAAACTCTTGGCCCCAATAGGCAATCCAGTTCCACTGTTCCACGTACAGGAGAGTGAATGGTGAATGGTGACTGTTAATTACAGAGAACATTCCGTACCACTTGCGAGTGGCTTCGGTAATTCAGAGATGGTGGGAAGCAACGGTTAGCCTCGTTGCATCCTTCACTGAAGAGTTTCATTACAGTGCATCAACAGCCTCTTTGCCTGCCGGATGCTGATCGTGATAGATGTTGCGAAAGCAGCTCCACACCAACAACAAAACAGCCTTGTCAAAGAGATCGGCTTGCCCGGTTGTGAAACAAATGTCCTCCTACTTCTCCTTCCCACAGTGGTCAGTAATCAGGGCTAATCCCGTAAGTGGGTTCATTCACACTCCGCTCTCTAAGGAGAGGGAGAGGAGGATAGCCAGGCCAGCCACTCCCCCAGATGTCATTACTCTCCATGCGTCACAGAGGGAACACAAGGAGTCTAGTCAACGGTACACCTGCCTCTCTGACAGTCAGTATGCAGGTTTCCACTGACCCAGGTTTATTCAACAAAAGCAATGTCGGGGGAAAAAAATCCATTCCACAGGGGTGTATTTTTCTTTTGTCTACCTTTCTTTATTTTTGACCAATTTCTCAGAAAAAAATGATGATTCCTAAATACTTTTGAAGGTACGCAGGGCATGTGATGTAATCATGTAACTATAAGCTCCGGTCCGCATGTGTTTCTTTGCAGGGCAATGATTGTCCTGACTGTCAAGGCCTGAATTGCTTCGCCTTGTTTTTCTGGTTGCCTGGCAAGTTTCACCATTCAACTATTTCGGATATACAGGAGTGCCAGTTTCACTGTGACATGGACCATGGCAATACGTTGGCACATGAGAATTATTAGAATATGGCAAATATTTGTAAATGACTGCATTCTATCCATGCTGGCTTTCGCGGTCTACCTGAGACATGATAGGTGGGATGGCATACTGGCTGTCGCCAATTTATTAATGCTCAATTAGCCTAAAATGGGTCATTTGTGGTTGTTTGTGTGACATCATTACACAAGATAGTTAAATGGACACGCACCCAAGCAGGCAATTGTCGCATCTATTTTCTATGCCCACTTTCTAAATGTCAACAAAAGAAATCAATGGACAAGTTCATTGAAACATATATAGTGAGTGACACACAGACAGACGCACAGCCTCTTTGTCTAGCCTGGTCCCAGGGCTTTGCCAACCCATATGGTCATTGTCACATCAAACATGCAGGAACCATAGGAGTTGGCAATGCAGCACAAACAGATCTGGGACCAGGCTATAGCTACGGCCTCACTGAGGAATTTCCTGATTCATCATCATAGGGAGAAAAACATTCTGAGCATTTCTGAAGACCTTATGGGAGCTATGGCAACAGGCATGTTTACAATCTTACATTCAGGGGCATGGAGATTTCTTTCAGCATGTTGTCTCTGTAAGATGAATTTCCTTTTTTCTGGAAAATAGACCTAATATAGATAGCTGACATGGCTGCATTTTATACATCAATACTGTATGAATGAATGAATACTGAAACAATTGTCTAAGACCTACTTTATACTGTGCAGTGACTGACAGTGTTCCCATCATATGCGCCTATTGTTGCCCTAGGCCAGTGAGTGACTGTGTTCCTCAACACAGGACCTTAGTACTGTACAGTAACAGTGCAGAGCAGCTGTACTGACCATGAGCCCCCCCACATGGTGGCAGTCTGTCATGTCAGTGGCCTGAGATCTAAATCGGAGAACACAGCAAAAAGTTAAGCAAACAGAAGAACACTGGTCTTACCGGGGAGTCCCTGGTGGGGGAGCTGGGTCGTCCGTTGCTGCTGTCGCTCCTCTCGTAGGAGGAGGTGAAGCGGCTACCACCACCGCTCTTCAGGCTGCTGCTGCTCAAGGCCTCCTGCGTGGCGCTGTGGGACAGGCCATAGCTGGAGCTCTGCAGGCTGCTGTTGTAGGAGTCGGCCACATCGCTGGCCCTGCTCCGGTAACCCCTCAGGGCGCTCGAGGAGGAGGAGGAGGAAGGGGACGTGGGCTCGTTGAGGCCCAGGGACGACAGGTCCCGCGTCAGGTCACTCTGGCTCGACGACCTCCGGCGGCTGAGGGAGATGCTGGATGCGCCAGGCGACGAGGAGAGGTAGCTGGAGCGGCTGGGCGTGGTGGACGAGGAGTAGCTGCTGTAGCCAGTGTAACCGGAGCCGCCGCTCAGGCCCGACGAGCCATAGGTCTTCACCGGGGTGCGGCTCAGGCTCTCGCTGCGCCGGCTGCTGCTACTCAGGAGGTCAGTGCGGGGGATGGGCCGGCCCCGGTCGAGCTCCAAGGAGGTGCTGTAGTTGCGGGCGCGGCTGGCGGCGCTGCTCAGGTAGCTGGAGGAGGAGTAGCCAGAGGAGGAGGCAGCGTTGCTCCTGTAGGAGGGCAGCCTGTCCCGGTCGGAGGTGTAGGAGCTGAGGGAGGATGGCGTCAGGGAGGAGCCATAGGAGCTATAGGTACTGGTATAGGAGGAGCCGGTGTAGCGCTTGGCGGTGGTGGAGACGCGAGACATGCTGGATTCTCAGCCACGGGTGATGCGGTGGAAGACCGCATCGACTGCAAGACAAGAGAGAGAGAGCAGAAATCAGTGTGTTTCTATCTTCAGACTGTGAGCCGGAACAACTTGATTTCCAAAAAGGAAAACTTATTCAGCAACATTTGAATCTTCATAAGCACTAAATGAAATTGTATATTTTATATCAGATCGGCTTCATCTTAGTTTTATGGGTTAGTCTCATCTGATCACGAAACAGGAAGGATGCCATAGGTCACTAGGTCAAAGTCCAACTCTTTACATATAGGTGCACTATTTATCAACAGGCTGAATATAGAATGGCTCATTGCTCGAGACTGAGGTTTTACTCATGTACAGGATGCAGATCTTCGACAAGCAACGGCATGTGACCCTCCTTGGAACACATTACACAATATCAGCTGTGTCATCAGTATTCAAACTGAAGTAGCACACTGAAACACTGCTCACGCAACCAACTGGAAAGTCATGCTTGGTAATGTGATGTACTGTCGTAGCGATGGGTTGCAGAGCACAACGTTGTGGCCGGCTGAATGCACCCCTGGGCATCCTGTAACAGGAGAGTCCCCGTCAACGAAGCACCGAATGTTTCTGGTGGCACAGTCTGTTCCCGAGGAGAGACAGGGCTCTTGTTCACAAGGCAGTGCAGCATCTGAATAAATAAAAGTATCTGGTGTTGTCGATCCGTGTTGGGTTCAGTGGGGGAAGCTCCTGTTTCTTTAATCTCTCTCTCTCTCGCTCTCTCTCTCTCTGTCTCTCTCTCTCCTCCTCTCTCTCTCTCATTCCAGGCAACAGGGGCATCAATAATTCAGCATATGGATCTGGAGTAGGCAGAGCACTGAAGTCAGGCAAAGACATACAGCTCTGTGCAACTAGCTAGACCCAGCCGGGCTGCTCAGGCTCTAGCACTACTGCTAGGTTAGCTTAGCAAGGCCATGCCCAACCG
This sequence comes from Oncorhynchus gorbuscha, assembly GCF_021184085.1. Lineage (NCBI taxonomy): Eukaryota > Metazoa > Chordata > Actinopteri > Salmoniformes > Salmonidae > Oncorhynchus > Oncorhynchus gorbuscha. Next base: position 38,766,294 of record NC_060191.1, on the reverse strand, counting down.
AGCCTTGCTTAGGCTCTCACCAAAACCCCCCAGTGGATATGTGGGTATAACTGGCCTACCATTTCGCCATGTATCCTGCGCAAAGATGGCTGGACTGTAAAAGGAACACCACTGTAAACATGGGCCAGTACCTCAAGTCTGCCTCACTATTGTTTTGTTCATCTCTTTTCTTCCCCCCCCCGTCTCTAAATAAAACAGCAGTACTATGACAAATCCTAGATCCCGGACTAGGTTGACATACTGTACCTTGTTGGTGGCTCTCTGTTCTCCCTGGGATTCAGGTTCGAAAGTCAACCTCTCTTCGTGTGTTGTTGAAATAGGCAACCCTGATCTAACGGTTGTCCACGTGAGCAGACCTGGCATGTGGCGACAGGCCGCCTACAGGAGGGTCAGAATCCACTTTGGCCACGTAGAAATGTCTTCAAATACAAAGAGAACGGGGGGTAACAAACACAGAGCACTACCTCCACCACACGACCAAATAACAGTGACAGTGCCAATTTGCACTGCAAGGCAAATCTGGACTTGTCTATTTGAATAATAACCAGAGAGAGTGATTGTACTTGTGACCCCTGGCAACTACTTCCACACATTCCTAATTGCCCTCCCTATTAACATACACAACATCATTTAGGCTACTGCAGGTGTCTCGTCCAATAAATGAGGGCCCTGACTTGAGGCAAGTTCAGGCGTGCCTGGCGGCCACTTGAAGAGAGTCGCAAACAACATCCATCCATGGGGAGTACAGCCTAAATGGACATGACGGCAGCACAGCACTATTACGTTATTCACTTCTGAAACCAGAAAACACACAAATCTGCTGGTTGCCCTGCATCTCAGCATCCCCAAAGGCTCTACTAAACGGTGGTTTCCATGACTACACGGCAACAAGCATCATTTGACCGCCACACAATCTGTGTCAAAGCAGGTGTTGCACTGATCCCATTGACTTCCTGATTCCCTTGCCCTGATTCCCTATAAGGTCCATCTAGCTATAGCCTAGGGCCCAGTAGATGAGCATACAGAATAGGCAGATCGCCTTTTTAATCTATAGGCCTAATCCAAGTTTATTCCCCAAAGACGATATATTCCTGTTACCATCTTTACCTGGAAAATCCAGTAATTCCCAAGCAGGTGTAGGCTATATAATTGAATAGGGTCTACACCCTGAAACCTCACACTGAGCCACTCTTTCACACATTCGGTCCATCCCTACTTCTCCCACTGATGACAGTGTAACTGTGTTATTCTGATCTCTCAGCCTAACAGGGGTTATAGAATGTGTGACGACGCAGGAACGCTCTGTTACACCCAGCGTGACATTGCATGTTAGAATGTCAGATCAGTGTGGACTCTCTGTGGAGGGCTGGGAGGCGAGGCAGGTGAAAAGTGTTGTGCTAACGCAAATTGTGGGTTCTGTGGACAGGGCGGTACCTAGCACTGCCTACCGCAGGTCTGTAGAGGGTTTCAAAATGCTCATGCTCTCATAGCGAAGTAGATCGCCTGACACTTTCAAAACAGTCACAAGGCCTGCGCCTCAACTGAAACAAGTGAAAAAGTCCAGTAGCCGAGTCTGACAGAGAGGGATCAAGACGGGCCACCATAACAGGACAGTGTGGCACAGTAACTCAAACAAGCTAGCTTGCTAGCAATATAATGCTCCTCACCTACTAGCCTATATTACTATCTACCTTAGCTATGGCACGTCACCGATTTAGATACTGACAGTCTACCGTGTGTTTTTTTACCTCCTAAAATGCACAATCCATGTGAATCTGTGCCATAACAACATATAATCATATTTAAACTCAGCAAAAAAAGAAACGTCCTCCCACTGTCAACTGTGTTTATTTTCGGCAAACTTAACATGTGTAAATATTTGTATGAACATAACAAGATTCAACAACTGAGACATAAACTGAACAAGTTCCACAGTCATGTGACTAACAGAAATGATATAATGTGTCCCTGAACAAAGGTGGGGAGGGGGGTTCAAATCTAAAGTAACAGTCAGTATCTGGTGTGGCCACCAGCTGCATTAAGTACTGTAGTGCATCTCCTCCTCATGGACTGCACCAGATTTGCCAGTTCTTGCTGTGAGATGTTACCCCACTCTTCCACCAACCTGCAAGTTCACTGACATTTCTGGGGGGAATGGCCCTAGCCCTCAACCTCCGATCCAACAGGTCCCATAATTGCTCAATGGGATTGAGATCCGGGCTCTTCGTTGGCCATGGCAGAACACTGACATCTCTGTCTTGCAGGAAATCATGCACAGAACGAGCAGTACGGCCCCATTTCTTCAGGGACACATTATATCATTTCTGTTCGTCACATTTCTGTGGAACTTGTTCAGTTTATGTCTCAGTTGTTGAATCTTGTATGGTTCATACAAATATTTACACATGTTAAATTTGCTGAAAATAAACGCAGTTGACAGTGAGAGGACGTTTCTTTTTTTGCTGAGTTCCTATAAGGTCACCAAATTCTCATAGGAATACTGTTAGAAATCAGTGCACGTAATGTACCTTGTTGGTTGGTTCTTAGGGGGAGCTATATTTACCCTGAAATGTGAGCAGATAAAGAGACTCGTGTCTGTGAGGGCTGCACTGACGCCAAAGACCTAACTCGGCCCAACGGCAATCGCACCAAACTGTCCACGAGACTACATCAGAACGCAATGCACAAAAAAAACTATGTTGATTCAACGTACAATTGCAAGGAAAAAAACCAGCTGCAATAGGATTGTGAGTTTGTTCAACATTTGGGCATATAGCTTGAACCAACTTACATTCTGAATTTGAATTGTATGTACATTTTAGCTTGAGCAAACATACAATTCAACATAATATCCAACAATTGGAGCTTTTAATCACCTGCATTTAGAATGACTGCCAGGGTAGGGAATACTGATTATTGAGACTACCTAGGTCAAATTACTGACAGATTCAATTCGTTTATATAAATGTATGATATTTATGTTTGTGTTGCATAATATTATTCAACCAATCAATGTACATGCAAAAATACAGGCATTGAAATAAACAATTCTGAAAAGCAACCTGCAATAGAGCATGATGGGAAATATGATAATGATGGTTATGGCTTTGAGTAATTTTAATAAAACATACATTTGTAATTTTACTCAACAAGCTTGTTCAAATTCAGCTCACTTCAAGCTGAGTTTGTTGATTCGAAGTAAAATTGTAAGGCAACCAGATGCACTAGCATTGTGAGTTTGCTAAACATTTGGGCATATAGCCAAGCTGAACCAACATACCTTCCAAAGATGAATTTGTCATTTGACTCAACACGTTTTTATACATTGACCTCACTGTGAGCAAACGTTCACACATTAGCTCCATTTCCTGTCCTTTCGGAAGTCTACCCAACTCACAGAATAATGCTGATTGAGCAAATTGGTTAAGTTGGCTTTTTTACAGTGTACCATCCGCTTGTAAAGATTCTACTCTGATATCAGCTGAGAGATAGGCCTATTTAGTTATATCAACCCTTTTCTTCTCTTTGTACCTCCGATGAGAGCATTAGCTAAAAGTGACCCACCAAAAGGGCAATATGTGTGTGTGATTGATGCTCCAATCTCTGCTGTAAGTGAATTCATTCCTTATTCATTTATTCATTGGCCTAAAGATCAGCTCAATTAGACATCATTACTATTTTAAACACCATCAATCTGAGTTCTGTGCCACTGTGTAAAATGTTGTTCTGTACTGAATACTTATAGGAAAAGAGTCAACTCAAACGTTGTGTCTCCTTTAAAGCGGTAATCAGCAGTAGAAGCAATAACATAGTGTCTTCGCCACTCCTGTTTTGACAAAAAGCTGAGAAGTGGGGTTGGTTCATAGACAAAGCTATGAATGCAAGGTGTGACCACCAATAATATCAAAATGATAGTTTTAACCATGTTTTGGGGCTATATACTGTTTGTTTACATTTAATTTGTTGTTTGGCTTCCGGGTTAAGCGAGCAGTGTGGCTTGGCAGGCTTGTGTTTTGGAGGTTGAGAGCCATGTGTCCTTCTCCTCTCCTGAGTCCGTAAGGGAGTTGCAGCGATGGGACAAAGTTGCAGCGAATAATAATCATTGTTATAAGTAAAAAAAAAAATGGATATAGCAACTGCCTCACTGCATCCTTTGAACATGTTTTCAGTACCAATCAGTCCTTAAGAAAGTATTGCCTTTCATCACATTTGTGAGATGCATGCTGATTGCTGACAGCGTGTGTATTTGTTCATTTATGATTACCTGCTGTGTACAGAGCGGTGTCTCTCAGTCCCCGCAGGCAGCGATAGAGCGGAGCCCGCTCATCCTAATGTACCTCACAGACACATTCACAGTCACAGGGACTTCTCACTGATCAGACCTGTGGGGAGACAGAGAGACAATCCAATGAGAGACACACATCACATAGCCATGCGGACATTACCTGGGCGAAAATGACTAAGGTAATGGATTTGCAGTCTAGCTAATGTGGACTTTGTTGGATACCACTGCATTGAGGCTAGCAGATCGATATTGAGCCATTAGAACATGAATTTGATAACATTACTGATTTGATCATGTCCAATTATCCTCGTCAATATACACAGAATTCAATGAATTGCATTAAAACAACACTGCTCTATGACTGCTTTAGGGGAGGAGCAAAACATCCCATAACAAAACAATCTACCGTAAGCCGAAAGTGACCTAGGCTACATCTCATGCCTCCTCATCAACTGCATCACTTGACAGGCACAGAAATAGGTCCAAGTGATCTTTCACCACAGGCCTCCAGTCAACAAGTTCTCAGTATTTTAGGTTCAGCTATAATACTAAAAAAATGCATAATGACTGTAGACTATTCTTCAGTGCTTGTTGTCAAATCCACAAAAATGATCTTCCTTGAAAATATGGTTTCAGGAAAAAAAGATTTTGCCTTCCTATTTAAAGTCCTGTTTCAGACATTCTGTACTTGTTGAGTAGTTGAATAATGCAGAACTTGCATCCCATTATGGTCCAAACACACCATACCAACAGACCTGTGTCCCCACAACACTGGCACAGCCAGAGTTCAAGGAATAGGTCTCGTTCAACAGCCAACAGAAAATTGCCAATGAATAAATAGGTCTCAAGATGATTTTCGGAGAAACAATATCCCTTGTCTCTTCAACAAAACAAAAGATGGATAAGCAAAACGAACAAACAGTAGGCCTCGGCTACCAACAGGCAAAATAACAGAAAGGTACCCATATAAAAAGGGAAACAAAGTGCAAATTGGTGAAGAGGCTCACCGGTGGCGTATCAAGCGGGCAGGCAGGGTAGGGTGCTGCATAAAGAGGCTGTGGGGAGCCAGGGAGGGATTGTATGAGCACAGCCGATCCAGAATGCCAGAGATCAAGTTACAGTGACGGTAAATATAGCAGTTGCCTATGACCTCCACAGGTCACTCAACACTCATTGGCATTCCAATTTGCTCTTAAAGGATTAGCATTAAGGTTTTTTATAGGCCACGAATAGGCCACGCTGTGTAGGCCAGCAGCAACCACTGGGATGTGCTCTCTCTGTTATCTAAAGGGGTTTTCATTGTAAACCTTCAAGGAATGGAAGTCAGGGAAATGTCCAGTTTCATCCAAAAGTGGAAAAATACTAATTTACACATTGATTATCAACAACTAACCATGGCTAGTTTATATTAAAAATATAAAAATATAAATTATATTAATATTATAACGGGTGTATGACACCAAACAGGAAGCTATTGTCATAACTTGTGTTAGGACTGTTTTAAGAATGGGGGTAGTTCTTCCGCAATATTATACTGTCCGGTTTGAAATGCATATCACATAATGGATAGTTGAGTGATGAAAACTGAAACCCTGGGCTGATGAGCTACTTTGAGTGCAGGGAAGGGCGTGGGTGTACTGTACGGGGGCACCGTTTATGGACTAACCGCCAATACACTAGGGGCTAGCAGCTCCCCGAGTTTCTATACCGCAGCAGTTGGCTAGAACCACATATCACTACCAGTCCCAGGGCAAGCAAGTTGGCTAGCTAGGCTAGCTAACGTGTTAGCAGAGTGTGCGCGCGAACGAGTCAGAGCGCGGGCGTGTATTTTTTTTATTACAAGGGACGGGTTTCTTTTTAGCTAAGCATCTGATTGTGACTCAAGACCACCGGTTTTTAGCTTAGCTGCATTCATACTACGAGATTGAAGCATACACATTTTAGATAAACTATCAGAGTGGCAAGAAATCAACTGTTCCAAGGTTTGCCTGCAGCCACTGGCCAGTGGCCACTGCATTCTTCACTCACCCCCAGTCTGAGATCATCCCGTCTGTTGTCAGTCCGACTGGCAGAGCGTCCCCAAAGTGGCTCCTAGCTGGCCTATCGGCGTCGTTAGACCGCAGTTTTGAATATCGGTATGCTGAACCGATAACATTTGACATAAAATAGCTATCACTGCCTTTGCATTTCAATAGTTTTTAGCTGACCAAGTAACAGACCTTTCTCTTTAACTGTGACGTTAGTTCAGCAAATAGCTGTCGTGGATTGGTTTATTCCTGTCCACGAACGTAAAAGCAGAGGACCGCCTCCCTCACGATCACCTTGGCGACGGATGTAAACAGCACACAGAGAAAAAGACCCTCACGCTAATTCAGGTCCACACACTCACGTTCACATCTGATCTGACATAGCCCACACAGCTGCTTGCAAAACAATTTTCTCTTTATCATAAATCCCATTGCGTCCGTGGGGTTCTAGACCCCACTCTGACTCTCTTTGCTTGCCTTTCCTTGATTGCTGTTCGTGGCCAAGACCACACACGGCTCGGAAAAAATAATCAAGATAAAACTCGACAATCCAGAAGAGGGCAGCGTTGTGTCATAATGAGAGCATGTTACGTCACAACAAAGATTTTCGAGTCTCTCTGGTCACATAACCACAGACATGTTCATAGATGTCATGGTTACCGATAAGCATAGTGGTTATGACATTTCAACATGTTAGATTTGGAATTCAGTAATACCACATAATATACACACACAACACCATTAAATATTGAAAAAATGTTTAATGCAAATGTTCAATGACAAACATTGAGCTTGGGCACCGCATCTCAATGCTAGAGGCATCACTACAGACACTATGGTTCAAATCCAGGCTGTATCACAACCGGCTGTGACTGGGAATCCCATAGGGCGTCATTGCAAATAAGAATTTGTTCTTAACTGACTTACCTAGGTAACATAAAAATAAAAATGAATTAAAAGGTGCATGTGTGTCCCTTGGTTATAAAGCCTTTAGTTTGTTTCACAGCTACCAAACCTGATAAGAATAATGTAGTTATTTGCAGTCTAGTTATTCACACTGCAGTGACCAATTGTCTTTTTTGGGGGGGAATTTAGGAGGGGGACCCAGATAATTCACATAATACAAATCATTAATATGAAATTGTGTCATTGAATGTTTTTTCACCTCTTATCAAAAGAAAGTTTTAGAAGCCAACATAATCTTTAACATTATCATAGCAGCACCTCTATAAGTCCCATGCCCTAAAGAAAATGTGCCACATTTATTTGGATTTACATTGTTGTTATGGATTTGAGCTGAAATGGGGCCATTTTCTTTGTCAATTCCATCAAGGCAATGGAAGCTAAGACAACTGGGACTGGCAACAATACCACAGACAACTACATAATAAGCCAGCTGTACAAAAAAATACAAAAAAGGAGACTGATAGCAATGACTGCATCGGTCTTCAACATCTCAGTCAAAGTAACAGTAGAATAATTGAATACTACACTGTAGAAAGAACACCGCTGTTTATTCTTGTATGGCATCTTTCTCTGCACAGGTGACTAATATGGAGTTCAGAGGAATTACATCAATCTGCTCATCTGCCATTTAAATTGCATTCAATCATACAAACTCATACAGCCATCACTGAATGATACATGTTCCATACTTATATTTATACCACACATATATATACCTTTTCTAAACATTTGCATGTACTGTAGTAAACACATTTGGACAGCGATGTTACATCCAGGAGGCAGACAATCAGAAAACAAGTCTCTATACTGGTTGAACTCATGGAACACACATATACCAGGTGTTTAGAATCATGCTAATTTCGATGTAGCTAGCTGCCCGGTTGACCTAGCCTGTAATGTGGCTGAAATTCTCAGATTCTTTTGCCACATTTAAACCATTCCCTTCAATACAACAGTAAGTGGTACATTACGTTACTATCCCTTTCTTCTTCCCACATTTTACACAATGATGAGAATACACAAGGTTAGGTTGAATAAGCAGAAGGATTCATACCTACAACAGAACAGCAGGAGATATATGTACTGTACCTGATTATTGTGGAGCTGCATAATGGCTTTATATGTAATTTACGGTTCAGGATAGGCACTAACCCACAACAGCGATAAATATTTGTACTACTCCGGAACAAATAACACATAAATGAAGTATAAAGCATTGGCTATTAAACCCAGACTAAAGTAAGGTGGTGACCTGGAATAGATGCTCAACAAATCCTTTACCCGAAAACATACTGATCATGAAAATAACTAGTGCATCAATTCAGTGTGTGCTGACACTACTAGGGAAAGCATCACACAAAAAAATAAATAAATATTATACATTAAAATGTAATTAAAATGACACATTTCTGCATTTCAAACATGTCAAACTCTAGCATCAAGTTGATAACTTGATTCAGAATCCTTAAATGTGCTATGTGGATGATGAAACGGAAATAAAAGGCATCACTGCAGTATGAACTGAATGAACGGGCTCAGAAGACTGTCGCATACCATTAGCCTATAGCGGATTCAATTTTCCTTTAATTACTGTACTGTGCCAGTCTCAATTCTGTCACATTGTTAGTAGTAGTGTCCACTGCTTACACTAAAACATTATTTCAGAAATCACAGGAAGCCATTACATCTAGGCATATGACATTATCTAAATGTACATTGAGCCATGGCTCCAGAATCAGATTAATGTTTTATTCCTTTATATTTGATTAAATCTTTATCCCTTTAGACAGTGCCACTCAATATTCACATTAATGCATTAGTGTGCCTGCCAGTGGGTGGGGTTATATCCTGCCTGGTTGGCTCTGTCTGGGGGTATAGTCGGACAGGGCCACAGTGTCTCCCGACCCCTCCTGTCTCAGCCTCCAGTAATTATGCTGCAATAGTTTATGTGTCTGGGGGCTAGGGTCAGTCTGTTATATCTGGAGTATTTCTCCTGTCTTATCTGGTGTCCTGTGTGAATTGAAGTCTGCTCTCTCTAATTCTCTCTCGGAGGACCTGAGCCCTAAGACCATGCCTCAGGACTACCTGGCCTGAAGACTCCTTGCTGTCTCCAGTCCACCTGGTTGTGCTGCTGCTCCAGTTTCAACTGTTCTGCCTGCGTCTATAGAACCCTGACCTGTTCACCGGACGTGCTACCTTGTCCCGGACGTGCTGTTTTTACCCCCTCTCTCTACCGCACCTGCTGTGTCTAACTCTGAATGATCGCCTATGAAAAGCCAACTCACATGTACTCCTGAGGTGCTGACCTGTTGCACCCTCGACAACCACGGTGATTATTATTATTTGACCTTGCTGGTCATCTATGAACAAGGACTGGCCACCCCTCAGACCCTGGTTCCTCTCTAGGTTTCTTCCTAGGTTCCTGCCTTTCTAGGGAGTTTTTCCTAGCCACCGTGCTTCTACACCTGCATTGCTTGCTGTTTGGGGTCTTAGGCTGGGTTTCTGTATAGCACTTTGTGACATCGGCTGATGTAAAAAGGGCTTTATAAATACATTTGATTGATTGATTGCCAGTGCATACTGACTACATTAAAACATGGGTTCACTAACCAAGAGAAGCTGTCTAGAGTAAACCAAGTAGCCATCTAAGCGACATAGAAATATTGTGCCTACCAAAAATAACGGACCCTTACCGCTCATTACAATGTTTTAATGACTAAATAAATACAACAAGCGGTATGAAATATGCTGCTATTGTCTAGTTTCCAATCTTTAGAGAGATCTAACTCTACTAAGCGCATCTTCCAATACTTTACTGTCTTCCAAATCAGACAATGACATAATACAACAAATTATGTCAATTAAGATTCAACAGGGAAACAAACAGCCTGTAAATTGGGATTTAAAGTGGCGGTGTCCCTTAGCTGTGAATTACCAAGCATTGCCTTAGTTCTACTGTCCCAGACAACCGCTACTGACATAGTGACCTTTGCCCTCGCAATGACAGAAAATAACACCAAGCATGAGCCTCTTCACACACAAGGAAAATGCATCAACAATGCAATGAACAGTACACAGAGTTCATACAAATCTTTGGTGAACACACAAAGCCTCTGTCTGCAATAGACCTGAGATACTTTGGCTCTGGCACAGAAGCAAATGTGTCAATAGGTGTTCAAACGTAATTTAGGCTTAACATGTACGGACGGTCCCAGACAGTGGAAGGATCCACACAAACTACATAAAAACACACTTAGGAAAGAACAGTCTCATGCAGCACTCTATGGTACATCAATGATTTCAGTCAGAGGCATCAATATCCTATAAAACACTACGATACAACTGGCCAAAGGAAAGACCATTTGAAAGCTCAACACGATTTGAGTTTGAATATCAAGTATCCTCCAAAAATACGAATCTTACTGAATTCAACGTAGGAGAACTAAAGCTAACTTAGAATAACCCATCAAAAACTATGGCTCGGTCTTGTGAGGAAGTGGAATGACACGGCGCGATGAATACTTCCGTTAGCTACAGTACAATCAACCTAGTACACTCAAAACAGAGTCTGTGGCACAGCAGTATACCATATCCTTTCATCAACTTCCTCTGCACACCACAGGGTATGCAAATGGAAGATTGTCTTAAAGATAAAAGATACTGTGGTTGTACTCTGCAATATCTCCTGTGCTCCTTCCCCAAAAGATAGACTTTTTAGGAGTCAAGGGCAGAGGCGTTACACCAAGACAAAGAGGGGACTCAGTCACACATAATACGCACACCTTTCGAGGGCAGCATACAAGACACATTTGTTCGGATTAATTGGTGTGTGTGTGCATGTGTGGTGCTGTGAGGTGAAACGCAAGCCAGTCAGAATCAAGAGTCAGAGTCGCTGTTATTCCTGATAGTGTGTCCCACATGGAATGTAAAACATAGGATGGGCGTAAGGAGGGGTGCAGGGAGTTCTTCAGACAAGATTAGGATGGGGAAGGGTATTAGCATAGAAATATAATTACTAGAACTGCATTAACCATTCAAGTCAATGTGCCATGATAGGTGGGCCGTTCTAGTTATTCTACTTCTATGGCGGGGGAGTTAAGGTTTTGGAGTTAAGGTTTGATAGTGGTTTGGCAGCGGTGGTAGTCCCCCGGCCAGCCTTAGGCACCACCAGGAGTTCGTCCCCGTCCTGGATACTGTAGGAGTGGAGGGCTCTGGTGTGGTACTTCATCTCCTCCGGCCCAAAGACACACTCCTTGTCGATGTAGTAAAGACGCATCTGATTGGCCGACAGCTGCACCACTGTCCTCAGCTGTTTCTTCAGCTCGGCCACAGTCTGGTCCAGGCGGATACTCACCTCCTCCACTTTGTCCTCGCAGTGCACCTCCACCTTGGCGTGGCAGCGGGGTCGAAGGTCGATCTCAGCCAAGGGTTCCAGCTTCCCGTATTTGGTCACCAGGCAGTGATACCTAGGCCGGCAGGTAAAAACGGGTTTAGCAACACACAAACACACTACATTTACATCACGGTGAGGTGAGGTTATTGTAATTATTTTTAATGAATGAGAAGATTCGATTTTTAAATGTACACATTTGAATAGGCACCTGATACTACAATTAAGCCAGTTAAGTATGTGCCAAATCCTTTTGAATGGATATATGCAGTCTCACTGGATCAGTGAAAGGAGAAGCACAGTGTTGTACACCTGTAAGGTAGCTCCTCCTCTGGGTAGTCGACATGGTAACGAATGAAGAACCTCTCCGAGTCCTCTCTCTCCCCGTCCGTCACCACACTGCCATTGAGCGATGATACAGAGGGCAGGCTGCGAGGATGAAGGTTGAGCTTTTCACTATCTAGATATATGGCACTGTTGAAGTATTGTGTGTGTGTCTGTGTTAATGCAATGTCACAGTGAGTATGTTTACAGGCACAGTAATAATTTGATATTAAACTGATTATGGCAGTAGGAAGATTATGCAATAGTCATGTAAACTCTGCTTATCATAATCGGCATACGGTCAAAATTGAAGTCAGCACACGCCGATTAAAACACCTGGTTTTCTGAATAATCTTTCAAATTATTAGGACATGTAAACACCTTAATCTGTGTTCCAGCGCTGTATTTGATCTGTGTATGTGCCGACACCAGCCGAGCGAGTCTCCCTCTTTAGCGCGAGTGAAGTGAGTTCGGAGCAACTGAATGTATCCGTCTTAGAAGTCGTTTTCACAGACAAACTTTCTAATGTCCGAACTCTGAAAGAAAACTGCTTAACCAAAAATAACAAGGTGGCTGTGGTAGAATGTTTATTTTAATTGGCAAAAAAAATAAATCGCCATCAGGTAACCTGTGTCCTTGTAAACAGGGTTGTTAGGGAAATTGCTCTTCTTGCAAAGCATGTAAACGTTTTAATCAAACCACTACATTAAATCGCATTATTGTGTGCATGCAACCGCACTCAGTGAAAAATGAGATCTTTCAACTAATTTGTGTGTTGAGGTCTGTGTGGTTGCCTCACTCACCCAGTAGCTCCCAGAGAAACTTACTGTGATACCATGAGGCTCCGACGCTCTGTGTTGGTATAGGTCTGCAGTAAGGGAATCCCCTGCAGCCTCACATCTTCCAGTTTAGGAAACTGGTTCAGCTTCTCTATGTCCTCCCATCGGTTAAGACCTGGCACACACAGAGACGCATAGCAGACCGCACACCCACACACACCTTATTAGACAATGAGATTAAAACTCATAACTTCCATAAGCAGTCAAAAAGAAGGATCTTTACATTTGTGCCCTGGCTCTGACACAAAAGGTTGAGATAACTGATGGTCAAAGAGGATGGTGGGAATGGGAGAAGAGGGGGATAGACAGACAGACAGCCAGACCAAGTAGAGGGGAGTGTTAGCGATAAGGATATTGGGTGCACTTAAAATATCCAAGGACAGTTGCCAGTGAAGGACACAACCCCAATACTCTGCTCTGGTTGATACCTGAGTTGTGCAGATTGATGCTGCGTAGGTTGGGGAAGAGGCGCCGCAGCATGTCTTCGGAGTCCTGAATGGAGCTCAGGTTACAGTTGGCCATAACCAGAGTTTCCAGGCCGGGGAACATGGGCCCAATCTTGCGCACCTCGGCCCAGTCCTGCAGGTTGTTGTCAGTGATGTGCAGCAGGCGCAGTGTGGGGCAGGGCACAGTAGAGGCTGACACGGTGGTGTACTCATTAAGGCACAGGAACAGCTCTTCCAGCCTGGCGGGCAGGGCAGGGAGCAACACAGACCATTATATATAGACCAACCTGGACCTCATGACAGATAACCACTCACTACTCTCTCCAGTCCACAATACTCGAGAAAGACACAAAATCCCTCTCGCTGACTTAGGGAAACAACATTTTCCGTCTTGAGAAGTGAACAATCAGAAGTTGCCTTTGCTAAATAAAAAAAGGTGTTTAAAAGCAGTGTAGCATCAAGGTTGATCTTACTCAGGCATCTCCCGTGTTAGTACGAGCACCGTGTTCCAGGACACTTGAGTGTTGTTGAGGACCAGGCGTCGGACTCGGGCAAAGGCCTTAGCGCCGCTAGGCTCCAAGACAACCTCACTTAGCGGGTTGGAGCTCAGGTTGAGGAAGTCCAGGTTGGGGATGTTTGACACAATCTTACTGATCTGAAAGGAGTGGCTTCAAACTTAGTGTGACGTCCTCAATATAATTATTCACACATGTAACTAGCTAGGATATGGGTGAGATTGCATACTGGTAGAGGAATTAATGTACAAAGTTACTATAAAATGTACCCAATTCGTATACTAAATGTACTCAATGTTTCCCGTCTTGACAGAGTACCCTAGTTGAGCCCACCCACCTCATGCCAGTCCTGGAGCTTGTTCTGGGACAGGTCGAGCTCCATCACGTGGGCACAGAAGGCTGCGATCTCTCTCTGCTCTCCCGCATGGCTGATTCCACAGCCAGCCAGGACGAGCACACTGGGAAGGTTCAAACGATCTATAGAGAGAGAGAGAGAGAGAGAGAGAGAGAGAGAGAGAGAAGGCAGAATGACTTGAGTAAACCTGGCCTCTCTCTACCATCGCTCAATCATCATAATCCTCATCCTCATCTTCATCTTAACTGAGCTGCTGAAGAGGAAGGAACCTACTCAGGGATGCCAATGGCGTTTTTAAAACAGGGTTCAATGGGTAAAACTGTGGATGGATCATATTGAAGTCCTCACCCTTCATGGGTGAGCCCTGTGGGAGAGTTGGCACTACCACCACGCCCATGCCGGGCCATCGGCGGTACGGGAAGTTCTCCGGGCTGTACTTCTCGCTGAGAACCTGCATGAAGGTGCGGCCCTCCTCCTCGGGTGGATCCATGGCCCCACTGTCCCACATCCCCTCTGGGTCGGCTGGGTCGGCTGGGACGCCGAAGTGGTAAAAGAGCCAAACACTCATAGAGGTTAGCTTGGCAGGGTCAGCTGGCTGAGACAATAGTGGAAGTCATTCACTTTCACACTCACGTCCAATCACCTGGAGGGGCTCGCCCATCACTAACACTAGCCTAACCTGTTTCACCTTCTAAACAGCTATACAATACATACCAGTCTTCACTGGAAAGTAGGCTATTCACATACGACACATTCTATTTTCATCTACAGTATTTCAATCAGGCTTGTTAACAGTTACTCTTTCACGTGCTCATTCAGTTGATGCTGCTTGATATAAATACCTTGGAGACCAAACAGACAGACCATAATAATACATTCAGTCGTCTGTCCTGAAGTCCTTATCAGTAAAACACAGGGAGACTTTCCCATAAAGCCCTCTGAACGCCTGAGAAAAGGGCGGGCCTATAATCGGTGATTCTCAAACTGTTTGTCTGGATTATGTTGTCGAAACCAAAAACAAATGAATTGAAAAAGTGGATAGACTTCTGCTCTTTGGACATAATATTTAATGTTTAACCAATTGAAGAAAGATTAAGAAACCAGCACACTGCTCTTGATAGTATTCAGTGATCTTTAATAAGCTTTACGTATCGGGCCTCACGGCCTTCCTCAAATGAATGACATTATTACGCGCTCCACCACCTTTGTTATCTACATGATTAAATGTCCATGTGGGCTGTGCTATGTAGGAAAAACCTCTCGTTCTCTCAAACAGAGAATCTGTGAACACAAAAGTTCAATCAGGAGAAACGACAGGGATTATCCAGTCGCAGTACATTTTGTGGCATAGAGAAAGTTAAAGGTCTTAATGATGAAATGCCTACGTATGTTATGTTGTAAATGTGAACATGAATTATTCCCCTATTTCAGACTATTCTGACGTTTTTCTTGCGCCATACCCATTGATTTATGAAAACTTGCTTGGTAGGTCGATGTCCTCATTGTGGTTTTACAGATGTGTTTAATACGTTTTATGTTCACACTTTATTCTAATATTTATGAAATGCATATTGTTATATTTGGTAGCACTTATTTGTTTTCCCTCGACTTCAACCCCATTCGATGAGTGGAACGGATGTGGGCGGGGCTAGGTCTACATAAGGGTGAATTATTATTTTTTTACTCTCAAAAGCTCTGACGAAGGCCGTGAGGCCGATACCTAAAGCTCATTAAAGAGCAGGGACACTAGCAAGAACTGTTTGCGGGTTTCTTTTTTTTTTCTCATTTTATTCAAACGTACCCATGCACCTGAAAAAAAAAGATAGCTCAGATGTGCGAGTGGCTTTTGAATGTTTAACCAACTGAACAGGCAAAGTTTGACACAATCCAGAGACACTGATGACATTATCTGGTGTGCATCAGGTGATTTTAAACAACTATGAGCAGGCAAGCTTTAGTAGTGTTTGACAACAAAACAAAGAAACCCATCCTTTTCAAATATGTTGATATTGGGATGGTGCTGGAGATGATGAATGAGGTCGTTAAGTGGTGAAATTTCTCTTTTGATATTCAACTGTGATAAAAACACATTTTTGAACGCCTTGCAGGTTGCCCTAGATAAACCACCATCTGCTGCTGGCTATATAAATAATGTATACGTTTTACTGAAATGAAAGTAATAGTATCATATTAAAGTACTTCACCAGAACGTGTAGGTCACAGTAAACAGGGGGATATGGCCTATATTTGTTATATTATGACAACAATAAAAGGAAATGATACATTACAGTATCCATAATATCCTTATACTTATCATTGTACAAAAGTGACACGTTACTATTAGGTTATTGACTAATATGAGCAAAATTATTTCATTAACATATATGAGTGTGAGGAAAATCATAGGTCATATAAAGTACAATGATACTATAGTAACAAGAGTGTCTTTACCTCCAGCAATGTTCCTCTCCACCAGTCCACTATCACAGCTCATTGTGGGTTTCTGCAGAGAAGGTCTGTCAGAAGGACACAGTTTTTGGAATTGAGGGACATTCATGTGCTGGTGGGACGGATTTGCAAGTAACACCAGTATAAAAGGAAGTACAAATCTCTTCTTCGAACAGTGTGCAATAACTCAATTTGCTCTTGCACTCTTTGCAAACAATGCCATTTTTTTAAATCTACAAAACATAGTGCACTCTGTTTACAATAGATTGTAGTTTTGGGAACAGAAAACTGTATTGAGGTCGGGCTGCAGAAATTCGGCCCAGTTCCATCTCTCCCACTGCCGGCCACTGACCTTCCTCTCCTCACCATACTATTTATACATATGATGCAACATCTGGCTTCTTGTTCTATCTGTGATGGCTCTGGCTGTGTGCTCACAGATGCCATAATGGGACATTTATAAAGATGATATCTCTATAATTCTCAATGCTTACTCCATAGTGGCTGGCTGGGCAGGGGAAGAGAGGCTGAGCCCTCCTCCTTCAGACTTCTCTCCAGTGAGGGGCTGCTAGGTGAACAGGAGGGACACGCAGGCACCACGTGAGAGTAGACACTGGAATCAAAACAAACCATATGCAGTTATGCATGATATTCAAATGACCTTAAAGAAATCTACATAAATATGTTTGTATTGTTGACTTGTTAAAGCATAACTTTGAGGGGCAGGTAAAATAAATTTCAGCATGGAAATGAATTTCGATTGTAAATAGGCCTAGGTCTACTCATTATATTCGTTTGACTAGGCTATAGCCCAGTCCAGGGACGTTCAACTAGATTCAGCCGTGGGCTGATTTATTCTTGAGCAGATGATCAGGGGACCGGAAACACCATTACAAATCATTTATAGGCTGCAAATTGACCGCAAGAAGCCCAAACAGATATAATATTTGACTAAAACATAACACTTTCAAACCTTGCTTACATTTTTATATGATCACTTATACTATATCTCTCTATTATGCGTGATAATACATTGGAACAGATTTCCTAAATTAAAATCACTTGGCGCTGATAATCTGGTGTTTTCAGTCTTTTATGTCCGACATTTAAAACATTTTGGGACATTTTGCTCAGAAAACTTGGGGGGGTCAAATAACAAAATCACCTGCGGGACCCAAGTTGGGGGACTCTGGCTATGTTATGTCCCCGACGTTGTATTATGTTTTGTGACTAGCTTGGCTCTGATGAACATCAATAGGCACATAAACTGACCATAATATGGTGTTGTTAACTTCAGAATAGAAAAAATAAAAAGGACCAAATGAAATATATATTTTTCCTGAGGTTCAAATATGGTCATGAGATTGTGCGAATAATTAGCCTGGTTCATATCTGTTTGTGCTATTGCCAATTACATTTCTGTCAATGTCAAGCCAAACATTGTTTGTGTAATCCATGCCAAATCCTTGTCACAGCTATCTAGCTCATTTACAGGTCAGATATTGCTCAAATTAAGTATTTGATATACTAGCTAGTGCTCCAGTACAGCAAATGCACATAATGAGTAATTTACTGCAGAGAGCTAACGTTAGCTAAAAATATGGCAATCATATCAGGGACAATTACGTGCAGATCAAACCGATCATGAAAAAGAACACAAAACAATAAAAAACAGTGAACGGACAACGCTACGGTGGAAAAATAAATATGCCAAGCATGACATTTTTACGTATTTTATAGGATAAACCTCGAGGCTGATTACAACGTGATTTCATAAACATTACACGTAAACATTCTGTACAATTTGACTGTAGCTTTCAGCTGCTAGTTATCTGCAGGATCAGTGGTTTGCTAGTTTGCAATGTATTAGGATTACACTAGTACGATTAGCTAGCTAGATGGTCTACGAATGGTCAGAGATTGGTCCAGACTCCACAGTCAGCATCATTGAACGACCCAATGCAGAGACAATGCATCAAACATGACGCAACTACTATTGTCATAATACGATTGCATTAGCTAGATATAATCTAAAGTAATATATATACATTTCATATTTTCGCATTTCCAAACTCACCTTTATTGATCTGTTCTGTGTAAATGTCTTGTTGTTGATCAAGCTGTCATTGCCTCTCTATCATCCCGGAAATGACGTATATTTATGAAACGTCTGCATATTTTCCCGATATTCTGCATGCGCAGCTTTGTATAGTATACAATACAATAATTTGTAATCATAACCCATTTACAATCATATGTAATGCTACTATAGCTGACATGACTGGTAATGATGCGAAAGGTTTGAAAAACAGTTTGCTGACTAAATATGTTGCACATCGATATCTCTGCTAAAACGTTTTCAGGGATATACTTCCTGCCCCTCTTGCTGTTGCATACAAATACAAATGATGAATTAAATTTGATGACATTGACTGAAGGAGTGGTGGGCAAAACCGAGTACATCCACTTGTACATGACAAGTGTCACAGAAATTCCCATGACTGTACGTCACTTTAATACCATGTCCTGCAGCGTCCTCTCCTGGTAAGAAGCTTGTTGTTTTGGTTCAATTGGAAGTGGTGCTGTCCCCGCTGGGAAACTACTGTCACTGTGCTGGCGCCCTCTAATGAACATCCCAGCCTGGTCTCATACGAAATCAAACCAAATAAAATTGTCGCACATACACATGTTTAGCAGATGTTATTGCGGGGTTTAGCGAAATTATTTTGTTTCTAGCTCCGACAGTGCAGTAAAATCTAACAAATAATATCTAACAAGTTCACAACAATACCCATAATACACACAAATCTAAAGTAAAGTAATGGAATTAAGAATATATAAATATTTGGATGAGCAATGTAAGAGTGGCATTGAATTAAATACAGTAGAATATAATATAATACAGTATATACATATGAGACGAGTAATGCAAAATATGTAAACATGATTAAAGTCACTAGTGTTCCATTATTAAAGTGGCCAGTGATGTCAAGTCTCTTTATATAGGGCAGCAGCCTCTAATGTGCTAGTGATGGCTATTTAAGTCTGATGGCCTAGAGATAGAAGCTGTTTTTCAGTAGCTCGGTCCCAGCTTTGATGTGACTGCACTGACCTTGCCTTCTGGATGATAATGGGGTGAACAGGCAGTGGCTCGGATAGTTGTTGTCCTTGATCATTTTTTTTGGCCTTCCTGTGACATCGGGTGCTGTAGTTGTCCGGTTGCGGGTGGTGCAGTTTCTGTACCAGGCAGTGATACAGCCCGACAGGATGCTCTCAATTGTGCATTTGTAAAAGTTTGTGAGGGTTTCAGGTGGCAAGCCACATTTCTTTAGCCTCCTGAGGTTGAAAAGGCTCTGTTGAGCCTTCTTCACCACACTACCTGTGTGGGCGGACCATTTCAGTTTGTCAGTGATGTGTACACAGAGGAACTTGAAGCTTTCCACCTTCTCCCCTGCGGTCCCGTCGATATGGATAGGGACGTAGTAACATAGTAAACGTAAATCCGAGACACTCAAATTAGTAAGTTACTTTTCATATAGTATGTTACCGTTGGTATGGTTACATAAGACAAAAGTTTACTTAAGGCAGAAATTAAAGGAGGGTGGTTGGTCTGGGTGTCAGGTAGCCTAGAGCGTTGGACCTGTAACCGAAAGGTTTCTAGATCAAATCCCCGAGCTGACAAGGCAAAAATCTGTCGTTCTGCCCCTGAACAAGGCAGTTAACCCACTGTTCCTAGGCCATCATTGTAAATAAGAATGTGTTCTTAACTGACTTGCCTAGTTAAATAAAGGTTAAATAAATAGTTAAATAGATGTATAACGCGAATGCCTAGCAATCCAAAGGTTGCATGTTCAAATCTCATCACAGACAATTTTAGCTAATTAGCAACTAACAAATACTTCCTACTTTTATTTACTTTGCAACTAGTTAGTATGTTAGCTAACCCTTCCACTAACTCTAACCACAGATAGAATAATGAGACATACATTTGAAGTCGGAAGTTTACATACACTTAGGTTGGAGTCATTAAAACTCATTCATCAACCACTTCACACATTTCTTGTTAACAAACTATAGTTTTGCCAACTCGGTTAGGACAACTACTTTGTGCATGACACAAGTAATTTTTCCAACAATTGTTTACAGACAGATCATTTCACTTATAATTCACTGTATCACAATTCCAGTGGGTCAGAAGTGTACATACACTAAGTTGAATGTGCCTTTAAACATCTTGGAAAATTCCAGAAAATGATGTCATGGCTTTAGAAACTTCTGAAAGGCCAATTGACATAATTTTAGTCAAATGGAGGTTTACCTGTGAATGTATTTCAGGGCCTACCTTCAAACTCAGTGCTTCTTTGCTTGACATCATGGGAAAATCCAAGACCTCAGCTGAGCCAAGACTTCAGAAAAACAATTGTAGATCTCCACAAGTCTGGTTCATCCTTGGGAGCATTTTCCAAATGCCTGAAGATACCACGTTAATCTGTATAACCAATAGTATGCAAGTATAAACACCATGGAACCACGCAGCCGTCATACCGCTCAGGAAGGAGACGCGTTCTGTCTCCTAGAGATGAACGTACTTTGGTGCGAAAAGTCCAAATCAATCCCAGAACAACAGTAACAGACCTTGTGAAGATGCTGGAAGAAACAGGTCCAAAATTATCTATATCCACAGTAAAAGGAGTCCTATATCGTCATAACCTGAAAGGCAGCTCAGTGCTCCAAAACGGCCATAAAAATGCCAGACTACGGTTTGCAACTGCACATGGGGACAAAGATTGTGCTTTTTGGGGAAATGTCCTCTAGTCTGATGAAACCAAAATAGAACTGTTTGGCCATAATTATCGTTATGTTTGGAGGAAAAAGAGGGAGGCTTGCAAGCCGAAGAACACCATCCCAACCGTGAAGCACGGGGGTGGTAGCATCATGTTGTGGGGGTGCTTTACAGAAGAGATTGGTGCACTTCACAAAATAGATGGCATCATGAGGAGGGGAAAATTGTGTGGATATATTGAAGCAACATCTCAAGACATCAGTCAGGAAGTTGAAGCTTGGTCGCAAATGGGTCTTCCAAATAGACAATGTCCCCAAGCATACTTCCAAAGTTGTGGCAAAATGGCTTAAGGACAACAAAGTCAAGGTATTGGAGTGGCCATCACAAAGAGCTGACATCAATCCTATAGAAATTTTGTGAGCAGAACTGAAAAAGCGTGTGTGAGCAAGGAGGCTTACAAACCTGACTCAGTTTCACTAGCTCTGTCAGGAGGAATGGGCCAAAATTCACCCAACTTATTGTGGGAAGCTTGTGGAAGGCAACCCGAAACATTTGACCCAATTTAAACAATTTAAAGGCAATGGTACCAAATACTAATTGAGTGTATGTAAACTTCTCACCCACTGGGAATGTGATGAAATAAATAAAAGCTGAAAT
Source organism: Oncorhynchus gorbuscha (assembly GCF_021184085.1). Classification (NCBI taxonomy): domain Eukaryota; kingdom Metazoa; phylum Chordata; class Actinopteri; order Salmoniformes; family Salmonidae; genus Oncorhynchus; species Oncorhynchus gorbuscha. Next base: position 38,744,259 of record NC_060191.1, on the reverse strand, counting down.
AAATCATTCTCTCTACTATTATTCTGACATTTCACATTCTTAAAATAAAGTGGTGATCCTAACTGACCCAAGACAGGGAATTTTTACTAGGATTAAATGTCAGGAATTGTGGAAAAACTGAGTTTAAATGTATTTGGCTGAGGTGTAGGTAAACTTCCGACTTCAACTGTATACACTACCGTTCAAAAGTTTGGCGTCATTTAGAAACGTCCTTGTTTTTGAAAGAAAAGCACATTTTGTTGTCCATTAAAATAACATCAAATTGATCAAAAATACAGTGTAGACATTGTTAATGTTGTACATGTTTTATGGAATATCTACATACGTAGGCGTACAGAGGCCCATTATCAGCAACCATCACTCCTGTCTTCCAATTGCACGTTGTGTGTAACCTCCCCACATCTACCTTTGACTCATTCCTCTCTGCCTCCTTCTTTCCACTCCTCTCCTCTTTTGACCTCACCCTCTCACCTTCCCCCCCTACTCACAAGGCAGGCAATACGCTCGACCTCATCTTTACTAGATGCTGTTCTTCCACTAACCTCATTGCAACTCCCCTCCAAGTCTCCGACCACTACCTTGTATCCTTTTCCCTCTCGCTCTCATCCAACACTTCCCACACTGCCCCTACTCGGATGGTATCGCGCCGTCCCAACCTTCGCTCTCTCTCCCCCGCTACTCTCTCCTCTTCCATCCTATCATCTCTTCCCTCTGCTCAAACCTTCTCCAACCTATCTCCTGATTCTGCCTCCTCAACGCTCCTCTCCTCCCTTTCTGCATCCTTTGACTCTCTATGTCCCCTATCTTCCAGGCCGGCTCGGTCCTCCCCTCCCGCTCCGTGGCTTGACGACTCATTGCGAGCTCACAGAACAGGGCTCCGGGCAGCCGAGCGGAAATGGAGGAAAACTCGCCTCCTCCTGCGGACCTGGCATCCTTTCGCTCCCTCCTCTCTACATTTTCCTCCTCTGTCTCTGCTGCTAAAACCACTTTCTACCACTCTAAATTTCAAGCATCTGCCTCTAACCCTAGGAAGCTCTTTGCCACCTTCTCCTCTCTCCTGAATCCTCCTCCCCCTACCCCCTCCTCCCTCTCTGCAGATGACTTCGTCAACCATTTTGAAAAGAAGGTCGACGACATCCGATCCTCGTTTGCTAAATCAAACGACACTACTGGTTCTGCTCACACTGCCCTACCCTGTGCTCTGACCTCTTTCTCCCCTCTCTCTCCAGATGAAATCTCGCGTCTTGTGACGGCCGGCGCCCAACAACCTGCCCGCTCGACCCTATCCCCTCCTCTCTTCTCCAGACCATTTCCGGAGACCTTCTCCCTTACCTCACCTCGCTCATCAACTTATCCCTGACCGCTGGCTAAAGAGAGCGAGAGTTGCACCCCTTCTGAAAAAACCTACACTCGATCCCTCCGATGTTAACAACTACAGACCAGTATCCCTTCTTTCTTTTCTCTCCAAAACTCTTGAACGTGCCGTCCTTGGTCAGCTCTCCCGCTATCTCTCTTAGAATGACCTTCTTGATCCAAATCAGTCAGGTTTCAAGACTAGTCATTCAACTGAGACTGCTCTTCTCTGTATCACGGAGGCGCTCCGCACCGCTAAAGCTAACTCTCTCTCCTCTGCTCTCATCCTTCTAGACCTATCGGCTGCCTTCGATACTGTGAACCATCAGATCCTCCTCTCCACCCTCTCCGAGTTGGGCATCTCTGGCGCGGCCCACGCTTGGATTGCGTCCTACCTGACAGGTCGCTCCTACCAGGTGGCGTGGTGAGAATCTGTCTCCTCACCACGCGCTCTCACCACTGGTGTCCCCCAGGGCTCTGTTCTAGGCCCTCTCCTATTCTCGCTATACACCAAGTCACTTGGCTCTGTCATAACCTCACATGGTCTCTCCTATCATTGCTATGCAGACGACACACAATTAATCTTCTCCTTTCCCCCTTCTGATGACCAGGTGGCGAATCGCATCTCTGCATGTCTAGCAGACATATCAGTGTGGATGACGGATCACCATCTCAAGCTGAACTTCGGCAAGACGGAGCTGCTCTTCCTCCCGGCGAAGGACTGCCCGTTCCATGATCTCGCCATCACGGTTGACAACTCCATTGTGTCCTCCTCCCAGAGTGCTAAGAACCTTGGCGTGATCCTGGACAACACCCTGTCGTTCTCAACTAACATCAAGGCGGTGGCCCGTTCCTGTAGGTTCATGCTCTACAACATCCGCAGAGTACGACCTTGCCTCACACAGGAAGCGGCGCAGGTCCTAATCCAGGCACTTGTCATCTCCCGTCTGGATTACTGCAACTCGCTGTTGGCTGGGCTCCCTGCCTGTGCCATTAAACCCCTACAACTCATCCAGAACGCCCAGCCCGTTAGTGTTCAACCTTCCCAAGTTCTCTCACGTCACCCCGCTCCTCCGCTCTCTCCACTGGCTTCCAGTTGAAGCTTCCGCTACAAGACCATGGTGCTTGCCTACGGAGCTGTGAGGGGAACGGCACCTCAGTACCTCCAGGCTCTGATCAGGCCCTACACCCAAATAAGGGCACTGCGTTCATCCACCTCTGGCCTGCTCGTCTCCCTACCACTGAGGAAGTACAGTTCCCGCTCAGCCCAGTCAAAACTGTTCGCTGCTCTGGCTCCCCAATGGTGGAACAAACTCCCTCACGACGCCAGGACAGCGGAGTCAATCACCACCTTCCGGAGACACCTGAAACCCCACCTCTTTAAGGAATACTTAGGATAGGATAAAGTAATCCTTCTCACCCCCTTCCCCCCCTTAAAATATTTAGATGCACTATTGTAAAGTGGCTGTTCCACTGGATGTCATAAGGTGAATGCACCAATTTGTAAGTCGCTCTGGATAAGAGCGTCTGCTAAATGACTTAAATGTAAAATGTAAATGTGTTAGCTAATCCAAGTTGATCATTTTAAAAGGCTAATTGAAACCCGTTTTTCAATTATGTTAGCACAGCTGAAAACTGTTGTTCTGATTAAAGAAGCAATAAAACTGGTCTTTTTTAGACTAGTTGAGTATCTGGAGCATCGGCATTTGTGGGTTCGATTACAGGCTCAAAATGGCCAGAAACAAAGAACTTTCATCTGAAACAGTGTCAGTGTATTCTTGTTCTGAAAAATGAAGGCTATTCCATGCGAGAAATTGCCAAGAAACTGAAGATAGAAGACCAGCATCCCAGAGTCGCCTCTTTACTGTTGACATTGAGACTGGTGTTTTGTGGGTACTACTTAATGAAGCTGCCAGTTGAGGACTTGTGAGGCGTCTGTTTCTCAAACTAGACACTGCAATGTACTTGTAATCTTGCTCAGTTGTGCACCGGGGCCTCCCACTCCTCTTTCTATTCTGGTTAGAGACAGTTTGCGCTGTTCTGTGAAGGGAGTAGGACACAGCGTTGTACGAGATCTTCAGTTTCTTGGCAATTTCTCACATGGAATAGCCTTCATTTCTCAGACTCTTATGGTTGTTGTTTTTGTTGTTGTGGTAAATTACTGTTATCTTACATGAAAGTGTAAAAGAAAAGATTATTGGGAAAAAACGACCACAACTAAACATATTAGTTTTCAACCTAGTTGGACAACAGCAAAACTCTGTTTACTGAAAAAGAAGCTTCTCTGTAAGCATTATTAGAAGTCCTATACTCCTGAACTGGACCAATCACTTTTTCCACATTGCCCAAATACACAAACTACCCCCATGCACCCGCCCTGCTGTTTTCCTTCAGAAACCAAGCTTGAGTCTTGTCTCTCTAACATCCCTGAGTTATGAGAGAGGGACTCTTTGCCAAGACGCTTTGGGTGGATGGGTGGAAAACAAAACAGAAAGAAATAGCATTGTAAAACACAAATAGATGTAGACGTACACACAACAGTTGTGCTGTAGCTTTGTGACCCTGTAGTTAGGGGCCAGAAAACAGCCACTCCATCCAGACAGCGGCATGGTAAAGATCTGTTTGTGAACATTGTTTTCCATTCAGGTTGGTTACCAAGGAGTTGTCACCTCAGCTCTGTCACGGAAAATGTTACATGATTGGTTTAATCCTCTCTCATCAATGAATTAAAGGAAAGTTAACAACAGGCCCTTCAAAACACAGAGATGGTTTGGGAGTGAGGTCCCATCAATCTCCCATCGTTAATGGTCATTTAAAACAAAGCCAAAATATTTTATCTCTGTTGTCGTTTATTCTCATTTAATTAGATGATTTATGTACGATTTCAAAGCAGATAGATCATTACATCCAGATGTTTAATTATGGAACATCAGGTGAACAGATGAAACGTTTTAAATCAGTGTGTGACCAAAAAAACAGTTGAAGTTTCAGTCCAAAATGTCTGCTTGTTGATTTTTTTTAAATGATGATTTTTTATTTTATATTAAAAAGTGCAAGTATCAGTCAAATTATCTGAGGATTCAAATATTTGTTATCAACAATCATGAAGAACAGTAATTATTCATTGTTTAATTTACATAGGTAAAAGTACACATCTGAAAATAATCTTTATGTTCATCTTCAATGATGGCTGTCGAATTATTTTAGTCAGGGTCTCAGCATTTGACAAATCCCAAGCTTGGAATGATCATACATTAATTAGACTGGGATTTACAGTTTGACATTGATTACAAGCAGCCATAATAAATAAATTCATTGGTTGGTACATAAATAGGCAGTTATGATTTCATACACTCACACAGGCTTCAATCATCTCTTGAGTTGCTCAACATACATTACCCCATATACTGTATATCACAAAATGAAAATAAACTATGAATCATTATTTTAAATACAATGAAAATCACCACTGAGATGACAGATAATAAAAATGGTGTAGTACCTTAGATCGAGCTTTTATCATGTGCAACTACAAAACGGACTCCAACCTTACCCATATCAATGTCAGCACGTTATGGGATTGTGTGTGACATTTTGATTTATTCCAAACAGTGCTCTTGATCAGTAGAACTGATTTAAACCACAGTTCCTATCTAGCCCTCATAGTCACCTAGGTGCAGTATGAAGAATCTTGTCCAATAGGTTGCTTGTGTCTCTTTCCACTGCCCTTTGTCAAAAGGAGTCAATACCAACAACCCACAGGGGTTCAAGTCCAAAAGTCCTCTTAAATGGGTATTTTCATATTTTTCTCCATATGGTTGCACTTATGAAAGCTCTTTCCCAGTCTTGCAAGGACTAGGCATATCGCTCACAATGGAAACAGTCATCATACTTTCTCTACCAAGGTGGCTGTGAAGGGTGAAAGGTCACAACATGGCTATTCTTTCCTTGTGCAGAACTTGACAACGAGCTCCATTGTGACTTGCTGTTGAGCTGCTGTCTGTCTGCTTGAGTCATCAGAACGTTTCCAGAGCAGTTAGTGCCGTTAGAGCATGTCGTCGTACGCCTCTCTGACCGGGGCTCGCTTGGTACGCCGCCGTCTCAGTCTGGAGAAGCAGGAGGAGGCGGTGAGGGCGATACGGCTCAGGCCCAAGTTCAGGCAGTGCATCTCGGATGTGACGGGCACCTCGGAGAAGAGGGCGCGGTCGCGAGTCAGCCGTGTCAGGGTGTCACTGTTCTCAATGTCCTTCACGATGTTCAGGATCTCCTGGCGCTCCGTCTGCTGAGTCATCCCACGGATGTTCAAGATGGCCGACACATGTTTCTTCCTGCAAACAGAGGAGAAAGAGGGCTTAGTCTAGTTCACACTAATACAAATCGACATGGAACAAAGATGTCAGGGCGGTAGGGTAGCCTAGTGGTTAGAGCGTTGGACTAGTAACCGGAAGGTTGCAAGTTCAAATCTCTGAGCTGACAAGGTACAAATCTGTCGTTCTGCCCCTGAACAGGCAGTTAACCCACTGTTCCTAGGCCGTCATTGTAAATAAGAATTTGTTCTTAACTGACTTGCCTGGTTAAATAAAGGTTAAAAAATAAATAAATAAAATTATAGGCCACATCTAGCACATAAAGCCTTGAGTTGAGTTGAAAAGAGTGTATCTTGCATCACTGCAATGGCAGAGTGAACCATCACAAGGACATGATATGGGTAGGAATAAAGAGAATCATCAAAATACTGAGAAGGCAGTCAGCCCTGAGGCAAGTCACTAAGGAACATGGGAAGTTAGACAAAATAGTTAGTTAGAGAACGTTCCCAAATGGTTCTGTCACACCTTTTACATACAAACACAATTAGTAAAACATCTGCCCCTGTTTTAGGGTGCCTGACTGGCCTCCGATTTGACACCTTGGCCTATGGAAATCTCCCTGCGGGCAAGTACGAGCGGCTCTGAAGCCACTTCCTCTCTGTTGCGACTTCCACTTCCTCTCTGTTGGGCTGAGCAGCAGCACAAGGCTGAATGACAAGCAGCCATAAACACTAACAGCAGCCCTATCCCTGGGACGGTAGTAACTCCACCTTACCCGACACCCTAGACCCACAACAATTTGCATACCGCCCCAACAGATCCATGGATTACGCAATCGCCATTGTATTCAACACTGCCCTATCCTATCTGGACAAGAGGAATACCTATGCAAGAATGCTGTTGATTAACTACAGCTCAGCCTTCTACAGCTCAACACCAGAGTGCTGGCTTTCTATTCATATACTGTCCATACTGTCTACAAACACTATCCTATACATATATATTTATATTCCGGACTCAGACACTGCTCGTTCTAATATTTACGAATTCCTTTCTTTCTTTAAAAAAGTGATTTGCGTGCGTTGTTTTTAATCGTTAGGTATTACTGCACTGTTGAAGCTGGGAACACAAGCATTTCGCTACACCTGCGATAGAATCTGCAAAGCATGTGTATGTGACCAATAACATGGATTTGATTGTGATGATGGAGCCCAAACTCACTTCCCACCACGACCAGTGACTATCACCAAAAATAACACGCAGATAAAGTGGTGGGCAGCTTGGCTTCTGGGAAACCTTGTTTTTCTGTTCGCTACTACGGAGGATGCAACCAGGTGATAGATTGCAATTGGTATTTGGAGCAAATTATGCCATGAAACCAACTAGGGTATTATTGTACATAGTGTACAGGATAGTACGAGGCCCTGAAGGGCCAATGCCCTGCACAGTTGCAAGCATCAGGCGTGTACTTTACAGAGGGATTTTGTCATACTTGATGCGATATGTCAAGGATTGTATGGTGTAGTTTCTGTCAATTGGTTAGCACTCTCCAGATTCAAGTCAAGATTCCAAACAATACACGCGAGTCTGTTATGAGTTACGGATGGAGACAAATCTTAATTTAGAGAAAGGATTACATTGAGGACTGCCTGCCCACGCCAGGTTGTGCTCCACAGCTACCATGTCACCCCTGGGCAGGAAGTACGTGTTTTTGCTTTGTTTTCGCCCAGGACCCGAGACGGCCAAACGGACAAGACCCCCCCCCCCCTTTAATGTGTGCCAGCGACGGCCAGCAGCTCCCCATAAAAACAAGGAAATGACTCAGCTCTTGTTTGCTTTTAACAAGTCCTCCATTTGCCATCCATAATTTATGAAGAACAGTAGCCATGTTTGCTTTTGGGGTGTTTCAGTCCACCTAAGCTTTTGGAAATGTGGACGCTCATGTGGCTCGATGGAAGTCCTGAAAATATGGCTGTCATTCTCCATAGATGATCGCTGCCTCCCATGCTCCTTACCGAATGTCTGGGAACTCCCTCACCAGGACCCCCACCTCCATTTGGATGGAGGGGATGTCTTCCAGGAGGATGATCTCAGAGAGGTGTGGGATAGCACTGTCCAGCCAGGAGGAGGGAGATTCCTAAAGGGGAGAGAGATAGAGAGAGAGAGAGAGAGAGAGAGAGAGGTGGGATCAGAACAGATCCTCTAAACAGCACAAATGAGGATACAACCGTCTAAACAGGGCAATTCATGTTCAAGTAGTTCTGCAGCGTCATGACAGGTCAACAGGCTATTCTCTGACTCAATGCCTTTGAATCTACTACCTTGGCAACGGCTCAAACCCAGACCTAGATGAAGTGATTTCAAGCCTTAATGGTTACAACTAGATTGGTGATGTTCACACATTCGTTTGACTAGAGGGAACCATCCGATAACATAGACCCAAAACACCAAAGGTTAGAAGTACAGCGACGGTATTGAGCGCGCAAACTCAATTACCTGAGCATGAAAGTGACCCTGTTATTCTGAGAGGACTAAACTGTGTGGTCGACCAGAGGTTCATTCTGGTCCTCCACTCAACCCCAAAGGCTTGTCAGGGCTCCTAAGGCCCAGGGCAGGATGCCAGACCACTCGTCTGTAAACAACGCTATCCTGTTGTCCAGAGAGGTGACAAATGGATGTCTTATCTGGAGAAAGGGGCGGACGCCACAGAGGGAAGGATAGGGAGTGGGCTGGGGTGAAGGTTGAGGTGATTGCCCCCTTGTGCAAACGGCCTGCCTGGTCATCCATCGCTATCTAGGTTACAGTAGCCATTCTTTTTTCTCTTTTTTCTTTTTAACCCCTCTTCCGAGGTCAAATATGATTTATTGATTTATTGATTTTATCTTCACGTCTCCTTTGTTTGAACTCATCCGGAGTTGTTTCAGTAACTCTCGTGATTAATGAGCACACACACACACACACACACACACACACACACACACACACACACACACACACACACACACACACACACACACACACACACACACACACACACACACACACACACACACACACACACACACACACACACACACACACACACACACGCCACACGCCACACGCCGTTCGTTGCGTCATGTCACAGGCAGCACTGTTGATCCGACTACGGTTCTCCAGTGTACCATAGCTGTTCTAGAATGACTCACCAGATCTTTGAAGAGCACTTTGACCTGCTTGCCCTCGTCACGCAGTCGTCCAGCCATCCTCTTCCTCATTCTGAGTGACGTGCAGATGATCCTCCCCCTCATGAGGGAGCGCAGGTATTCCATCAGAACCCGTCTATGCACCTCTCCCACCAGGACCTGGGAGAACGAGGGAAAGATTGATTGATTCATTCTATCAGCCAATTATCCATTCAGTCAATCAATTTAAAAAAAACAGTTTTCTCCTGAACATTCAGTTTTTTTTTATGCTTAGAATTAAAACCAATCAAATATCTTTGAGTTATTAGTGCACATTTTAACATTGTGCCAGAGGACCTTAGCGCCTCCCCATGACTACATGGCTCATACTTGCTGTGTCCCTGCCATGTACCTGATAGGGTGGGCTGTCCATCCTGCGGAACTTCTTGAAGTGTTCCTTAATATGGGACTCGATTTGCTCATAGCTCTCTGTGTTGTTCAGCCACTTCCTCTTCACCAGCTTCTCAAAGAAGGGCTAAATATGGCCAGGAGAGGGAAAATGTGAGTGAGCAAGAGAGAGAGACAGGAAAATGGTGAGAGAATGAAGAAGACTAGGAAGCGAGGGAGACAGAGAGATGTGGATGTGGCACCTGAGTCAGATCCGTGTTTTATCGCTAACTGAGTCACCCGACTGGGTTTGTGTCTTCCTATGAGGATGTGTGGGCCGTTTAGACCAATAATTTCACAGATTGTGACTTCCTACCCAACGACAACAGCATAAAAAGCCCCAGCTCGGTCAACTGTGCCCCTGGAAGACTGGCACTGCCCGTCTCTATGGCGGCTACTGAAGAGGAGTGGAACTGCATAGCCTGCCAGTAACTATGTGGCATGCTGCCAATCTAATCTTATTTAACCATGTTTGTCACATTGGAGCGGCTATTTTAGGGCATCAGTTCTTCAGCACATCCCTGAGAACTTTGAGGGCAAGCCGTGTGGAGAACACTGATAAGATGTGCTATATATTCTGGGACACATGGCAGACTGAGGGACGCTTGAGGGCGTGTGTGTGTGTGTGTGTGTGTGTGTGTGTGTGTGTGTGTGTGTGTGTGTGTGTGTGTGTGTGTGTGTGTGTGTGTGTGTGTGTGTGTGTGTGTGTGTGTGTGTGTGTGTGTGTGTGTGTGTGTGTGTGTGTGTGTGTGTGTGTTTTTACTGTGTGTGTGTGTGTTTTTACATTTTATTGTACTTGTGAGTACCAGAAGTCATCATCAGAATAGTAAACCAACTAAAATTCTGAGAAGTGAGGACAGTCCTCACTTGTAAAAAAGGCTATTTTAGGTTTAGGGGTTAGGTTTAGGATATATGGTTAGGGGTTAAAGTTAGGGTAAGGGTTAGGTTGAGGTTTAGGGGTTAGGGAAAATATGATTTTGAATGGGAATCAATTGTTGGTTCCCAAAAAGTACACACAAGTATAGTAAGACATAGCAGTGTATGTGTGTGAGGTTGTTTACATGTTGTGTTAGAAAGCTGTGACCATGGGTGTGTTTAGGAATCCTATGTGTGTGTGTTTACATATGTGTGTGTGTGTGTGTGTTAAGAACACTCACCCTTATACGCTCATACAGTCTGTCACTCAGCACCTTCACTCCCTGGTTGGCTATTCTGTCCAGGGAAGTGTTTGCTCGCCTGGCTGAGTCCTCATTGATGGCAGGGTCACACTGCACACAGCGCTGGACAAAACCCCTGCACACGCACAGTCACAGCAGACTAATGAATACATTGTACACTTACATGATTTATGCCTGTTTTAAGGAATATTCTGAAAACACACCAAGGCAGTTTTTGCTCTGTACTTGAAAACTTGAATGCTAACATGTACCATTTTGGGGAATTGTTTTTGAGTATAGTATTTAAAGGGAAACTCTACCCAAAAACGATATTTTGGTATAAATTCATTAGTCCATTGTGGCCCTAAAATGTTCTGCATGTCAGCAATCGAGTCTTCAAGATATATAACTTTTTACAGAAATACAGCTGGTGTGATGCATTTTGCATCATACCGGCTGCAAAACAAATACCAAAATATATTTTGGGGGTGGAATTTCCATTTAAGGCGTTATTGGGGAAATGGACCGACTGTAACACAATGCAGGCTAGCCTACTGCTGCTACAACAGTCCTACCTGAAAGGGGGACAGCAGTTGACCAGGGCGATGGTCTTGGAGACATATCCATCCTCGTTATCCCCAACCATGTTGACCAGACACTCGTGGAACATCTCCACTTTCCTTTGGAAGCTGGAAGTTAAGCAGTTTTAACAGTATTAGAATGTCTCATAGAGATGTTCCTTTCCATATTCCAGTTGAACTGGTTGGTTCCAGTTGATATATTCTAGCATTATTGCAAAATAAAATGCAGTGGGCAGTGAGACAACTATAGGTTTGACCCTGTGTAACACTCTTTTCATTCTAAGAACGATGACAGTGACTTTGTTCTTGGCCTTATTATGTAATATGTAATAATACTGTGTGCTCTAGGCCTTATTATGTCATATGTAATGAGACAGTGTGTTCTAGGACTACTACAGTGTGTAACATGTCATTCTGCAGTGTGTGGTCCTCTCACCTGTACAGGAAGTCGGCCAGACCATTCAGACTGCACTGAGCCACAAGGGAACCCAGGTTTCTGTTGATGGCAGCTGACTGCTCGAGATCTACCTGCAGCCTCTATACACACACACACACACACACACACACACACACACACACACACACACACACACACACACACACACACACACACACACACACACACACACACACACACACACACACACACACACACACACACACACACACACACACACACACACACACACACACACACACACACACACATACCAGATGTAATGTTGGCTAAAGTGTATTATGTGTGAAATGCTATTTGAGTCTTTCTTTTTTTCTTTTACTGCATCTGTGTAGAAAGTGCTGGTACCAATCAAGGCCACTAGAGGCCAGTGAAGGGACTCTTAACACAGTGAGCTGTGATGGAGTTCTAAGGGAAGTGTCTGTATTGACTTTGGCTGCTGCTTGAGGAATGTTTCCTCTGCTCCACCAGATGGATGAGTTTATCCTCAAAATACGAAGTGACCACATTTAGCGTGCAATACAAAACCATGACCGGCCTCATCAAAATCAGGAGAAGAAATCAATTACTTACGTAAGCTCCTGCTATCTAACCGTGTGTGTGTGTGTGTGTGTGTGTGTGTGTGTGTGTGTGTGTGTGTGTGTGTGTGTGTGTGTGTGTGTGTGTGTGTGTGTGTGTGTGTGTGTGTGTGTGTGTGTGTGTGTGTGTGTGTGTGTGTGTGTGTGTGTGTGTGTGTGTGTGTGCGCTTACCTGGATGACGGTGCGAGCCAGCGTGATCTGATACTCCTCGATGTGCAGCGTCTCCATCCAACGCTTCTCCTCCTCATCCAGCACCTGAGACAGCTCCGTGGTCACCTTCTCCTGGAACGCAACCAGACCGCACGGTCAGACACAACTCCGCCATGCACTGAACCACTGTGAGCTCTGCAGCCGCTAAGCATCAAAATATTCCCAACAGATGCCGTCAAGACGTCAAGATGGAAACAGGACTCGCAAGTGAGTTGCGTAATGACCTGAGCTAAATTGTCTGGCTTGTCTGGCTTCCATTGTGTGTTGTCCGTCGTAGACAGGAAAACCCACGAGCTGACCCTGAGACGGTGCGCACTGATTGGCTGCACTGGTCAGAGTGATATCCCTCCCTTTAGGTGGACAGGAAGGACCATAGGAGCACCCTTTTCGGGGTGCACCAAATGAGGAGGGGTGAGGGGTGGATGGTCGGCCCTTACCCTGACAGAGTTGAGACAGTCCAGCTCCAGTTTGTCCACGGTCTCCGAGGGCAACAACGGCCCCAGCTGGGACCTGCTGAAGGGCGTCGTCATGCTGACTGTTCCAAGGACGTCCCTGGAGCGATTACAGTAGGAGGCCAGAGTCAGTGGCATACCCATACAGTAACACTTAACTAATAAACGACTGTTTATCTACAGTATAATCGACAGTATTTATGCACAGTATTAGGTACAATAACATCACACCACCTTGTAACATGCTTTACCGTGAAAGCATAAAGTGAAATGAAACATTTCTGACAAGTTTGTGGTTCATGCAAGTTTGTTACAACCTGACATTTAGCTAAATACTTTTGTTCATTCCTTTTTTTGTCATGCAATTCTGCTACTTACAAAATCTGATATGTGTAAAATCACAAGTTGCAATACACAGTTATTGAATGAACTATTCAATAGTCTACACTCAGTGGCCTTTAAGATGGACACCCACTTGTTATAGATGTTGTAGAGCCAGTCCAGCAGAGAGTAGATATCTGTGATCAGCAGCTGGTCGTCAGTGATGCTCTGCAGTCTGCGGGCCACCGCCTGGTGGTAGCTCTGTAGGTACACCTGGAAGGGTTCATACTCCTCTGGGTACACTGGCACCACGTTCCTCTTGGCCGCCCCCAGGTCCTCCACCACCCGGGTCCGCACCCTGTCCAGGTAGTCCGCCAGCTCCCCGCCCCGGGCCTCGTTCCTCTGGGGAAGGCTCCCGTTTGCTGCCTCCGCCACCGCCTCCTTCCACCGCTGCTTCAGCTGCCTGGGTCTGGGGCCTCCGGGGAGTGCCCCCTCACCCTGCGCCCAGTCCCGGTCCGCCTGCTCCTCCTGCTGCAGCACCTGCACCACCAGCCCCAGGTTGGGCCCCGCCGTGGGGGAGCGCAGCGACTCACGCACCACCGCCCACAGCTCCTTCTGCAGGGCTTCGTACAGCAGCTCCACGTCTTTGGCTTTGCGCCTGCCGCCGTCTTTGCTCCCGGGGCTGTTGAGGTCCTCTGGGACAGCACCGCCTACTGGCGATGAGGGCAGGGTCGCTGCGGCCGCCTCGTTACACTCCTGCTCCAGCTCCAGGATGTGTGTGTCAGCCAGGAACAGGTCTCTCTTAGTCACCAGCTGCAGAATTTCTAGAACTAAAGTAGAGAGGAGGAAAATGCGTGATCCAACTCCACGTAACGCATGATAAATCATATAGGCAATACAGCTGCATTAAGTCAGAAGGCAGAATGGAGACACCATCCTAATGGAAAGATCTGGGCTCTTTCACCCTCACCTGTCTATCTGTTATGCCACACAACACATGACCTGGTCAACTGGATCAAGTCCCATGTAAATCCAAGACCTACTCAAGTAAACATGACTTAAACATGCTTTGCTTTGAACGTGTTTACGAGCTACGTTTGTTTTCGCGTCAAGCCAAAGGCTAAGCCAGGTTGTCACCTCCTACACAGGTTCCCACATCAGGTCCTATCCATATCAGAGGCTCCAGGCCTGAGAGACAGATGTTGTTTGTCCCCTTTTGGCGTGATGTTTTTGGGCAGATTGGACACGGTTAAACCGATCTCTCTGGAGGTGGGTTAGATTCATCTCTACTTCAGTTGCACACTTCAAAAGATCCCATCAGGGACATGTGGGTGCCAAACATAAAGCATCCTAGATTCCCACAGAATGTCCACTCACTTGTCCTCTCCTTAGACACTTCTTTATCAGGTTGAGGTCTTTTATTCGGCTAGTATAGCTATGGAATTGTATATAATACAAGTTCATTTTGCTTTGCATTAAAAAGTGGAGAAATTGTATTTCCTGTGGAACTCCACTTTGGCTTCAGAAAGTTCCCATAAGTGCATATAGACTTTTAGAGCCCAGCCTCACCCATTGAGGTGATCTCATCATCTCTTACTCTGATGTGGTGTGACAGAACGTTTTTAAATTAGTACTAAAACCAGTGATGAAGTCGGCCATTTCCTATTGAAGTCACCAGACACTCCCGTCTGACATCACCCCTCGCCCTCTGGGAGGAGCAACACAGCCCGGTAAAAATCCATGAAGTCTGTTGGTAAACTACAGGATAAGACCAAGTAAAGGCATGTGCACCCTCAGGTTTGTCCAGTTTTTTAAAGTTAAATTAATGACTAAGCTTCATTTTGAAGCCCACGTTTAATCAAAAAGATCTGTCAGCAGTATTTTGCGGAGGGGAAGGGGAGACGCACTGACCAGGCAAAGAGTCCCCCCCACACACCGCCTATTCTCCCTAGTAAGTGGTTCCTTAAAAGGTGCACCACAGAGCAATGATTGATTCCTTCTGGATGAATAAATAAAATGCTAATGTTTTGTTGTTTCTCTGCAATACTAGCCACCAAGCAATTCTATGAAGTTTACATTGGACTCCCCAGTGGCGCTGCGGTCTAAGGTACTCCATCTCAGTGCTAGAGGCGTCACTACAGACCCTGTTTTTATGCCAGGCTGTATCACAACCGGCCGTGATTGGGAGTTCCATAGGGCGGAGCACAATTGGCCCAGCGTCGTCCGGCTTAGGGTTTGGCCGGGGTAAGCCATCATTGCAAATTAGAATTAATAAGTCAAATAAAGGTTAAAGAAAAAATAAAAAATAAATGACATTTGAGTCATTTAGTATACGCCCTTATCCAGAGCAACTTACAGTCAGTGCATTCATCTTAGTAGTGGAGAGGGTAGTAAGTTCCTCGGCATACACATCACAGACAAACTGAATTGGTCCACCCACACAGACAGCATTGTGAAGAAGGCGCAGCAGCGCCTCTTCAACCTCAGGAGGCTGAAGAAATTTGGCTTGTCACCAAAAGCACTCACAAACTTCTACAGATGCACAATCGAGAGCATCCTGTCGGACTGTATCACCGCCTCGTACGGCAACTGCTCCGCCCACAACCGTAAGGCTCTCCAGAGGGTAGTGAGGTCTGCACAACGCATCACCGGGGGCAAACTACCTGCCCTCCAGGACACCTACACCACCCGATGTCACAGGAAGACCATAAAGATCATCAAGGACAACAACCACCCGAACCACTGTCTGTTCACCCCGCTATCATCCAGAAGGCGAGGTCAGTACAGGTGCATCAAAGCAGGGACCGAGAGACTGAAAAACAGCTTCTATCTCAAGGCCATCAGACTGTTAAACAGCCACCACTAACATTGAGTGGCTGCTGCCAACACACTGACTCAACTCCAGCCACTTTAATAATGGGAATTGATGTCAAATATATCACTAGCCACTTTAAACAATGCTACTTAATATAATGTTTACATACCCTACATTACTCATCTCATATGTATACCTATATACTGTACTCTATATCATCTACTGCATCTTTATGTAATACATGTATCACTAGCCACTTTAAACTATGCCACTTTGTTTACATACCCTACATTACTCATCTCATATGTATATACTGTACTCGATACCATCTACTGCATCTTGCCTATGCCGCTCTGTACTATCACTCATTCATATATCTTTATGTACATTTTCTTTATCCCTTTACACTTGTGTGCATAAGGTAGTGGTTTTGGAATTGTTAGTTAGATTACTCGTTGGTTATTACTGCATTGGCGGAACGAGAAGCACAAGCATTTCGCTACACTCGCACTAACATCTGCTAACCATGTGTATGTGACAAATACATTTGATTGGATTTGATTTGAAGATAGCTCGGTGAGACCACATATAACAGTGGAAGTAACTACATTTTTCCTCAATAAAGAAGTTATCAGCAAAGTAGATCTGGAGGGTGTCTTATTGAAGATGGGTAGGGTCTTACTTGACATTTTCGTAAGATGGAAGCGGGGACTGTCCTAGCATCAGAGGTTCCACCATTGGGGTTCCAGGACAGAGACAAGCTTTGACTGGGCTGAGCGGGAGCTGATCTCCCGTAGTGGTGGGACGGCCAAGAGACCAGAGGCGACTGTATGGAGTTCTCGGGTTGGGATGTAAGGTCTGAGCAGAGCCTGAAGGTAGGGAGGGGCAGTTCCCCTTTCTGCTCCCTATGCCAGCCCCATGGTCTGGTCGTGGATGCGAGCTTTGACTGGAAGCCAGTGGAGAGTTGCGGAGGAGCGGGTGACTTGGGAAGGTGGAACGCCAGGCGGGCTGTGGCGTTCTGGATAAGTTGTAGGGGTTTGATAGCACATGCGGGGTGGAGCCCAGGCAACAGAGAGTTGCAGTAATCCAGACGGGAGATGACAAGTGCCTGGATAAGGACCTGCGGCGCTTCCTGTGTTGGGAAGAGTCGTACTCTACGGATGTTGTAGAGCACGAACCTGCAGGGGCAGGTCACTGCTTTGATGTTTGCAGAGAACTACAGGGTATTGTCCAGGGTCACGCCAAGATGACTTCCGCTCTGGGAGGGAGACACCGTGGAGCTGTCCACAGTGATGGAGAGGTCTTAGAGCTGGTAGGCGTTCCCCGGGAGGCAGGGCAGCTCCGTCTTGTCGAGGTTGAGCTTGAAGTTGTGGACCGACACCCAAGCTGAGACGTCTGCCAGGCACGCAGAGATTGTCACCCACATAGCAACTATAGGAGAGACCACGTGAGGATATGACAGAGCCGGGTGACTTTGTATAGAGAGAAAAGAGCACACTCTTAGAAAAAAGGGTTTTTGGAAGGAAGGATTCTTTGATTATTCCTTGGAAGGCAAGAAGGGTTATACATAGAACCATAGCTGCACATCCTATTTTCCCAGGATGCTCTATTGCAGGGTGATTTTCAGAATAGTTTGCTTTAATATCTGTGTTTTTGCATATACATTGATTGGTTGAATCATTTTATGCTACACAGAGATAAACAGGCTAAACTAATCCAATCGGTTAGTAGTTGAGCTTATTGCACCCGTTACTGAGATGGTTGTTCCAGTTTAGATGATTGAGAATTCAATCTTCCCTGCCTTGGCAGTCATTTTGAATGCAGGTTGCGGATGGTTAAAAGGTAACAGTGTTGGATATCCTAACTCTGGCTGGATTCCGATAGGAATTACACGTCACTTTGCAAGCCAGCTTAACTTGCAGGCATGATGCGGCCTGTAAACCACGAGTGTCCTAACACAGATGTGTTAGGGTATAACTAGGCCATCCAAGAAAGGCCTTATGATATATGCAAAGGGTTCTACCTAGCACCAAAAAAGGGTTCCCCTATCGGGACAAACCCAAGAACCCTTTATGGTTCTACTTAGCATGTCTTGGTGCAGACACAGATCCTCTCCACGCCACCTGGTAGGAGCAGCCTGCCAGGTAGGATGCAATCCAAGAGTGTGCAGAGCCTGAGACGCCCAGCCCCGAGAGGGTGGAGAGAAGGACCTGACAGAGCCTGAGACGCCCAGCCCTGAGAGGGTGAAGAGGAGGACCTGACAGAGCCTGAGACGCCCAGCCCTGAGAGGGTGGAGAGGAGGACCTGACAGAGCCTGAGACGCCCAGCCCTGAGAGGGTGGAGAGGAGGACCTGACAGAGCCTGAGACGCCCAGCCCTGAGAGGGTGGAGAGGAGGACCTGACAGAGCCTGAGACGCCCAGCCCTGAGAGGGTGGAGAGGAGGACCTGACAGAGCCTGAGACGCCCAGCCCTGAGAGGGTGGAGAGGAGGACCTGACAGAGCCTGAGACGCCCAGCCCTGAGAGGGTGAAGAGGAGGACCTGACAGAGCCTGAGACGCCCAGCCCTGAGAGGGTGAAGAGGAGGACCTGACAGAGCCTGAGACGCCCAGCCCTGAGAGGGTGGAGAGGAGGACCTGACAGAGCCTGAGACGCCCAGCCCTGAGAGGGTGGAGAGGAGGACCTGACAGAGCCTGAGACGCCCAGCCCTGAGAGGGTGGAGAGGAGGACCTGACAGAGCCTGAGACGCCCAGCCCTGAGAGGGTGGAGAGGAGGACCTGACAGAGCCTGAGACGCCCAGCCCTGAGAGGGTGAAGAGGAGGACCTGATGGTTCACGTTGTGGAAGGCAGCAGATAGATCTATGAGGATGAGAACAGAGGAGAGAGAGTCAACTGCTTTGGCAGTGTGGAGAGCATCCGTAACACAGAGTGAAGCAGTCTCGGTTGAGTGACCAGTCTTGAAGCCTGACTGATAATGAGAGAGTTGGTCAGAGACAGCAGGCTCATGTGTTTTGGAAATAAAAAAATAAGGGGAAAGGGGGATACCTAATCAGTTGCACAACTGAATACATTCAACCCGAAATGTGTCTTCCGCATTTAACCCAACCCCTCTGAATCAGAGAGGTGCGGGGGGATAATGGTCTGTAGTTTTCTGACGTCAGAGGGGTCGAGAGTTGGTTTCTTGAGGAGGGGAGAGACTCTGAAAAATGCTAAATTCTCCACCCATCCATCCTCACGTACTTTGTGACACCTCGAAAATAATGGGTGCATGACGTCCCTGAGACCAAGCCCTACTTCATGTCTTTGACTCAGTCCCTGGTTGTGCTGCCCTAATGTAATTGGCCAACATACTGTAAGGCTCCTGGAGTCCTTTTCACATGACCTCACTTACTGAAAGCAAATGTGAAATGAAACAGACTCATTTACATAGACCATTCCAATAAACAGTCTTATGTGCTAAACAAAACCATCATTTTACAGGAATACACCCGTTTAGGTGTTGATGGTTTCTCTAGAGCAGAGAGCTTTGCAATGCTCTTCATGCCTTGGCCCCATGATGGCATTTCAGACCAAAGTTCAGTCAGCGTTTATCGGATGGTGAAGTACACTTGTTGATGAACTTATTGTGGTTATGGGAGTTGGCTGGCAAAAGTGCCTCTCTCCGCATGGTGGGATCTGGTGGGTAACAAAAGCATAGCAGAAGTTCAAGAGAACATTAGGACAAATGGGGAACGGTCTCCCATTCTAAGTTGCTCATTAACTGACCAATCCATAGATCAGCCATCAACAGTGTTCCCAGTACCTGAAAGTGTTCCCAGTACCTGAAAGTGTTCCCAGTACCTGAAAGTGTTCCCAGTACCTGAAAGTGTTCCCAGTACCTGAAAGTGTTCCTAGTACCTGAAAGTGTTCCCAGTACCTGAAAGTGTTCCCAGTACATGAAAGTGTTCCCAGTACCTGAAAGTGTTCCTAGTACCTGAAAGTGTTCCTAGTACCTGAAAGTGTTCCCAGTACCTGAAAGTGTTCCTAGTACCTGAAAGTGTTCCCAGTACCTGAAAGTGTTCCCAGTACCTGAATGTGTTCCTAGTACCTGAAAGTGTTCCTAGTACCTGAAAGTACCTGAAAGTGTTCCTAGTACCTGAAAGTGTTCCCAGTACCTGAAAGTGTTCCCAGTACCTGAAAGTGTTCCCAGTACCTGAAAGTGTTCCTAGTACCTGAAAGTGTTCCCAGTACCTGAAAGTGTTCCTAGTACCTGAAAGTGTTCCTAGTACCTGAAAGTGTTCCCAGTACCTGAAAGTGTTCCTAGTACCTGAAATTGTTCCTAGTACCTGAAAGTACCTGAAAGTGTTCCCAGTATCTGAAAGTGTTCCCAGTACCTGAAAGTGTTCCTAGTACCTGAAAGTGTTCCTAGTACCTGAAAGTGTTCCTAGTACCTGAAAGTGTTCCCAGTACCTGAAAGTGTTCCTAGTACCTGAAAGTGTTCCCATTACCTGAAAGTGTTCCTAGTACCTGAAAGTGTTCCTAGTACCTGAAAGTGTTTCCAGTACCTGAAAGTGTTCCCAGTACCTGAAAGTGTTCCCAGTACCTGAAAGTGTTCCCAGTACCTGAAAGTGTTCCTAGTACCTGAAAGTGTTCCTAGTACCTGAAAGTGTTCCCAGTACCTGAAAGTGTTCCTAGTACCTGAAAGTGTTCCTAGTACCTGAAAGTGTTCCCAGTACCTGAAAGTGTTCCCAGTACCTGAAAGTGTTCCTAGTACCTGAAATTGTTCCTAGTACCTGAAAGTACCTGAAAGTGTTCCCAGTACCTGAAAGTGTTCCCAGTACCTGAAAGTGTTCCTAGTACCTGAAAGTGTTCCCAGTACCTGAAAGTGTTCCTAGTACCTGAAAGTGTTCCTAGTACCTGAAAGTGTTCCCAGTACCTGAAAGTGTTCCTAGTACCTGAAATTGTTCCTAGTACCTGAAAGTACCTGAAAGTGTTCCCAGTACCTGAAAGTGTTCCCAGTACCTGAAAGTGTTCCCAGTACCTGAAAGTGTTCCGAGTACCTGAAAGTGTTCCCAGTACCTGAAAGTGTTCCTAGTACCTGCAAGTGTTCCCAGTACCTGAAAGTGTTCCCAGTACATGAAAGTGTTCCCAGTACCTGAAAGTGTTCCCAGTACCTGAAAGTGTTCCTAGTACCTGCAAGTGTTCCCAGTACCTGAAAGTGTTCCCAGTACATGAAAGTGTTCCCAGTACCTGAAAGTGTTCCCAGTACCTGAAAGTGTTCCTAGTACCTGAAAGTGATCCTAGTACCTGAAACAGAATGGTTGATGGAGGAAGCTTTCCAATCACACCTGCAAAGCAATGAAGATAGCTGTATGCATATTTCAATACAGACATATTTAAAGTTGCTACGCTCTATACGCCAAGGAACACGTCAAAGTATGTATTACCAGGTTTTACCGCAACAACAAACCACTCAGTTTTATGAAGGTGAGCAAGTTGTGGGCCCAAGCTAATGGAGTACGGTACAACTACACCTTTATAAATCCAGCCCTTACACCCAAAGCAGCTGACTACAGTTTGACAAAAAAACATACATGCATTGAACGCTTGCTTGTGCAACATGCATGGAGCGCTATTGTGTAACAATTCTGTGTGATAAGTGCAAGGGGGTAGGTAGGGTTTTTACAGTTTTTACAGTAATCACACAATGTGATTAGAGGGGTCAGTGTAGTGAATCACTGTGTCCTAGAGTGTTTGGAGATGCTTGTCTCTGCATACCGCCCTGCCTAAGTGAGGTGACTGGGGCATGAGCATAGCACTGGGAGGAGAAGGTTAGCTGTCTGATGAGAAGCAGGAGGAGTCAGCCCATGTCTGTTTACTGTATATGCTAGTGAATGGGCTGCTCTGTGTCTCAGCATCAGGTTTCAAACTCAATAAGGCTCCCGATCTGCTTGCATAAGTCATTTGTGTCTCTGGACAGCCAGATAGCAATTCACATGCTGTTGTCCTGCACAGCCCAGCAGCATGGCAGGAAATGATGTAATTTCCTCCTCCTACATTTAATTGGCGTGGTGACTGAACACAACGACCCTAGGAAAAGGGGCAGGGAGGTGTGGGGCTGGGGCGTTGACGTGATACCACTTTGGGGACTCTCTCTTATTGGCCTAAGAAGCACATTGAACCACTGCTATGGTGCGTCACAGATCAGCTGTGTAAATAACCGCCCCTCTTGCTCTGTTCGGGGAACCTCACGGCTCCCACTGCCGCGCTGAGTTGCCCGTTTTTTTCTCCCTGTTCCCATAAAGGAACTAGGGGATGCGGGGGCGCGCCACTGCCGGCCTATCGCCTTGCTCATCCTTCCCTGTCCCGCTTGAGGAAGAGAAGTGATGCCATGGCACCGCCCATACCCGTCCCCCCCAACATCACTCCATCATTTCCAAAGCTGCCTGCCAACGCATATAAAACATAATTCATCCAGGCACATCTCCCTTAAAGAGAGCGGGAGGTGGAAAAGGACTGTTCAACTTCCCTTGTGATAGGAAGACACCACGTCTTCCACATGATGGTGGTCTGCCCACAGAAAGAGTGTGGTGTGGCTGGTGACGACGCGTCACAGAGAGGGAGTAAACGTCCGCCGTGGCTCGGCCTGCTCACAATCACCACGTTAAGGCGAGAAGTCAGTGGCCCTCACTTTGAGTAGAGATGTTTTTTTTTTTTTTTTGAGGCCCTATAACGTATCCCCTTGAAATAACACCAGCACTGGCATGCCAGATGTTTGAGGGCTTTGCACAGATTTGACGGCCTATTCGGGGATCATTAAATGCACAGATTGGCCTGGAAGGGGCAGTTCCACAGACGCTTAGCTAAGCTAAACAGTACATGGGAACACTGGTCTTTTGTTCCAAGGCACTTGTCCCCTAAGCCTGCCATACAGAACATACCCAGCTAATGTATAGCAGTGACACCACCCTTCCTCAGTGCAAACCACAAAAGTTATAATGCTGCCAGGGCCGCCTATGGGATCTCTATGAAGGCTGCGGCTATGGCAGATGTTACCTTGAGGAATTTAGGGGGAAATGTTGTTGTTTTTTTATTCCCAAAAGGAGTAAAAATCAATATGTAGTGATATGTAGTGTACTCTCTATTCAAATGATGCAGGGTAAGAACGCACCTGTAGAACTGCCATTGAGACGCTCTCCAGCCACGCTGCACAGAGCCTGGCGGCGCTCTATTGTCCGGGGGTGCCAAGCAAGGCAAATATCAGCCTCCTTCCTCGACTCCAAAAGACAACACTTCTTACTCCAGTGAATTCAAAGCAGCATCACATGTTCCCTTTAAACTGTATCTTTGCCTCTCTTGAGTCTGTAGAGGAGTTGCTGAGATGGGACAAGACTGTAACTACCAATTGGATATCACGAAATTGGGGAGAAAAAGGGGTAAAAGTAATAAAAAAATATATATAAATAAATAAATGACTGTATCTCTAAAATCTAAGACCAGCATCCATGCCCACCACCTCCTCAGTCCTCTGCAGGCTTTCTATGGGAACTGTATGTGGACACCTGAGCTGTAGAAACTCAACCTCTCCCATTCTCTGGTACCCATTCAGCCTTTATCTAAAACAGAAGCAGCCTAGCCTGGTCCCAGATCTGTTAGCGCTTTAGTAGAGCCAACTCTATGCTAAACAGATCTGGGACCAGGCTAGAGGCAGCCTGCCTGTCTTCACATCTCAGCGTGTGCGAGGCAGATAAATATTTTCCTCCAAAAGCTAAAAATCTAATAAGCAGGGGAGCATCCAACAACCTCCCCACAGCTCCACCAAACTCCCCCATACTCCTGCAGGCACAGCTGGGTCAAATCTGTTCCCCCCTTCCCTTCCCACCCTCTCATTCCATCCCTTTCTCCACAATCCCAAGCTCAGCCACAACAAAGCGAGCCAGGCCCTGTCCTAGCCCTGTCCTGAGAAAGCCTTTGGTCCCAGGCCAGCCCTCCAGGCCTTGGTTGTCCCTCCGGATGGAGAGTGACATGGCGTCTATGAGAAGTGAGCGGAGGCCCAGAGACAGAGAGGCCTCCTCCCCAGTCACTCCCTCCCGTCAGCCCACATCCCAGCAGGGCTGGGACTGATCACATGAACTCATCCTGGGAGTCGGTAGTGCACTGCACTCAGATTCCCCCTTCTCCTCATTGCTCTGGACGTTCGACCGACAGTAACAAAACAAACACTAATCAGATGATAGGACAAGTTCACTCCCTGGGTTGTCACTCTGGCAGAAAAGGCAGCTCTGCCCAGCTTAATTTCTTCATCTTTTATTTCCCTAACTGATTGCTTGTTATACTGCATTTCTATTTGCCACAGTGAGGTATGAAAACACCTGTTACTTTTGGCACACGGACACTTTAAACTGACAGTGTTACAACTGCTATGTTTCAAGGTCATATATTGAATATGAGAGGAAGCAGCATGCATTTCATCATGGCTAATATAGCCATTAGTTGCTAGGATCCCGACACAGTTTTCACAGCAGGTATTGCAGGACATGAGCCAGCGCTAGCTATGGTTTTATGGTCCAGGGGCCTTGGGGTTGTCATTTAGCAAGGCCTGGAAAGCATTCACAATGCAGTGGCCTGCACCTCCTATATGGCCCCGTTATCAAGGAGCTCTTGGATGCTAGGAACTCAATCCAATGTGGATCCACCCAGACAATCAGAGGGGTATGACTCATTGAGATCATGGCTACCATGTTAGCTGGTTCACCAGCTAGGGCTGACATTGATGGGGGAGCTTGGGTTGGGGCAGGGGGCTGTGGGCTGAAGGCTTGGTCAGAATATGTTGTAATCCGACCCTAGCTTTCTGACTACTTGAGGCCAGGTTGGTGGCCACATTCATCTGATTGGAAGAAGACTGAAGGTAAAATCCCATGTGGAGGTACAGGGAGCAGTGTTGAGGTTGCTATAGCTTTGTGCTCTTTCAGGCTACACAGATTGAACAGCTTTACTTTCAAGGCTCGGATGGGTTGCAAGATGTACTGCGGTTTCACATATGAATACATGTTTCCTTAGTTTCAATATAGTTTATGTCTGTATTCTCTTGTCTATATCCTGTCTTGAATCATTTGATATCAGCACCCTCCATATTCGGTTGGCGGATCATGAACATTTTTCTTTCAATACGTCTGAAACAGTTGGCAAAGAGTCTAAATAGTCCCTCGCTCTCCATTACTGAGGTATTTCCTGACACTTGAGCACAGTCACACAGTCTACTTAGCCGAGCACATACTGGTTTCTTTTTGTAATGAACACCACAATACCGATGTCCACAAACATAAACTGTCTGTCCTGTTTTCTGTTTTGCCTTCGCTCCTGGCTCTTTTACAAGGACCAGTCCAGAAACAAACAGCCTCAAGGAACAAAGGCTTTTTCCATGTCGAAGGAGGGCCCGTCTCTTAACAGAGGGAGGGCCTGGTGAGAATGTTACTGCTACTGCTATTGAACC
Source organism: Oncorhynchus gorbuscha (assembly GCF_021184085.1). Taxonomy (NCBI): domain Eukaryota; kingdom Metazoa; phylum Chordata; class Actinopteri; order Salmoniformes; family Salmonidae; genus Oncorhynchus; species Oncorhynchus gorbuscha. Next base: position 38,718,947 of record NC_060191.1, on the reverse strand, counting down.
CTCTTGTAGGAAAATGATGATGTTAAATATTTACCAGCCTCAACACAACCCTGAAAAGACCTTTGAAATAGGAGAAGTTTCAGTTTTGTGGCATGAGGAAATTAATGAAAGAAATCTGCAGGGGGGGGGGTAACATCCACCAACAGTTTGTGCTGACAGCTGAGAGAACAATGCCAGAAAGCTCCGTGTTTTTCCCCTAACAAACACATTCAAATATACAAAAAAAAGGCCTGTTCGCTGTGCGTCAGCTAGGGGGTTCACCCAAGAAATAACACACATGGTTGAAATGCAGTGGAGCACGCATCCCATTCCTCCTCCGTGGATCCCTCCTTCATCACTCTCTCCGTACGCCACTCATGCATGGATCCCCGGGGCGAGGTGTAATGGTGTAGAGCTTCGAGTTCGGCTGAACTCCTAAGGCGATAAGGCCATCCTGTCCCGCTTCACTAGTCTCAGATATGTCATGGGGCCCAGTGGTGCAGGTAAAATGGCATGAGCACGGAGAAGCAGCATCGACACAAAGCCTCCGAACGAGCGACTTGTCCTCTGGGTCTTAGCAATGGAGGCATGAAGTCAACAGCCTGTAAACAACACATCTCAGTGATATTTTGAGCGTGATAAGATGGTATTTGGACTGCTTGCTTACTGAAAGGCCAGGACAAAGAGTGGACATGTCTGATCCTGAGCTCTCAGCAGTTTCTGTGCTCTTCGTAAAGCTGGCTAACTGGCCCTCTGCATTCTTGATCATAACAACAAAACATGCGGGGCTGTTGCTGCCACCATCAGCCTTATCTTTACTCCTCACACAGAGAGACAGGCACAACCTGTTGGTATTAAACATGAAAGCTGATCTCTAGCAGAGCTGACATGAGGGGAACTCCATTACTGAGTGCTCACACACTATCCCGACCATTAAGCTCTGGATTAAGTTCAGACTCGCGGAAATCAAGTTCTGTGCTTTACAAATATTTAACAGACCTATCGTCAGACAATGATTAGTGTACAATAATTATTCAATAAAACCTTTTTCTTCTAACATTGGATATTCTAAGCATAATGGAGTACCTTTTCAAGCAACCCCGTAGTGTGGTTTGTGTGCTAATTATACTCTTTCATACCGGAGATGCCATTTAATGAACAAAGGTGGGTAACGGACCAGCACATATTTAACGGCGAGGAAGGCCAGCGTAATAGTGAATAAGGTCCCAACAGCACCACAACACCACCCTACATCAAACATTTCTGTGGGAAATCCTTTGGTTGGTCCTCCTGCATGGGGATGACCGCATCTCTCAGCCGTGGCCTAGTTGGACCTGGTCTCCTCTATCCCAGCGACATCTTTCTCCCATTGTTTCCAAAGTGTCCAAAAATAGCCCAGACATTGAGACATTGATAGCATCATCCCTGTGGTGAAAATAGTAACATACTGCAGGGATTATGGCGGGAATGATTGTTTACTGGAAGGGAGGCTGACACTGTTGTATCATAGACCAGTGACACATGGAACGCCCAGCTGAACTGAAGTAAACCTGGGCCATAACTATCAACTAACTTGGCACATAGAGTGCGTCTCTGTCTGTTGTGGTTGACCTGAGTGGTTTTACTTATTGGTTAAAATGTGATTTAGTGATATAATCCAAGGCAAAATAACAGTTGAAATGTTTGGGTTATTATTGGGTAAATGGGTTATTATTGGGTAAATGGGTTATTATTGGGTAAATGGGTTATTATTGGGTAAATGGGTTATTATTGGGTAAATGGGTTATTATTGGGTGAATGGGTTATTATTAGCCACGATCTCCATTAATTTGACCAGTATCTTAACTCCTCAAATGTAATGGTGAGCTAGCATGACCTTACTGTTACCAATCAACAGTCATTGACAGTCATCATGTGACCCCCGTTGGAATCCTTCAGAGTGGATCCCAGTGCACACTGGCTGACCCTTAGTAACCCAGTGCTCCACTGAGGGCTGTCCTTACCTGAGAGGGGCTCCCTTGGCTTCACCTCCTCCACCACTTCCTCCTCCACCACCTCCTCTTCATGAGACGAGTGGTCGGCCATGGACCCCCTATTCAGCTTGCCCAGGCCCACCATCTTCATGAAGGAGAGCCGTCGGCTGGAAGAGTCGCCCCCCTCGCTCTCTGAGCACAGCTCCCCGTTGGGCAGGCTTTCCTTGCGAAGGCTCTCCCTGCACTTCCCTGCAAATCTGTGCGGAGTTAAGGGTTAATTTTTTATTTTATTTAACCTTTATTTATCTTAAGGGGGTTAGGTTATAGGAGACGTGGGCAGAGCTCAACATCCTCTACTAAACCACCTCAACAGCTTTCCTCTACACCTCTCGTACCTGAGTAAGCTTTCCTCTACACCTCTCGTACCTGTGTAAGCTTCCCTCTACACCTCTCGTACCTGAGTAAGCTTTCCTCTACACCTTTCGTACCTGTGTAAGCTTCCCTCTACACCTCTCGTACCTGAGTAAGCTTTGCTCTACACCTCTCGTACCTGTGTAAGCTTCCCTCTACACCTCTCGTACCTGAGTAAGCTTTCCTCTACACCTCTCGTACCTGAGTAAGCTTTCCTCTACATCTCTCGTACCTGAGTAAGCTTTCCTCTACACCTCTCGTACCCGAGTAAGCTTCCCTCTACACCTCTCGTACCTGAGTAAGCTTCCCTCTACTCCTCCTGTACCTGAGTAAGCTTCCCTCTGAGCTCCGTCGGCCCTTCTTCTTCTTCTCTGAGGTGGGGGTGCTTGCAACGGACCCCTGAGGGGAAGGGGTGGCAGTGCCCTTACTGCGTCCTGACATACGGAGCCCCTTGCCCAGCTTGCCCAGAGTCTTTAGTGGGGAGACGCCACGGATCCGGTCCAGGGTGCCCTTGAACGAACTCCTCCCTGAGCCGCCACGTCTCTCCTCGTTCGCCTCATTCTCATCCTCCTCGTCCTCGAAGGGGTTACGGTCTCGTGGTGTGCCCCCGTCCAGGAGTGAGTGTGCCTGAGCCCATTCCTCATTGTCACTGGGCACCTCAAAGGGGCTCAGCTTCAGGCTCATCTTGCGAAGGATCAGCTCGCCACGCGTGTTCTCCAACTCCCCGTTCACCCTGCTGCCTCCCTTCAGCCGCGCTGGGAGGTTCTTGAGGATGGGCATGCTTCCACTTGGGGGTTAAACTAAGGAACAGAGAGAGAGAGAGAGGGAGAGATGTAGAATGATTACAGGGGATCTTTTCCAAGAGATGCTTCCATAGAATTTGGCCTGAATGGAACTGATAAATGCAGTGTCACACATCTTTCTTTGTTCATTATACTAGGCTACCTGATAAGATTTCTTCTGACACAGCTAATAAAGACAGTTACTAAAGTAACTCAGATATACAGTTTAAGATAAGTAATCTGTTCACCCAATGTTACTGCCCCCCCTGTGTCGCGTAACGGGAGAGTTCATATATTGGATGGTTAACAACAATCATTCTCTATAAAGAGTCTATCTGGTAAAACATTAACATGTAACCGTCCACCTTACCACCCAAACAGGAATCACCATGGAAACCCTAACCCTGCTTCCATTTGGGTGGGAAGGCGGTTATGAATAGATGTGCTACGTTATTATGGTCATGTGGCTAAGATCCAGGATCTGGGGCTATTTTATTAGGTTTCAGATCATTGTTCTACTTGTTTATGCACTATAGTCTTTGATGCCCTTTGACCCTTTTCAAGAAAACCTATTTGTTCCTCTCTATGGGCTTCCTGCCACACCGAGAGCCCTGCGGTATTTACAGCTGGTGACAAGGGGAAGGGACAACGCTGAATCACTTCCTCTGTGTGTGTGTTCAAAAGCTTTAGGGTAATGATGGAGGCCGCTAGTTCCGTGCCCTTATTTGGGGGGGAAATGAAAGTGGCATTTGAGAACATTTGAGTGGGAAGTCCTGAATTTATCAATGGAAAATCCTGAGACCTCCTTCGCTCACCAATTTACGATGCTCTCCTACCTACTCCTACCGATACTTGAGACAAACAAAAAAAAGTATTGATTTTGTTCTAATCAATGAAAATTCCTTGAGGAATTCTGGGTAAAGTAAAAACTAAGTCAAACATGATGAATGATTAGCTTGGATATAACATATTCTAAAACACGTTCTATGTCAGATTTGAAAAAAAAAATGACTTGATTCGTGATGTTTCACAATAACATGAATGGCTTTCCACAAATTATTACGGTCAGCGTGTTTTGAATTCCTAAAGAGGACCTATTGTTTTCTGGCTTCCCTAAGTGTTTTAGAATGACAATGCGTCTGGATGCTTTTTCCATGTGGTGGCTAAAGCGTTTAAGGTTTCCCCGTGCAATTAGAGAGCCAACCTCCAGGGGAACCACACGGAGAATATTGTTATACCAGATAAGAGTGATACACACAGCTGTACTTATTTAGACCAGGTCGCCAGCATGGAAAAGTACCCACCTGTCTAGGGAGGGGATGTTAACCAAGGGGCGAAGGAAACTGCTACGACTGAGACAGACAACTGATGACCGGTTTGTGGAAAGGGATATTATGTAACAGTGAACCATTTCATTTTTCTTTACACAACATGGGCTATATAAGTGATGTGACAGAATAAGCCTGCATGTGACTCTGGTTATAAATGTGTTATTATTATTACACACCCTTACTAATGAAGTTATATTTGACCCATTTGGTTCAAGGTCATGACCTATGAGCAAACAACAGGAAGCAAGCCCATCTAGCGGCATGACAACCAGGAAACTAAAAAGATATGGAATAGTCCTGCAAAGCAAATGATAGGCCCATCTTTGACTTCTGGTAGAAAACACAAAGTCTCATGAACGATGGCTTGCTAAATGCACAGATATTCACGGAGGGACATCAACATGAAGCATGATGTTGACAAACCGAGTTGTGTGAGCATGTGGCACTGGCGACAGTTGGTGACACTAGTAACACAGATGTCTGATAAGCTTTTTTGAGAGTGGATGTAAACAAGTGGTCCCGTGGACAGCCCTCCTTGTTATCCATCCCGCTCTCCCACACCTCCTCATCTATTTAGCTACTAAAGCCACATTGTAATTCCTGCTCTAATTATAACCTAATCAGAGGAGCCATTATGAAAGCAGCGGTTAGATCACTGGGGGAGATAAGGGGACCACTTTCCCAGACTAACTCTACTTCCTGTCTCGTCCAGGACCAAGTAGCAGACAAAAAGGGACAGGTCCCCCTTGGTCCCCTCCCCTCCACCTCTGCAACGGGCCAACGGCACAACTCACCAGCCAGGCTAGGCATTTCTGTTTTGTTTACACACACTATCGAGGGTCTCATCTCTCTTGACACAGATAAACTTCAAAAGCTTGTACACCATGTCCTTCTGGATTGGCTGGATATATATGACGCCAATGTGTTGTTTGTTAGCCAAATCAACAAACAACCCTCTTTACTCTCATTTCTTGAATCGGCCTACACTCAGGCTTGACCTCCAGCTATTTAACATTTTAGAGACTGAGAAAAAAGGCTCAGAATAAGTTTGAACTGTGGAACTGAACACGATAGTGTGTAATTAAAGACTTCACTGGGTCCAAAGTCCCCTCTCTGAAGACATCTAGTCTCTTCTCTGAAGGTCAGAAGGGAGAGAGCGGGCATCGAGCTACTGCAGAGAGGCCAGGCCTGCCGTCGAGATGTGTCTGATATGAGGGGCTCCTCTCCGTCTCCATCCTGGCCTAAGGCCACTCAATGAAGGCAGTGGTTAGAGGAGAGGCCCAGTAATGTTGGAAGGGCCCCAAAAACACACAGTTTTGTGTAACTTTCCTTGAGGACAGAAACTGTCCTGAGAGCGAGGGTGTTATGGAGACTGGCGACATGGGAATGTGAATCCAATAAAACATATTAGCAGCATAGGAAATACCTGAGTAATTACGATTACTTTGGAAAGGCTGGTTTTTCCCCCCTCAATTATTTCTTCATCTACGAGGAACAATGAAACAACAGGTGATTTCGCCCTTCGGTGTCCTTGATGGGCCAGGTTTCATCTCAATCTTGGCTTCCAATCTCAGTGTTGGCTTTGAACAATGAGCTCTAATACCGTGTCTGTCATCAGGATCATATTAAGGGATGAAGCAAAGCAGCTCACTATCACATCAGCATTGCTCAGTAGTTGCAACAGCTAACACAACACTATAAGACTTCGGCAAAGATTGCGTTTTTTTCCATGACAGGTCCCTTATTTCAACATATTTAGGACAGTAAATAGTTAACCGTTCTCTGGTAGACCCATGTCTAAATCCACAGTGCTGGCTGTGAGCAGATCTAAAAGAGGGGAGGGGGACCAGAGGGGGACCAGAGGGGGACCCCCCCCCCCCCCCCCCCCAAAAAAAGAAGTGGACTTTCTGGATTTTCTTCTGAAGGAAGAAAATATGTCACAGTCAGCTCATTTCGAGTTAAATTCTCCTGAGAGTGCAGAGGAATACATCATGAATCTCTTGAAAATGCTTGTGTTTATAAAGAGAGTCAAGCTCAGCGTTCAGCATTAGAGACTTTTCTGATCAATAGTTATTCTACAAAGGTTGTTATTTATGAACTAATCAGATTAGTCTCTAATGCAGAACCCTGAACTTGACACTTTATAAACTCAATCATTTTCAAGAGATTCAGGAATCTCAAACTAGCTACAGATTGTAACACCAGATAATGCGATTTAACATTTTTGGGGGTTAAATTGTATAGTTTTACAAACTGTAGTTTGTCATAGTCTACTGCCACCAAAATATAACACAAAAACTGAAAATCAGAGATGATCTCTGCAAATACCTTGAAATTAAAATATAGCACTTTATGTTTCATCATACACAACACTGAAAAATAGTGAATACAATTACAACGTGTAAATGTACCACCTTTCCCTAGACACTACTGTTTGTAGGTTAATGCCATTTGTCAATGTCATCAGTGTCAGTCCATTAGTGACAAAATCATAATGACTATCCAATAACAGTCAGAGAAACACACAACAGATCAATCTACTTACATGATTCATGATTGCTCGCTTATTAAAAACATGCACCAAAAATACAACTAAAAGTGAAATCCAAGAACTAGTCACAAACCAAGACAACGTTGTCTCGTCAGGTGAGAGACTGCTGCGCTCAATGCGCTGCTGAAAGTCCCATAAAGCTTCGTCCCTTTATTTTCTGTGGGCTGGCTTCTGGACGAGGAGCCTATCGCCGTGACGCGGAGCAGCAACCCTGGCATCGCGCGAAGGCATTGACAGCAGTGCGACTAAGGTCTCTAGAGTTGCTGTCAGAATCAAGTTAATAAGTTCTCTCTTACAGACGTGTAATGCCACGCTGTCTTGTCCGCACGTTTCCAGTAAAACAGTATACCTCCGCTAAATGGAAGGGGAAAAAAAACAGACGGGATTCCCCTGGAATTTCCAGTCAGGTTTACAGTGCTACGGTAGGCTACCTCACCTGTTACATTATGACCCTGGATCAGCCAATGGCTTGAGCTTCTGTCAGTCATCCTGACTGATGATTTATTAGGAATGTAGACAGTTTATTCACAAAACATCGCATTATTGTGTTATGCGAGCCACCTTTGTCCGTTCTGTGAGAGTGACACCCTCTGCAGTCTACATAAATAGGATGCTATCATTAATGATCACTGATGGCAATATTCCACAATGGAATATTGTGGGGTAGGTGGTGCTATAGAGTTAAAATTGAATCCTAACAGGCTCCCTACACATATTTTGCCATAAGAAAATGTCCATTAAGATTGAACTCAAAAGTCCACCTTGTGCCTTGTGAACGAATGGAGCACATCGCTCAAAAGGTCAATGTCCTGTCCCTGCCCTTCTCTCTGCCCTTCTCCCTGCCCTTCTCCCTGCCCTTCTCTCTGCCCTTCTCTCTGCCCTTCTCTCTGCCCTTCTCTCTGACCTTCTCTCTGCCCTTCTCTCTGCCCTTCTCTCTGCCCTTCTCTCTGCCCTTCTCCCTGCCCTTCTCTCTGCCCTTCTCTCTGCCCTTCTCCCTGCCCTTCTCTCTGCCCTTCTCTCTGCCCTTCTCCCTGCCCTTCTCTCTGCCCTTCTCTCTGCCCTTCTCTCTGACCTTCTCTCTGCCCTTCTCTCTGCCCTTCTCCCTGCCCTTCTCTCTGCCCTTCTCTCTGCCCTTCTCTCTGCCCTTCTCTCTGACCTTCTCTCTGGCCTCACTGGCCTGAAAGTTGTCCAGAGCAAAACGGCCTCAGCACACGCGCTGAAAGGAAGTCACTGAAATACATATCAGTTATCTCTCAAAAAGACAATAGGAGTTGTGTACGAGTGCGTCACGGCGGGGTACATTTCATTTTTGACAGCCAATAAGGACACCATTGTTTGGAGCCGTGTTGGACGAAGCAACCCCAGACTACACAAACTCCCGTTTTCCTCTCAATTCCTCTCGATTCTGGCACTCAGTAAAAACATTGAGAAATCCGTTTGAGCCTGGGAGGCTGAGAGTACAGTAAACAATTGGGAAAAGCTTAGCCGCAGATGTATTGATGCATAAACAAAGGATGGTCCCCAGAGTGTCCTTTCAGCCTGGCTGACCTCAAAAACCATCTTAAAAAGTTCTACAAGGTTAAGTCATGGGGACAAGTGAAATAGTCTAATACACATGAATTATAAATATTTACGCTCCGTAGTTGGTGGACACTTTAGAATAGCAATGGTTTCTCGTGTTTTTTTTATTTTAATTTTGCACAGCACTCACACAGCACGCACAGCACTCACAACAAGCATCAAACTTTTAGTGATTTTGACTTTGAGAATGGATGGTGATTGTGCTGCCATCCTGTTAGAAGATAACAGATTATTTTATTACAATGGTTAAATTGGATTTTCATTGTGTTCAATGGTGTTATTTGCCCCCTAGTGGCGCTTTCTGGTACTTAGAAAGTCAACGCAAACGGGAAGTTCAGAATTTGTTTTGCACGCAAAGAAGCAGCTACAAGCAACGCTACGGTGCAGGTCTTTCAATGTAGTTATTTCTTGTCACGCTTCAGCCTTGGAAAAATATTTGTTTGTAAGTTCGATTCAAGCATTTAGCTAATGATGATAATCTTGTTATTGGTAGAGTTTCTTACATATCAATGTTGGTTGCATTTACTCACAAATTGCAATGCCTTTTGTGTATGTCGTTAGCTGTATTACTTTGCTCATGCGTCATGCAAACGAATTGTAAAATATACAATACTGTGGTTTTGTTACTGTTTCTAGTGTAATATGCTTTGTTATTCTACATAGATGGTTATACATTATTAGAGTAATGAAAGGAGCAATTACCATATGGTTAACAATTAGCTATATGGTTTGGCATCATGCCAGATGCATGGTACCTTAGCGGGTGCTTTGTATTTATGCAACTTCAAATGTTTAATGTACATCTACAGTATGTCGGTAGTATGTCGGTGTGAATTGAACACTAAAGTATATTCTTTTCTGTATTTTGCAGTTTCACAACATAAACGTTTTCAATATATTCATTCAAGAAAAGTCACGCCTTGGGAGTTTTATTGAAGACTTAGTTGTTAGCTATCTGTCTAGTTTTGCATGGGAACGCAACTCAAGGGCAGAATAGTGAAAAAACATCATCACAGCGGGCTCAAGCACAAGAATAACTGCACACGGTGGTTATGTTTCTACGTTCATCAGCCAACAAAGCCTCTTATCATAGGGAAGACCAGCAGTCTACGATGCAGCAACCAGAGCCAGGTGTTCAACAGAGAGAGATGCAAGAGCCTCTTCAGCACATTGGGACCAAGTCTCAATCTACAAGATCAAGGTCATCAAAACAGTCAAGCAGATCCTCAACGGTGAGTTCTGCAGCCGTCAAAGCACGCGCCAAGGCGGAGGCAGCACGCGCACAAGTCTCTTATGCTGAGAAGGAAGCTTCTGTGATGAAGCAAAAGGCAGAAATAGAGGCCAGCTTGTTGAAGCAAAAGGCAGAAACAGAGAAGCAAAAAGCTGACCTCGAGGCAAGTTTATATGTTCTCCAAGTTGAGAGAACAGCTGCTGCTGCATTGGCTGAAGCTGTAGCCTTTGAAGAAGTTGTAGGATCAGAACGCAGAGAGCTTCGCAAAGAACTAGACACCGGGACACAGCCCTTAAGTCCAGTCCAACGTACATGTGAGTATGTACAACAACATGCTAGACCCTACTTTGCTGAACATCCATTTGAAGTAGAGAAATAAGAGCTTAGTGTTGACCCAGCTACATGCCATAATCCAGAAAGTAGCAAACAACAGAACATGAGCAGAGACTCTCCGTTCAAAAGAAATGAACAGCAGCATGGTGGAAATGGAAAGCAAGCCCACTTCCAGTCACACACACACAACTTCCCTGAGTCACAAGTGGCACCAGACCTCACCAAGTACCTCCTACGACGTGAGATGGTGAGTTCAGGACTCCTGAAGTTTGATGATCGCCCTGAAAATTATTGGGCATGGAAAGCATCCTTTCTCAATGCGACCAGAGACTTGAATTTATCAGCCAGGGAAGAGTTAGATCTAATTACCAAGTGGCTAGGGGCAGAGTCGTCTGAGCAAGCAAACAGAATTAGATCTGTCCATATTTTCAACGCAACAGCAGGGCTTAACATGGTCTGGCAACGACTAGAAGAGTGCTATGGTACACCCGAAGTGATCGAGAATGCACTGTTGAAGAAAATTGATGATTTTCCAAAACTGGCTAACAAAGACAATCACAAACTAAGAGAACTAGGTGACATTCTTCTCGAACTGGAGTGTGCTAAAGTAGAAGGGTACCTTCCAGGCCTCGCTTATCTGGACACATCTCGGGGGGTAAACCCTATTGTAGAGAAACTTCCATTCAGTTTACAAAAATGGATAGCACAGGGATCCAAATATAAGGAGGACTATCGGGTAGCATTCCCACCATTCTCGTTCTTCTCGAGATTCATCAGGAACCAGGCGAAAATTAGAAATGACCCCAGCTTCACCCTCTACACCTCAACTAACCAGGTGTCCATGAAAAGTGAGAAACCTGCCAGGTACAGCAGCAAGACACCTGTGACTGTATACAAGACAGATGTGTCATCTGAGGCTTCAGACCACCAAACCAAACCCAGTAAGACATTTACATTACATTTACATTTAAGTCATTTAGCAGACGCTCTTATCCAGAGCGACTTACAAATTGGTGCATTCACCTTATGACATCCAGTGGAACAGCCACTTTACAATAGTGCATCTAAATATTTTAAGGGGGAGGGGGGGTGAGAAGGATTACTTTATCCTATCCTAAGTATTCCTTAAAGAGGTGGGGTTTCAGGTGTCTCCGGAAGGTGGTGATTGACTCCGCTGTCCTGGCGTCGTGAGGAAGTTTGTTCCACCATTGGGGAGCCAGAGCAGCGAACAGTTTTGACTGGGCTGAGCGGGAACTGTACTTCCTCAGTGGTAGGGAGACGAGCAGGCCAGAGGTGGATGAACGCAGTGCCCTTATTTGGGTGTAGGGCCTGATCAGAGCCTGGAGGTACTGAGGTGCCGTTCCCCTCACAGCTCCGTAGGCAAGCACCATGGTCTTGTAGCGGATGCGAGCTTCAACTGGAAGCCAGTGGAGAGAGCGGAGGAGCGGGGTGACGTGAGAGAACTTGGGAAGGTTGAACACTAGACGGGCTGCGGCGTTCTGGATGAGTTGTAGGGGTTTAATGGCACAGGCAGGGAGCCCAGCCAACAGCGAGTTGCAGTAATCCAGACGGGAGATGACAAGTGCCTGGATTAGGACCTGCCCCGCTTCCTGTGTGAGGCAAGGTCGTACTCTGCGGATGTTGTAGAGCATGAACCTACAGGAACGGGCCACCGCCTTGATGTTAGTTGAGAACGACAGGGTGTTGTCCAGGATCACGCCAAAGTTCTTAGCACTCTGGGAGGAGGACACAATGGAGTTGTCAACCGTGATGGCGAGATCATGGAACGGGCAGTCCTTCCCCGGGAGGAAGAGCAGCTCCGTCTTGCCGAAGTTCAGCTTGAGATGGTGATCCGTCATCCACACTGATATGTCTGCTAGACATGCAGAGATGCGATTCGCCACCTGGTCATCAGAAGGGGGAAAGGAGAAGATTAATTGTGTGTCGTCTGCATAGCAATGATAGGAGAGACCATGTGAGGTTATGACAGAGCCAAGTGACTTGGTGTATAGCGAGAATAGGAGAGGGCCTAGAACAGAGCCCTGGGGGACACCAGTGGTGAGAGCGCGTGGTGAGGAGACAGATTCTCGCCACGCCACCTGGTAGGAGCGACCTGTCAGGTAGGACGCAATCCAAGCGTGGGCCGCGCCAGAGATGCCCAACTCGGAGAGGGTGGAGAGGAGGATCTGATGGTTCACAGTATCGAAGGCAGCCGATAGGTCTAGAAGGATGAGAGCAGAGGAGAGAGAGTTAGCTTTAGCGGTGCGGAGCGCCTCCGTGATACAGAGAAGAGCAGTCTCAGTTGAATGACTAGTCTTGAAACCTGACTGATTTGGATCAAGAAGGTCATTCTGAGAGAGATAGCGGGAGAGCTGACCAAGGACGGCACGTTCAAGAGTTTTGGAGAGAAAAGAAAGAAGGGATACTGGTCTGTAGTTGTTAACACAAACACAAGACAAAGGTTGAAAACCCTGACCGTCACTGCCCAATACATAACAAGCCTCATCCTCTTAAAAAGTGTTGTGGGTTTAGATACAAAACTCTAGATGAGCGCAAATCATATCTCAAAGACAATGGCATTTGTTTCCGATGTTGTGGGTCAACTCAGCACAGAGCTAAAGACTGTAAGGTTTCAATCAAGTGCTCTGAGTGCGACAGCGACAGGCATCTTGCTGCTCTGCATCCAGGCCGAGCCCCTACAAATACATACACCGCTACAGCAGAGACGGATAATGGCGGGGAGCAAGGTGACGATGCTCTTCTATCTGTCACCTCAAAGTGTACAGAGATCTGTGGTGAGGCAGTCAATCCAAGATCATGTTCAAAAATATGCTTAGTCAAAGCTTATCCGGCTGGGAAAAGAGAGAAAGCTGTCAAAATGTATGTAGTGCTTGATGAGCAAAGTAACAAATCTCTGGCCAAGACAGAGTTTTTCAGTCTCTTCAACATCAATGACAACTCTGCTCCATACACCATGAAGACGTGTTCTGGGGTAACAGAGACTTCAGGCAGGAGAGCCGTCAACTTCATGGTGGAGTCTATAGATGGACACATGCAGCTCACTCTCCCTACTCTGATAGAGTGTGATATGATGCCAGACGATAGGATGGAGATTCCCTCCCCCGACATTGCGTATCATCATCCCCATCTGCAACCAGTTATGGACAGATTTCCAGCTGTGGACCCAGACGCTCCCATCCTCCTGCTCTTAGGACGAGACATCTTAAGGGTACACAGGGTACGAGAGCAAATCAATGGGCCCCACGAGCCAGCTGGATGCACTCCTTATGCACAGCGACTCGACCTCGGGTGGGTCATTGTGGGTGAGGTCTGTCTGGGAACGGCTCACCGACCAGCCAATGTTAACGTGTTCAGGACAAACATACTTCAAAATGGTCGCACATCCTATCTGAGCCCTTGCCCTGACATCATCCAGGTAAAAGAGAACTACAACAGCGTAGCTCAGAAACACATCTCTCCCTCTACAGTGCACTTGAGAGATCCAATCACAACTGTGAACACAGACAGCCTGGGATGTTCCGTGTTCGACAAAACACAAGACGATGATAAACCAGCACCATCAGTGGAGGACAAAGCCTTGGACATTATGGACAAACAGGTTTTCCAGGATGATGGAAACAACTGGGTGGCTCCACTACCCTTTCGCCCCAATAGACGTCGCCTTCCTAATAACAGGGAGCAGGCCATGAACCGTCTCACATCACTTCGCAGGACTTTAGACAAAAAGCCTGACATGAAGCGTCATTTTATTGACTTCATGCAAAAGATGCTGGATAACGACCAAGCCGAACCTTCACAGCCACCAGAGGGAGACGAAGAACGTTGGTATCTGCCCATATTTGGTGTTTACCATCCACAAAAGCCTGAACAAATACGAGTAGTATTTGACTCCAGTGCTAAGTGTCAAGGCGTGTCACTTAACGATGTTCTGCTCAGTGGTCCAGACTTAAACAACACACTCTTGGGTGTCCTAATGCGTTTCCGCAAGGATTGCATTGCACTAACAGCAGATGTGCAACAAATGTTTTACTGTTTTGGTGTACGTGAGGATCACAGAGATTACTTAAGGTTTCTCTGGTATGAAGACAACAACCCAGATAGAAACATAACTGAGTACAGGATGAAAGTCCGTGTATTTGGGAACAGCCCTTCACCAGCCGTAGCCATCTACTGCATGAGACGAGCAGCGCTACAGGGTGAGAAGGAACACGGGTCAGAACCCAAGCAATATGTAGTGAGGAACTTCTACGTCGATGATGGTCTGACATCAGTAACTACTACAGAAGAAGCTATCAACATTCTAAGAAAAACACAAGCAATGTTGGCGGAGTCCAACATGAAACTACACAAGATTGCATCCAATAGCAAAACAGTTATGGAAGCCTTCCCTATGGAGGACCGTGCAAAAGACTTAAAAGATCTGGACCTAGGAGTGGATCCTCTCCCCTTTCAACGGAGCCTGGGACTTTCCTGGAACCTGGAAGCAGACAGCTTCTCATTCCAGGTGTCCCACAATGAGAAGCCTTTTACTCGGAGAGGCATCCTGTCCACAGTGAATAGTCTTTATGACCCCCTTGGGTTCGTGGCTCCAATAACAATGCAAGGTAAAGCCTTAATCAGAGAACTCTCTTCTGATCAGAGTGAGTGGGATGTCACTCTTCCAACAGAAAAAGAAGAGAAATGGAAACAGTGGAAGCAAGTCCAGTGTCTCGCTGACACCTTTTGGAAAAGGTGGAGACAGGAGTACCTGACAACGCTGCAGAGATGCAGAAAATGGACAGCAGAAAAGCCAAATGTAAAAGTGGGAGATGTTGTCTTATTGAAAGACAGTCAGGCACACAGATATGACTGGCCAGTCGGGCTTGTGGTAAAAACCTTTCCCAGTACTGACAAAAAGGTTAGGAAAGTAGAACTAAAAATTGTCAAGCAAGGAGCTGCTAAGGTGTTTCTGAGACCAATCTCAGAGATTGTTGTTCTTCTTTCTGAAGCATCCTAGAGACAAAAGATAAAAATAGAAAGGACATTATTTGTTTCTTGATATGTTTTATTTAATAGTGGCACAATTTCATTATACCAGGCGGGGAGTGTGCTGCCATCCTGTTAGAAGATAACAGATTATTTTATTACAATGGTTAAATTGGATTTTCATTGTGTTCAATGGTGTTATTTGCCCCCTAGTGGCGCTTTCTGGTACTTAGAAAGTCAACGCAAACGGGAAGTTCAGAATTTGTTTTGCACGCAAAGAAGCAGCTACAAGCAACGCTACGGTGCAGGTCTTTCAATGTAGTTATTTCTTGTCACGCTTCAGCCTTGGAAAAATATTTGTTTGTAAGTTCGATTCAAGCATTTAGCTAATGATGATAATCTTGTTATTGGTAGAGTTTCTTACATATCAATGTTGGTTGCATTTACTCACAAATTGCAATGCCTTTTGTGTATGTCGTTAGCTGTATTACTTTGCTCATGCGTCATGCAAACGAATTGTAAAATATACAATACTGTAGTTTTGTTACTGTTTCTAGTGTAATATGCTTTGTTATTCTACATAGATGGTTATACATTATTAGAGTAATGAAAGGAGCAATTACCATATGGTTAACAATTAGCTATATGGTTTGGCATCATGCCAGATGCATGTTACCTTAGCGCGTGCTTTGTATTTATGCAACTTCAAATGTTTAATGTACATCTACAGTATGTCGGTGTGAATTGAACACTAAAGTATATTCTTTTCTGTATTTTGCAGTTTCACAACATAAACGTTTTCAATATATTCATTCAAGAAAAGTCACGCCTTGGGAGTTTTATTTAAGACTTAGTTGTTAGCTATCTGTCTAGTTTTGCATGGGAACGCAACTCAAGGGCAGAATAGTGATACTGATTAACCTGGGCTGCCGCTTGACACAGACTCTGAACCGGAAGAGCGAGTGGCCACCACCAGTCACCTTGGCTAACGCAGTTGGCCTGCAGTTCTTTAAGGACAGTTGAGTACTCAGTTACCCCACCTCGCATAGTGCTAAGTCATGCTGGAATGCCAGAACTTATTTGTCAGAGACAACGAGTTGCATGAAGATACAGTACACCAGGGGTGTCAAACTTATTCAATGAAGCCATACACAACCAGGTGAGGGGAGTTCCTTACTAATTAGTGACCTTGATTCTTCAATCAGGTACAAGGGAGGAGAGGAAGAACCTGCAGCCACTCAGACCTCAGTGGAATGAGTTTGACACCTGTGCACTCGAGCAGGGATTTACCCTCGCTGAGATCATTTGAGAATGATTTGCAATCCATCACTAAATGGATACACACCATATATGGCAGGTAGCCTAGCAGTTAAGCGTGTTGGGCTGGTAACCGAAAGATTGCTGGTTCGAATCCCAGAGTCAACAAGGTTTAAAAGTCTGCCGATGTGCCCTTGAGCAAGGCACTTAATCCTAATTGCTTAGGTAAGTCGCTCTGGATAAGAGTGCCTGCTAACTGACTAAAATGTCAAGGTAATACAGTTCTGAATAGTCTCCCCTGGCTAGAATCAGGGTGCTCTGTATGCTCCAGTGTCTGGTAGTAGAGACCAAGCACTGCATGGATATGAGAGTTGGAATGAACCTTGCCACCTTTCAGCATCCCGCTGAGTGAATCCTCCAATGTCCTGTCCCAAACAGATGAATTACAGAGCAGTGATTGGATCTGTCTGAGTGGAAACACTTTGAGCACACCACTAGTTGGGCCTGTTCCTGTTGATTGGCATGTGGGTGATGAGAGGGACAGGAAACATAGCCACTGGCAGCACATCTAAGGCGTGCTGTGAATACAGAGTGGCTATTTGTGTGCCTTGGCTTCTATAAAGAGGAGCCACGCAATTGGAGTGTATTTCAGGCTTTAGGGAACAGGAAATAGCGCTGCATAAGATTGCCTTCTTCATTGTCAAGTCCAACATTTTCTCTCTGTCTCTCTATCCTTTTCCCCAAGCTGTCACTACAGTTCATCTTGGCAGTGTTTCGGCGGTTTCGTAACGGCCCCCAAGTGTTATTTGGGTTTTTAGACAGTGAGTTATCTTTAGGTCATCTTCGTGACTGTGGAATGGATTCCACATCTCTATCATCTCAGCGTCTTTCACTCTAGGATTGAAAAGATAGGCAAAAGAATGAGGGTAGTTCTAGTAGCTCAATATTTCTTGAGGTAGAGGCTCTGCCACTGAGGTTCTGGAATTCCTGAACGAACAAGATTGCATGCTATTAGAAAGGGGTTCCATCTTCTCCGATGACGTTTGCATTCTCAACCCATATTGTACAGTGGCATCTGCATTCACACGGGCAGGTGACATTCTTCCGCAGGATAAGCTAAAAGATACTAAAAACAAATCTTCATGGACCACTCTGTCCACACAACCCCTCTGTGTGTGTGTGTTTCTCCAAATCCACAGACCGCTGGTATGGCCCTGGAACCACTGCTAAACCACTCCAGGCTGGATGACACTAGGCACAGACGCCAGTTCAATGTCTAGTTTCGATTTACATGTTTGTTAAGTTGTCAACTAACATGAATTTCATGTGAATTCAACAAAAATATTCACCCTCTCTGGCCAATCAGGACATTTTCCTTGTTTGTCGTCATGGTTATGTAACCTTCCACAATGTAGCACCTGTGTGTGGGAACAGCGGGGGGCGCTCCAATCATAGCCTGCCTGCATCCTGCACTGATCGCCCCACACAGGCCACGGGAAGCCCCCTCGGAGCACCTCTACCAACCCACACTGAGTGAAGGGCCCCTATTGAATGCCCTCTCGGTTCATCAGTCTCAGTGCATCAATCTGTCTCCTGTCCCACTCAAACAAACGCAGCCAACTGCAGTAGGTAGCATCCGGGTGCCTTCACGATTCACCCATCTGGGGAGCGGATAGACGTCAAACTCATTCCCTGACCTGAAGAGGTTCAGAGCGTTCGAATTCAATGCTAATTCAGGTGGACGGCAGGGGGATGCAGCTAGCCCATCACTCAGCAGGCGAGTCAATTGTAATGTGGACTGTAGGAAAAAGAGGATACAAGAAGATTCCCACAGAACCACTTTGGTTATCAAAGGGTGTGCTGTAATGGCTTGGTGACAAATGTAATTATGTACAGTATACTCCCACACATCCCATGTTTCTCTCTCTGCCTCTGCTTTTCCTTCCTGAGTGAAACTCTTTTGCAATCATGGCATTGGTACCACTGACCTTGGCAACATGACCACGATGTCCTCAGTTTGGCAGGCAGTTCTGTCCCTGATGTTGAGAATGAAGTTGCTCTTTTTTTTGTCAAGTTTTGTATTGCTTGCGGTTGTTTACTGGATATATGACACTGTAAAAATGGAACGTCTCCAACTGGCTTCCAGTTGAAGCTCGCATCCGCTACAAGACCATGGTGCTTGCCTACGGAGCTGTGAGGGGAACAGCACCTCAGTACCTCCAGGCTCTGATCAGGCCCTACACCCAAACAAGGGCACTGCGTTCATCCACCTCTGGCCTGCTCGCCTCCCTACCACTGAGGAAGTACAGTTCCCGCTCAGCCCAGTCAAAACTGTTCGCTGCTCTGGCCCCCCAATGGTGGAACAAACTCCCTCACGACGCCAGGACAGCGGAGTCAATCACCACCTTCCGGAGACACCTGAAACCCCACCTCTTTAAGGAATACCTAGGATAGGATAAGTAATCCCTCTCACCCCCCCCCTTTAAGATTTAGATGCACTATTGTAAAGTGACTGTTCCACTGGATGTCATATGGTGAATGCACCATTTTGTAAGTCGCTCTGGATAAGAGCGTCTGTTAAATGACTTAAATGTAATGTAAATTTCATGAAACCATGAAAAGTAGTGCACCTAAGCTGTGATCTGGTGTTTGGAGGGTGTTTGAATGTAAACCCAATGGAAGTGTTCTGATACACCGAATGGGTTTTAAAAATGAATAAAAGTACTCTGAAACAGTCAAAGTGGTCCTTCAATCTGAATATTGGGGGTTTTAAGAGTGTTGTGAAAACACTTTTTTTGTTGTTTCAGTGCATGTAAAAGGCAGCATCAAAACACATTGGAATTCTATTTGAATTTTACACAATCAACCACACGGTACAATATTATTCAGAGGCGAATGTTATTTTACCAAAACAACTAAGAATAAATCCAACTTAACATGTTGCTCAAAATGTAAGTGTCTTTTATGAGGATAACCAAAGATAGAGAAAATGGAGTTATTGAACTCATTGGAAGTCTCTGGTTTCATCTCCTTGCACTTCCTATCTTGCAACGTGGCTCTGTTTTTAGAGGATTGTGGGTAATATTTTTTTGACATGATTATATACACAATGTTGCATGCATGTTTGAAAAAATAAACATGTATTTCTTTATTAGTATTAATAAGCAGCTTGTTGTGCCATGAGGTGTAGTGAATCATGATGAATGGATATCAGAACTGTCAGGAAAGTTGACTTTCAATAATGAGAGAACCCATTCCCACATTTCCAACTTCAAATGGTGGCGGAAAATACAGTATCCTGCAATACTTGTTGTAAAAACTCTAGCCAGTGCTAGTGGTTTGAATACTGTACTTGACAATGCCTGCCAAAAAGGTATATAATGGCAAATGATCAAATATATAAAATAATATTAAACATGAAGACATTTCAGAAAAAGTATCCAATTCTGCAATAGACAGGGTTCAAAACATCATTGGGATTATTGGTTTCAATACTCCATCAAAGTTAAGGTTTCATCTCCTTCAAGTTGGTGGCAACTCAGTTGTCACTAGTTTTGTTGTTGCAAAGCACACATTTTTAACAGTGTTCTTATCCACTTAACCCACTTTATAGCCTGAAAACATTGTACTATCTCTCATAAGGTACTGTGACTTCTATGACTACTATAGTATGTTATATCACACCATGTAGCATCATTAAGGCCAGACAGAAACTCTTTACGTTATACGTTTTGAAGTACAGGTCAGATCGTTCAACATTGAAATCCCTAGTGGGAACAGGTCTGGTTCCTTTGAACTGTCCAAACTTGAATTGCCTAGGTGTACCTGTGCCCACAGTTGGATTAAGGAGTGAATAATGGGGGCCCTGGTTACATAGCGCCTCACTGTAAGACATCTCACAAGAAGACTTATACTGGCCACTTGAAAAAGAGCCTCCGGGTCTCAATGGGCTTTTCCTGGTTAAATAAAGGTTAAATAAATAAATAGGACTGAAGGATTATATTAAGCTACTGTTCATATGATTCATCTTTAGACTTTGTCATTGTTGCTCTAATGTTTCTAGAAAAAGCGACTTTGAATTTCCCCGTGACCGTGCATGCGTGACAAACACGCAGGAACAAACAGTGCAGACGACAACAGAGATTCCCCGATGGACTCTCAGATAATCATCAATGAATCATCAGGCGGCTGCTCCCTCAACACTGGACATGTGGTCAGCGGGTCAGTGTAGTTTGAATGCACTACACCGCATCAAACAAGGCATTCCTACCATTGAAACTTTGGTTAAAAAACGGCACCGACGTTACAGCTTCACCCACGGAATTCAGTTACGTTGTTTTGCGTAGCCAGTGTACTCTTCACTTTTCACCCAGAGAAAACATGATCAAAACATCCAACAGACGAACAGCTGTGGCTAGTCCACTATGTGGGATGTTTCTAGAAGGACTCAAAATGAAGCAAATCTGCTCTTTGTGTATATTCATGTAGTTATCTATGCACGGCTTTTCCTGATCCACAAGGCGTTGGAGCCCTGTATGTATTATCAAGTGCTGCGATACATGCTAACAAAATACTGATCTTGGAGGAAGTTATATTTAAATGATGTTATTCCATAGACTATAGTACAGACACAACGACAGATGCATAAACATACCATACAGACTATACATGAAACAGCAGTGACATACTGAATGACTCTAAAGAAAGCATCCACTGAATACCGCCACTCACTGGTCTCTCATTGGTCTCCGCTCTGACCAATACGGAGCCCTGCTCTCTATGAGTGGGAGAGGACACTTGCCTCCGAGGGGAGCTCTGACTGGAGCCCAGCCAGACCAGGGGCACCCCGGACAACATGAAACTGAGATGAAAAGTGTAATATGGTTTCACACGGGCCCAGTGTCCAGCTCTTACCTTGTTATGCTGTTAAGAAGAGGATCCCTGTGGTTCTCACAGCAGTGGCATCCCTGGGCCACACGGACAATGTAACTGGTCGAAGTGGGTGTGTGAGGTGCTGTGTCCTCGTAGGTCCGACAGCTCAGAAGCAATGCCTGCTTCTCTGTTCCAGAGGCTCGTCTGGACTCTAGGGCTGGCGTTGGCCATTTCCTGGCTATAGCGCAAGATGCTTTTTCCTGAGGAAGTGGGCCATCCCATTTTTGCCCCCCCCCCACACACACACCGCCTCCCCCTCCATAGCGAGCTACAGGCCCCTCAGGGAGAGAGGCTGATTATACTAATTGCCGTTGGTTATTTTGGCTAGACTTTCATTTAGTATCTTCATTTGTTTGTTTGTTTTAGACCCATATGCATGTTGAAACACCCCTTTCATAGAGCTGATCTATTTTCAGTCAATAACCTTAGGCCACCCCCTAAGCCCTATCCGCTGGCCATCAGGATGGAAGCGAGCCCACATGGAGCTGAAACGGATCTGTTTTGGAGTATTCTCCCGTTACCTCGTCGTCTTGCACTTTGTTAATGAACGTATTCTGCAATGAACACACCTACACACGGATGTGGTCATAGAGTTCATGTGTAAAGCTCTTTGTTTTGAGGCCCATGTTTGTTTATGTGCTTTGAGCATCTGTGAGACTTTGAGATGTATTGATGCTGTGGAACAATGCACTTGGAGTTCTAACCCTTTACTGTATGCTGTTTGTCCAGCCTACATAACAGCCTCAGTCTGTAGGAGCATGAACCGTCAACCAACAACTCATTGATCCTTGGTTCACGATACAGTTGAAGTCGGAAGTTCCACAATTCCTGACATTTAATCCTAGTAAAAAAATCCCTGTCTTGGGTCAGTTAGATTCACCACTTTATTTTAAGAATGTGAAATGTAAGAATAATAGTAGAGGGAATGATTTATTTCAGCTTTTATTTCTTTCATCACATTCCCAGTGGGCCAGAGGTTTACATACACTCAATTAGTGTGTCACGACTTCTGCCGAAGTCGTTGCCTCTCCTTGTTCGGGCGGTGCTCGGCGGTCGACGTCACCGGTCTTCTAGCCATCATTGATCCATTTTTCATTTTCCATTGTTTTTGTCTTGTCTTCCCACACACCTGTTTTCAATCCAATTCATTGCCTGTTGTGTATTTAACCCTCTGTTTCCCCTCATGCCTTTGTCAGAGATAGTTTATTGTCAGTGTTGTGTTTGTTGTATAGGTGCGTGACGGATCCTCGCCATGTTTGTTTATATCAGTTCTTATTAGTGTTATGGAGCATGTTACGTGGACATTCATCAAAAGACTCCATTTTACACTCCGTTTGACTCAGGCGCCTGACTTCCCTGCCACCTATACACAGGACTCTGACATAGTATTTGGTAGCACTGCCTATAAATTGTTTAACTTGTGTCAAACTTTTCGGGCAGCCTTTCACAAGCTCCACAATAAGTTGGGTGCATTTTGGCCCATTCCTCCTGACAGAGCTGGTGTAACTGAGTCAGGTTTGTAGGCTTTGTAGCTTTTGTTTTAGTTCTTCCCACAAATGTTCTATAGTATTGAGATCAAGGCTTTGTGGTGGCCACTCCAATACCTTGACTTTGTTGTCCTTAAGCCATTTTGCCACAAATTTGGAAGTATGCTTGGGGTCATTGTCCATTTGGAAGACTCATTTGTGACCAAGCTTTAACTTCCTGACTGATGTCTTGAGCTGTTGCTTCAATGTATCCACATAATTTTCCTGCCTCATGATGCCATCTATTTTGTGAAGTGCTCCAGTCCCTCCTGCAGCGAAGCACCCCACAACATGATGCTGCCACCCCCGTGCTTCACAGTTTGGATGGTGTTCTCCAGCTTGCAAGCCTCCCCCTTTTTTCCTCCAAACATAACCATGGTCATTATGGCCAAATGGTTCTGTTTTTGTTTAATCAGACCAGAGGATATTTCTACAAAAAGTACAATCTTTGTCTCAACGTGCAGTTGCAAACCCTAGTCTGGCTTTTTTATGGCGGTATTGGAGCAGTGGCTTCTTCCTTGCTGCACGGCCTTTCAGGTTATGTCGATATAGGACTCGTTTTACTGTGGATATAGATACTTTTGTACCTGTTTCCTCCAGCATCTTCACAAGGTCCTTTGCTGTTGTTCTGGGATTGATTTGCACTTTTCGCACCAAAGTACGTTCATCTCTAGGAGACAGAACACGTCTCCTTCCTGAGCGGTATGACGGCTGCGTAGACACATGGTGTTTATACTTACGTACGATTGTTTGTACAGATGAACATGGTACCTTCAGGGGTCTAGAAATTTCTCCCAAGGATGAACCAGACTTGTGGAGGTCTACAATTTTTTTCTGAGGTATTGGCTGATTTCTTTTGATTTTCCCATGATGTCAAGCAAAGAGGCACTGAGTTTGAAGGTAGACCTTGAAATACATCCACAGGTACAACTCCAATTGACTCAAATGATGTCAATTAGCCTATCAGAAGCTTCTAAAGCCATGACATCATTTTCTGGAATTTCCCAAGCTGTTTAAAGGCACAGTCAACCTAGTTGTTGTAAACTTCTGACCCACTGGAATTGTGATACAGTGAGTTATAATTGAAATAATCTGTCTGTAAACAATTGTTGGAAAAATTACTTGTCATGCACAAAGTAGATGTCCTAACCGACTTGCCAAAACTATAGTTTGTTAACAAGAAATGTGTGTAGTGCATGAAAAACTAGGTTTAATGACTCCAACATAAGTGTATGTAAACTTCCGACTTCAACTGTACAATGGTTTATCAGTTGTTCCACCAATTGGGTGCCTTTTGAGTAGTCACCTCTTTTTAACATTCTGTCATAAAGAGCACAGACAAAATGTGTTTCCCCATTTCAAGAGGTCATTTTTACAAATGACTATATTAAGTGCCTATTAAGTAACAACATTGATTATCTAATCTTAAAACAGATGTAAATTCCCTTGTGATGGGGGGAATGGAAGTTTGTTGTGTGCAACAGGGCTGACATGTTATGTTACATTTATAGCCTGTCTAACTATGGGTAACAGGACTGACATGTTATGTTACATTTATAGCCTGTCTAACTATGGGTAACAGGACTGACATGTTATGTTACATTTATAGCCTGTCTAACTATGGGTAACAGGACTGACATGTTATGTTACATTTATAGCCTGTCTAACTATGGGTAACAGGACTGACATGTTATGTTACATTTATAGCCTGTCTAACTATGGGTAACAGGGCTGACATGTTATGTTACATTTATAGCCTGTCTAACTATGGGTAACAGGGCTGACATGTTATGTTACATTTATAGCCTGTCTAACTATGGGTAACAGGACTGACATGTTATGTTACATTTATAGTCTGTCTAACTATGGGTAACAGGACTGACATGTTATGTTACATTTATAGCCTGTCTAACTATGGGTAACAGGACTGACATGTTATGTTACATTTATAGCCTGTCTAACTATGGGTAACAGGACTGACATGTTATGTTACATTTATAGTCTGTCTAACTATGGGTAACAGGACTGACATGTTATGTTACATTTATAGTCTGTCTAACTATGGGTAACAGGGCTGACATGTTATGTTACATTTATAGTCTGTCTAACTATGGGTAACAGGGCTGACATGTTATGTTACATTTATAGTCTGTCTAACTATGGGTAACAGGGCTGACATGTTATGTTACATTTATAGTCTGTCTAACTATGGGTAACAGGGCTGACATGTTATGTTACATTTATAGTCTGTCTAACTATGGGTAACAGGGCTGACATGTTATGTTACATTTATAGTCTGTCTAACTATGGGTAACAGGACTGACATGTTATGTTACATTTATAGCCTGTCTAACTATGGGTAACAGGGCTGACATGTTATGTTACATTTATAGCCTGTCTAACTATGGGTAACAGGGCTGACATGTTATGTTCGACCCGCTCATTTCCCCACCACAAAACACCAGAAAATGGCCAAAAAGAGTAGAACCAGCTCACCTGTTTTTACACTATGGTTTGACTATTAGATATCCAATGTTTATTTTGAAAAGATATTTGAAAAATAATAGTTTCACTACATTAAAATGAGAGTTCAGTTCACCTAACAGGGTTGACTTTAAAAGGAGGGACAGTCATAAATGAATCACTAATCACATTAAATAAATAAGAATTTTCCGAATTGACTTTGTCAAAGCACCAAAATAACTAGGGTTTTACAAGGATGGTGAAAACATAAGAGAAATGTGGGGATTAAGCGGGTTCCTAGAAGTCACAGAGGGTGTCAAAATGCTGAATTTTAGCGCTTTAGTTAGTCTTTATTCGTATTAAAAATCAGATGTATTGAATTATCTATGTGGTCTATATTAAAGGGCACATTTATTCATATAACTGGCTTTTAAAATTCAATATTGCCGCACAATTTTTACTTAAAATAGCAAAGGGATGCAAAAGGCACTCATTTCGTGGAACAACACTTATACCAAACCATCATGGACTGCCAAGGGGGAAAGTTCACTTCACAAGTTCATCTGATTCCATGATCATGACACATGACAACATTTCTAAATATGCATCTTACAGACCAGAAATCCTTAATTCTCAGGTGGAATTTGTCATGTTTACACAACAAATATAGTCAACGGTGTGTTGACAGCACACACACACACACACACACACACACACACACACACACACACACACACACACACACACACACACACACACACACACACACACACACACACACACACACACACACACACACACACACACACACACACACACACACACACACACACACACACACACAACTGTGAAGGTGACGAGGAGCCTGGTTGGTCTGTGACTCGTGGATCCGACAAGCTTCAGCAACAAATAGGCGTATACATACACAGAGTGTTTTAGAGCAATGCAAAATTCCACCGTAAATTGTGAAATTGAGGCTAACGACGGTAGCATGATAAAAGGAGGTGTAGCATGATGTACTACAGTACCCATAATGCTCTCTAAGCATATCTGGTTTCATCTTACTAAAGACATTCCTGACGCTGACTCGATGGTGTCCCGTCTCCTCGTTAATACAATGAGAAAGGAAATGTTGACTTGTGTTCTCCTGCCATCTACAGGCTATTCCAATGAACCATGTCTGTCAGATTAGATAGCATTGGACTGGATTGAGTAAGAGTTCATACTGTAGGATTGCTGTGATAAAGTTATTGGTGCTTGAAATATCTGACTCGTCTCCGATATTACATGCATCATTGCACTGACACTTCACTTAGCATCATATAGGCTACTATCTGTCTACCCTCAGTCATACCCTAGCAATCTATTTACAGTGATGGTAAATGGGTTGACCCCTATGGGATTAAATAAACACCCGGTTTCCAAAAGGTGTGCAGAGTAGACTGTCATGGTCAAATGTAATGTTGTTGTAAATTACTGCTAAGTACATTTAGCCAGGAGAGGGCGCTGTTTATCCATAAATCACATTTTTAAAAAATTAAACAATTCAATAAATAAACACATTGGCCAACACTACCTTGCGGTAATACGTAAATACAGCCTCTAATCTAGAAAACACTATACTGTATGAATCCTAAAGATTTTAAGTTACTCTTGGAAAAGCTGAATTTAAAATATATTCAAACCAAATATACAAGCAATTACAACCAGCCAGAGAACTAAACATTTACAAACCGTGTTGAAATGATGCAAAACGAAACATTGTGTACCTGATGGGCAACAGTGAAGCAGTTGGGGTACTATCCTTTGGTTGACTGAAAAATCCTCAGCATTCCATCTATAGATATACAAACACTTGGGTAAGAAATAAAGGACCTGGTATTGCTGACAGCTTTAAATGTTATCGTACATTTTCCTTAATAGCTAGCCAAAACGCACTTTGTGAGTGACAGTTGACAACCTGCCAAGCAATACTGCTTGGTCTTCATGAAAAATATCCTTTGTAGCTTTATGTATATGGTCATTAAACTCATTGGGAATATCACAACACAATATTTCTCCCCATATATATATATATAGAGAGAGAGAGAGAGATTTTTTCTTCCACTTGACCACATGAACTATTGTCTCCTGTTGCTGGATACAGTTTGAAAATATGGTAGGCCTGCTTGTAGCTAGGTACAATCGACTAACCCAGTGGTCTTTCTTACCTTCAGACTGACACTGGTACCTACAGTATGTTGCTGGACTCTGCCTATGGTTTATGAGCTAAACAGAATTAGAGGTGCATCTCACAACATATGACACAGGCCAACAATTTGACACCTTCATGGGCTTTGCAACAAAAGCATTATGCCATTGCATAATTGACTGGAAAATAAGAGAGAACAGCAGAACAATTCGAGGAAACACAGAACACAAGTAGCAGTAGCGACCCAACAGTGAAGCAGCTTGTTTCACACAATTCGGACACTTTATAAGTTGACAAAAATAAAACATAATTCATATGACATTGTAGGAGGTCCAAATGTTGCAGGGACTGCCTGTGCATTGTAGTGTGTGTGTGTGTGTGTGTGTGTGTGTGTGTGTGTGTGTGTGTGTGTGTGTGTGTGTGTGTGTGTGTGTGTGTGTGTGTGTGTGTGTGTGTGTGTGTGTGTGTGTGTGTGTGTGTGTGTGTGTGTGTGTGTGTGTGGACAGAAGATAAGGTGTCTGCAATGTTTCTGATAAGTGGTCAGATCTGTGTATTTGACAGTGTGTAGCGCAACGTGTGTAGACCCGCAAGACTCAATGTTATGCATGTTTTTCAGGTAAGGTCCATGTCATCGGGCTGGGGAATGGGGGTGCTGGGTTTGAAGGGTAACATAACAGGGCCTTCAGATCACCTCTCGGTCTGCAGAATCTTGCCGGTTGGGGAAGATGTGTAGCTGGGGTTGTTCGATGCCATCGTTGTGGAGGTCCTCCTGTTTCTGCAGCCCGTGGAGTTTCAACACCAGCTCCTTGATGAAAACCTGACGTGAGCAGGGAAGAAGGGCAATCGGTCATCACATGAAACATGCTCAGAACAGATACAGTGAGAGGCCGTGATACACAGCGTTGGTAATGTTGAGCAATTCACAGTGAAACAACAAGGGAACATGTTTCAGAGATAGAACTTAATTCATTTTGTGTGTATGATATCAATATATGTGTGTGTGTGGGGGGGGGTCAACATGGTCTGTCAACCCATAATGGACAGGTTAAGTAATGCTGATCACAAAGGATACAGGGACAGTGTGAAAGAGGGACAAGAATAGCATTGTCGGCTACTATATGCAGAGTTATCGTTAGTTACTTATTTGCCTGAAAGAAAGAGCAAGGAGGTGACAGAGAGAGAGAGGGAGGAAGGCGGCGTTGTAGTACTGGAGTTTAGGACTTCGACTTGGCTCAAGTCACACTTTCATGACTTGGGTGGGACTCAACCCAGACTTGATCAGTGGTGATTTTGTCCTTTTATAATGACATAGTCATAACCCTGTTCTCTTGATTGGTCCCGTCACATTGACTAATCGGATAGCAGGTTATGGATTTGTAAACATTTTAAGGGACCAGTGTCACAAAGTTCCGGGAACTTTCAATAAATTCCCTGGTTTTCCCCGAAATCCCAGTTTGGAGGATTCCCGAAATCAGGAGGGAATAAGCAGGAAAAATCCAGAATCCTCCAACCAGGACTTCTGGAAAACCAGGGAATTTCTTGAAATGTTGATACCTTAATAATGACATCATCATAAACCTGTTCTCTGATTGGTCCATTACAATGACATTGTAACCCTGTTCTCTGATTGGTCTCTTCGCCGTGACAGTCTATATACTCAGTCTCGGGAACATTCATGGCATAAAATACTACCCAAAACAATCTTAAACATATTGTTTTGATATTACTATTATTTATAGACTTCCTCACTTACCTCTGTGTTATTGCAGGTGTGAAACATTTCCTGGAAAAAAAATCCCCAGACCAAATAATGATTTTAGTTCAACTGGCCAACCTGCTGCTGAAACAATATATTTTCAACAGCAACCAAATCTACAGCTATTACTGCAAGTCCCACAATCAAAAAACAGTACAACTTGTTCACACAGTTTTGAAGTTTATCAAATGATAATGTCTTCAGATGATTTCGCTAGTGGGTAGTACAGTTCACCTGGAGCCTGTGAGTTCTCTCCTCGTCACTCTTCAGGTCTAACAGCTCGTCGATGTTCACCTCCTCCGGCATCTCCTCCTCCTGGGGACACAAGGTGACTGAGGGTCAGTCAAACTGTCCACCCATCCACCACTACATCCTGTAGCTATATGTTAGGACTCTGCCCAGGGCATCCTCCACGAAACTCTGCCCAGGGCATCCTCCACGAAACTCTGCCCAGGGCATCCTCCACAAAACTCTGCCCAGGGCATCCTCCACAAAACTCTGCCCAGGGGCAGTATACTAACATACAGCTATCACATACCCCATTATATGTAAGGGACAGGCTCAGATACGAGCATATAATATATAGGTCACTCACTAAAAGGACATAAATACAAGTCTTGCCTTGAGTTCTGAGTTGCGTGGGTCTTACAGACACAGAGGAAAAAGCTGCACGTGTTTTTAGAGCGCAACACCCAGAGATAGTCACAGACCCTGAAGCACTGCAGTGTGTGTGTGTGTCCGTCCATGTCGGCTGTTGAGTCATCATATGCATGATGCAGAATGCTTGATGTGTGGGCTGGCAGTTAAGGGCTAAGGATGATTTGGGAAGAAAATATATATTATTTAGATGGCTGCGTCGCTGTTGGAGTCGGCCATCAAAGTGCCTCCATAAATTGTAGGATTTAGTTTCAGAAGGAACACTGCATGTGAGGATATGCTTTTGAGGAGAAGAGATAAAGGGAGAGACAGAAGAGACAGAGAGAGCGGGGGAGGGAGAAGAGAGAGAGAGAGAGAGAGAGAGAGAGAGAGAGAGAGAGAGAGAGAGAGAGAGAGAGAGAGAGAGAGAGAGAGAGAGAGAACGAACCCCCACCCTGTCTACTACTAGTCTAGGTATGCTGTAAGGACGGAAGCCACCACCATCGAGGCCAGACATTCTCCATCACAGATAGAATCCATTACGCTTTCTCACGGCCTCCTAAATCGGTCACACTCAAACAGTGCATTCAGCTCCCCCCAAAGCCTCAGAGGAAAGCAGAGACTATTTGTATAACAGTCTATGCACTTACTTCATTTGGGACATTTTCGCAGATCATTAACTACACTGAACAAAAATATAAAAACCGCAAAATGCAACAATTTCAAAGACTTTACTAAGACTTTTATAAGGAAATCAGTAGATTGAAAATCAATTCATTAGGCCCTAATCTATGGATTTCACATGACTGGGAATACAGATATGCACCTGTTGGTAAAAGTTACCTTTAAAAATAAAAAAAGGTGGATCAGAAAACCAGTCAGTATCTGGTGTGGAAGAACTGAGACATTTTCAGCTTCCAGGAATTGTGTACAGATCCTTGCAACATGGGGCCGTGCATTATCATGCTGAAACATGAGGTGATGACAGCGGATGAATGGCACGACAATGGGCCTCACGATCTAGTCACGGTATCTCTGTGCATTCAAATTGCCATTGATAAAATGCAGTTGTGTTCATTCTCCGTAACTTATGCCTGCCCATACTGTAACCCCACCGTCACCATGGGGCACTCTGTTCCCAACGTTGACATCAGCAAACCTCTCGCCCCCACACAACGCCATACAAGCCATCTGCCCGGTACAGTTGAAACCGTGATTCCTCCGTGAAGAGCACACTTCTCCAGCGTGCCATCGAAGGTGAGCATTTGCCAACTGAAGTTGGTTACGACGCGGAACTGCAGTCAGGTCAAGACCCTGGTGAGGACGAGGAGCTTGCAGATGATCTTTCCTGAGACGGTTTCTGACAGTTTCTGCTGAAATTCTTCGGTTGTGTAAACCCACAGTTACATAAGCTGTCTGGGTGGCTGGACTCAGAAGATCCTGCAGGTGAAGCTGGATGTCGAGGTCCTGGGCTAGCGTGGAAACATGTGGTCTGTGGTTGGACACACTGGATGTTGGACAAACTGCCAAATTCTCTAAAACGACGTTGGAGGCAGCTTATGGTAGAGAAATGTACATTACATTCTTTGGCAACAGCTCTGGTGGACCTTCCTGCAGTCAGCATGCCAATTGTGTTGTGTGAAAAACTGCACAATTTAGAGAGGCCTGTATTGTCCCCAGCACAAGGTGCACCTTTGTAATGATCATGCTGTTTAATCAGCTTCTGGATATGCCAGATCTGTCAGGTGGATGGATTCTTTTGGCCAATTCGAAATGCTCACTAACAGGGAAGTAAACAAAATTGTGCACAACATTTTAGAAAAATAAGCTTGTTGTGTGTATAGAACATTTCTGGGATCTTTCATTTCAGTTCATGAAACATGGGACCAACACTTTACATGTTGTTTGTATTTTTGTTCAGTATAAAATGCTGTCGTCACCAACACACTCCTTATCTAAACTACGTATCTCATGCTGAACAGCATTCCAAAGTGATTTCTAGCCAAACACTGACCAAGAGTCGCATGGTGAGATTCCATCTTATTTATTTTTCCCTGGGGGCAAGTCTGCTCATTGGCACAAACAGCACATTCAAAGGGCATTATTCATGATGTGCTGCTATCAACATACTGAGCCAAAAATGAACCCCGATCGGTTTTTATTGCCCTTTTTGGAAAAGGCAGAGATTCTTTGAATAACAAAATATGGAAATTGATGAAGACGACTGCAAATATCACTGTAGACTAGACGGAAGGCTCTCTTCAGAACCTAATCCAAACACCAACCGCAGTACACAACAAAGATGGCAAGGGTGTGGTGTGTGACGTGTTGACTAGTGAAACTCACACAACAGGCCATAGAGAGTTCAGTCTGACCTGAATGCTCAGCAGTTAAGGTTAACCTGCCCCATTGGGTTCTGTCTGTGGGTGTCGTGGGGGCGGACGACTTAGAGATTCTGATGCCGGTACTGTAAAGGTCCGTCCAGGAAAGATCCAAGCAGCCCTTTCCTACCCAGGCATCCCTGACCTTTCTTTCAACTCCAAATGCCAATGAAATACTGTCTCATATTGCCCACACACACACACACAGACACAGACATAGAGAAACACAGCCACGTGAGCAAGTCCACAAACAGTCTCATGCACGTACCACACAGACACAACAACGTGTGTAATACATGGCATTGTAATATACATGTAGTAAAACGACACAGTGGGCATCAGCAGATCTATTCTGTAAAAACATCTTAATTCATACCATAACATCAAAAATAATTATTGTAATGCTCAATTATACATGCTGTATATTCACCAATTAAGCAAACGCATAGCTCATTTTCCGCCCCCCTCATCTCATCCTAGCTGTCAACCGCTAGAACGAGTATTAGTAATGCTGGGGTTAATGAGCAGCTCAAAAAATCACATTCCTGGAAGTGTTGAGTAAACACAGCCTCCATGTGGGACCAACATGATGTGTCAGGCCTGTCGGGATGAGTTAGTCACTGATGCAGTTCCCGCTCAGCCCAGTCAAAACTGTTCGCTGCTCTGGCCCCCCAATGGTGGAACAAACTCCCTCATGACGCCAGGACAGCGGAGTCAATCACCACCTTCCGGAGACACCTGAAACCCCACCTCTTTAAGGAATACCTAGGATAGGATAAGTAATCCTTCTCACCCCCCCCCCTTTAAGATTTAGATGCACTATTGTAAAGTGACTGTTCCACTGGATGTCATAAGGTGGATGCACCAATTTGTAAGTCGCTCTGGATAAGAGCGTCTGCTAAATGACTTAAATGTAAATGTAAATGATGCAGTGCTTTTATCGGGATTCCACTGCTTTCATTGTCCCAAGTCTGGGTTACACATTATCCTTAGGTTGCATTCAAATTTTCCGTGAGGGGGATGTGTGATGTCAGGTGGGCTAATGTGTCCTACACTTGTATTTTCTCAAGTCCTATCTTACTTGTGCAGGAGGCTAATAGTAAAGATGAGCAGGCAGGTGTACAGATAGAGCCCCCCTATGAAAAGAATGCCCATTTTAGTCAATTTTCTTTTGTAACTTTAAATGCAACGAATTGCCCATCAAAGTAGATCATTCCTCATAAATGTGTGGATCTAGAGTCCCCTCCCTGCCCTCTCTTCCTGCATACATGAGTTTGAAATTAATACCGCCAGTAGTAGGTTCCAAGCCAAATCTAGTTAGCTTGTTTTGACAGCATAGCCTAGCTAGCTGCTATGCTTTTTGCCAGTCCTGTCTAGCGAGGGTGGGTTTGGGCCCATAGGCGACGCTGTTGCCACTGATGTCTGCCGAGGACCTGCCTTACAACAGGCCTACAAGCCCTCAGTCCAGCCTCTCTCAGCCTATTGCGGAGAGTCTGATGGAGGGATTGTGCGTTCCTGGTGTAACCCGGCAGTTGTTGTTGCCCCCCTGTACCTGTCCCGCAGGTGTGATGTTCGGATGTACCGATCCTGTGCAGGTGTTGTTACACGTGGTCTGCCACTGTGAGGACGATTAGCTGTCCATCCTGTCTCCCTGTAGCGCTGTCTTAGGTGTCTCACAGTACAGACATTGCAATTTATTGCCCTGGCCACATCTGCAGTCCTCACGCCTCCTTGCAGCATGCCTAAGGCACGTTCACGCAGATGAGCAGGGACCCTGGGCATCTTTCTTTTGGTGTTTTTCAGAGTCAGTAGAAAGGCCTCTTTTAAAACGTTTTTTTTAACCTTTATTTATTTAGGCAAGTCAGTTAAGAACACATTCTTATTTTCAATATCGGTCTAGGAACAGAACAACAGATTTGTACCTTGTCAGCTCGGGGATTCGATCTGGCAACATTTCGGTTACTAGTCCAACGCTATAACCACTAGGCTACCCTGCAGCCCCTTTAGTGTCCTAAGTTTTCATAACTGTGATGTTAATTGCCTACCGTCTGTAAGCTGCTAGTGTCTTAACGACCTTTCCACAGGTGCATGTTCATTGGTTGTTTATGGTTCATTGAACAAGCATGGAAACAGTGTTTAACCCCTTTACAATGAAGATCTGTCAAGTTATTCAGATTTTTACGAATATTCTTTGAAAGACAGGGTCCTGAGGAGGGGACGTTTCTTTTTTTGCTGAGTTTAGTTAGCTAGGCTATGCTGTCAAAACAAGCAAAGTAGCTAGCTGCTTCATGTAGCCTACATTCGTGATGATCAGATGATATAGCACACCCCAGTATCTCGAGCAACGATACTTTTAACGAACTCCCTTTCATCTAGTTTAGCCTGCAGTGTGTTTTAACAGACACACACAGATAGACACACACAATGAGAGAGAGAGAGAGAGAGAGAGAGAGAGAGAGAGAGAGAGAGAGAGAGAGAGAGAGAGAGAGAGAGAGAGAGAGAGAGAGAGAGAGAGAGAGAGAGAGAGAGAGCGAGAGAGAAACATTCCACCCAGTTCAGCATCAGTAGAGGGCTCCAAGGCAGCAATTTAGTCCACATCACTTCCAGGCCAGTGGGTTGAGGGTAATGTTTTTTTTGTTTGCTTGGGTACTCTGGTTGGTAATGTAGTCCACTGGTCCCTGTGTCCAGCTGTGCACCTGTGTTCATTTCTGTGTAATGTTTTCCATAGCCAACACCCTGATACAGTAAGTGGCCTGTCCCACACTGGTGGAATATAAATCTGGGTCAAAATACCATCAGGTTTATCTGAAGACTGACGGAAAGTAAACGCATTTTACAAGTGAAGCGACAACACTTTAAATGTACACACATTTACAAAATTGCCATAACCCATTGAGGTGGAAGGACATAAACAATAAAAAATAACTGAAACCAATTAATACATACATGAACCATTCAGCCTCAAGACAGTACACTTCACCGATAATGAGCACGAGGGTCAGTTTGTGTACGTCGTGTTATAACCCTCAGCTGTTACACCCCCCCCCCCCCTTCCGTTGCATATCCCGCAACAGGCAAACTTCTAAACGCAGAAACACTACAGTCCCTATCTACCCCTGATATCCTACATTAACATATACATTTCCAGAATCACGCTCCGTCAAATCGCTCGTCTGTCCCACTCACTTCTCTCCCACTCTCTAACATTCCCATCCTCTTTACTGCCTGTATGACATGCTATTACACATCTCCTTTCTCTCTCTCTCTCTCTCTCTCTCTCTCTCTCTCTCTCTCTCTCTCTCTCTCTCTCTCTCTCTCTCTCTCTCTCTCTCTCTCTCTCTCTCTTTATCAGGGCAGACGGCCATCCCCTGCTGTCACTTTCTAACAAGTCATTACTATTCAAAACATCGTGACTAGTTTTTACCCGATGCATTCCCACAGTTACCCGGTGCTACAGCACATAAACATCATATTAATCCGGAACAGGGGAGTCGTTTTTTTCTTTTTTTCTCCTTTCAATTAAGACTTAGACAACTCGGTGACGGGAGTTCCTTACTAATTAGTGACCTTAAATTCACCAATCAAGTACGAGGGAGGAGCGAAAACCCGGCAGGCACCCGGGCCTCTGTGGAATGAGTTTGACACATTATCTACTATTAATTACAACATCTGGTCTGAACTCTACCAAAATGTCTCATTGTCAAGAATGTAAAGGAAAAATATGGGTTTAGTGCTGTCAGGGAAATCGTGGTTATTGATTGTGTGGTTATTGACTTCATATCAAATGATTGCGATATGATCGGGCACAGCGAGATTTCCAATAGTGGTTCTCTCTACACCAGGATATGGGGCTGGCCATCAGTTGATTGATGGCTGTTTATCTCATCTACATATGCATGCAAATTAAACGCATTCCCATTAGGTTATTCATTCGTCAACTAAATTGTGGGCAGGTGTTTTGGTTCAAGATAAACGCAATTATGTCATGTTATTTGAGTCTTATGAAATTCATTTCCACGTCTTCCACAAAATTGCATTCGTCGGGGAACCAGCTGTTATAGATAATTTGCCATAGATTTTTCATATCCATTAGATATTGATTGTTGCTACAAAAATAAACAATTGCACTCTAAAATCCTTAGTTCTCTGATGTTTTTCTCTCCCAGTTTGCAGTGGTAAATTGCATAACAACTGGCTGTCACATCTGTGTGGCTTAGTGGGCCGTGACGACTCAATAGAACGGTAATAATGACTGGGTGTAGTCGTGGGACGGGATTAAAAAGGGAAAAGACTCCGAGCCTGGGACACAATCGCGCAGATAGCAGAACACTGCGGGGGTCTTAATCTGGGCCTCCGATTGAGCGTTGATACAAGACTAATGGCCCTTGATAATGGGCCAAGCGATGCGCTGCATTCAATGCTTCAACAACAGGCTCAGTGATGGGGGGGGGGGGAGCTGGGGGGGGGGGATATTCTCTTTGTGCTCTTTGGTGACATATGGGACCTTCACTTCCCCTAAACCACCATCCCCCCCCCATTCATAAGAATCATCCCAGAAAACAAAGATGTCATCAATCAATAACTGGGATAGTTAGCGTCCGTTCAGGCCTGGTCAGGGGGTTTTCACGTTGCAGGGCCAGCCAGGGTGGGCTTTGGTGTAGCAGGAAATGAGTATGGGGGAGATCTGATTACACCATAATTACACATGCTTGCTCCACTATCAGTAAAGCAATTAACTAATTAACATAGATATAAAGCTGTGGCCATGTGTGTGTTTATGAGAAAGCAAGACATTGAGTGTGTTTACTGTATCCATCCACGAGAAACAGAATGGTACAGAACATCAAACTGTCATGATCAAATGCAATATTTCTATATCCTTTGAGTATGTGGAGAGACGCTATAATATATATATATATATATATATATATATATATATATATATATATATATATATATATATATATATGATGGCTCACTGAGGCAGCTTTTACTGCCATGGTGGTTGTATAATGGTCACTACAGAGACATCCCCCTGTGAGAGAATTGCTTTAACTCCTGCCATTGGGTAGCATCTGTCAGGTGGTGGCCTTTGCAGTAGACATTGAGTTTTTACTACCATGTTTTATTACTGTGTTATGAATTGGATGTAGAAAATAGATGCTGAACAACAGACTGCTAATTGCTCGGCAGGGAAAAAAAGAGACCCACCCAGAAGGCTTTAGAGTCAAATAGGTCAACACAGGGCGTCTAGTTTCTATAGCATTCTAGTTAAATACCTTCTGAGCAGGAGATGGCTGTGTCCGATGGAGAGATTATTGGTATGGAATAACCCTTAACATCTGCACCATAGCACCGACCCCATCCTTACATCAACCATCGTCTCCAACCCCGCCTACTCGCACAGCCACCACCATGCAGTGCCATGGCCCAATGCCCACCAACATCCTCTGGTGCCCCTGCCCTCGTTGATGATGCCACACACCACACCAGGTCCCCCAGGGTCCTCCTGTTTTGTCAGCCAGAAGCCCATAAACCCTCAAGGCTGTCCATGTAAAGCAGCAAAGACTAAGCGACCTGGCCAGCCTGCCACGGACCTGTTATATATCTGGGAGCACTTTCAATTGGACCTCTGATCTTTCCCATGTCACCCCTGGCAGCGAGACAGCCTTCCCCACTCAGTAGTATAATGTCCTCCAATGACCATCCATCCCCTTACATACAACCCTCACATACAACAGGAAGGGAACAACATGAAGGGAATCTACCACATCTACTTGTGTATTTTTACATTGGATGTCCGAGTCTATTTTTAGGGCTATGAAGTGTGATAATATTTCGTTCAGCTAATAAAATTCACCAGATAATACCCACATTTCCTTAATGAATGCAGAGAAGGAAATTGACATGGGCTAAAAAGGGTGTAAACTGAAAACAAAGCTGGACATGGTTAACCTTGTTGTCCTGTGCATGTGCTCCATGGCCTTGCTAATGGCTTTGTCGTTTATTCTAATCCCATCTTCTTCTGGTGGCTCAGACGTGTTTGCTTGAGGTATTAGCTAAACGGACAAGTGTCCAGTTAATAGTGTCTGATAAGAAAACACATGCACAATACTATTCATCTGATTCGATGAGACCACGAATTTACCATTATGGCAGGCAGTGTTTTAACTCGACAGTCATTCGGCACTATGCCTAGAAGGCATCTATCTACACATCCTTGATTCATCGAATGTCAAGCAGACAAGGCGCAGGGAGACAAGGCAGGCAACCCCCCACGTAAAATGGATTAACGTCGTAGCCACATCCCAGACCGCAAGGGACACTAGGCAGTACAATCTCTGAAAAACCGACCCCAGACACATTTTGTGAATAGTTTTACTTACATATCTCGAGGAGACTGAAAATACGCAATCGCTGCGTAACCGCTGTACCCAAATACGCCAAAACCCGATATATTCATTATAGTGATTTAAGTCCAACTGAAGAGTGCAGCGCTACAGTGGATTGCGTACCCGGTGCCAAAGTCGCTTTATTTCATGCAGTGGACACTGATGCTAAACTGAATAATTGTTATTGCGTAAAACCCTTTTTTTGTATTCTTACAATAAGTCAAATCAATGTTTCACATTGTCTAGGTATGTGACTGTATGCGTAGCCTATCAATAGAAATCCGTTTCATTTCAAATAGATGGGACTCACCCTGCCCACATAGAGCTCGTCCAGACTACAGTCAATCCACTTCTCCACATCCAAGCGTCTTTGGAGCTCCTTTCTGTTGTACTTTACCGTGACCCGTGCTTGCCTCTTCTGCAAGCTAAGCCCCGGGTCCCTACCTGGACCCCTACTCGGGGAATGGACCTTGTTGTTACATCTCCTCCCGACCCGGTTCGCAGCCATATCCACTTTGGATGACAGACACGTGCAGACTATGAACCAAGGGAGTTATTAAAGAAGTGCACGATCGTTGGCAATAGTAGCGCACTGGTGAAGAAATCGGCTATGGGTCCTAGCGCCACACCTTACAGACCCGGGTAACTGTTGTGCGCCGAGAGCAATGTGATGACTGCTTATTTGATCGAGATTAGCTCTAAAGCAGTTCTACACTTTCTGAATTGTGTGACAAGAATTCGCCAGAATGTGAGTGACGGAGTATTCCGGGGAAATTACAATGACTCACCACTATTTATATTTATTTAGCCTACAAATAGGAACGTCGAACAGTTCAAGGCCTATTACCATGGGCAGCAACATTGAGGGCTTTCACCGTTGTAATGTAGTCAACTGGGTCGGACTTCCAACTTCATTGGCTGATCAGCCAATTAAAGAAAGAAGAAAATGAACTACAAGTGGAACTGGTATCATGGTCTAGATTGGATTTCGAGGGGGCCTAGTGCTACACTCTGGATTTACCTACAGGACGGTAGCGCTCCAGAAACAAGGTTGGAAAACCCCGAACTAGATGGTTGCAGATTCAACACCAATGTCCCGAAGGGAAGAAATACTATTTGGTCCAGCAACAGGAGGGTTACTGGCATCAGTCCTAAATGTCATCCCCTGCCGCTGTGCCCTTGAGCAAAGCACCTAAAACTCCAACCTTTGAGTGTTTCAGTCTTCTTTTCTGAGGCAAATGGATCAATCAAGTTGTCTTCTTCCTCTACTACATCCACCCCCCTGTGCTCAAAAGCCCTGCCTTCGTTATAAACACAGCTGCCTGTAGTAGATATGATAATAAGGACTATTTACTGATGTACTAAGCCATTTGGTTTTAGGTTATACCCAGGGCTGCACCATGCAATAAACCCTGTTTGCAGCCCACTGCCTTATTTACTCATGTCTGTTAGTTTGTCCTTGCTGTAAACCCTGGACGTTGACTCATATCTGCACACCCCTATTCACACACTCCTAAACAGCATATATATTTTTTAAACATAACTAATACGACATTGAACCTACTACTAGAGGACGCTTGCAGCTGGTATTGTCCGCTCACCTTTCCAATCACCAAACACTGGAAAGCATGAACAATGTTATTTCACAATCTTTTATAGTAGACTTGTGACAGGCTTTTATCCTAAATAAGAATTTAAATCAACTTGCCCAGTCTGGTATTTCTAACCCTAACCCTAACCCTACTTTTTTGTTGCTCTTGTCTGCGCTCTAATGGGTTGATTTACCATGTACACTGGATATCTTTATGGCAGAAGGGTAATGGTGCCATCTTGTGGTATCAAAATAAAATGGATTCACTTTTCTGAGAAGGCAATGAAGACAACCTGTGTACTCAGGTACAGCGTCTGTGTTAGTCTACGACAACAGAATAACCAAATGAGTGATTAGACTGAACGAATCCGAAGGCCTAACAAAGTAAATATCTGGTACATCTGAATGTCATGAAAAAGAACACAGAAGATGGAACTTTTGAAAAAGTTGAACCAAACTTCACGCCCAAAAGGCCGCTTGGTGCGCTTCAGGCGGACGGAACGGGTTGGAACGTTCAGATATACATATGATATGTAGAACGCATTGGCTCTTTTCGTGACATTTCTCTATCTGCAAAGTTCGAAAACGTTTGTCAATTGAACATGGCCTCGCCTTATTCCGTGGGCGGGGTAAAGAGCACCTGTCTCTAACTACGTACCGTATATTCAAGACAACAAAAGGAGGTCGTTTCAACAGGGAAGTAGTTTCGCCTACAGCATCTAATAATCTAAGACGAATTGCTACTTCGATCGAGAAAATATTATTTGGAAGACTGTTATTTTATACTTTGACGAAGGCTTTCGCCGAAGAAAAACAACAACAATGAAACAGGTGTGGAGTAGTGGTGTATTGTTCGCACTGCTCGCGGTACTGGTCCGCGGTCAGTTGGGCGAAGAGAAACAAGGATGCGCTTGGGATGTAGACGCCGACCAAGGTCTTGACCCAAAATCTCTTGACGCTGGAGCCAGCTCTTGGGCTCACCTGCCGGAGATATCAGACAGCATGGGGTGTCAGGAAGCTTGCTGCGGCTACCAGGACTGCCAGATCGCTTTGGTTGGAGCTTCAGCGGATGGACCATCGGAGTGTTTTCTCGTCAACTGCATGAAAGATGGAAAGGACGTCTGCGTCTTACAGTCCGATACACGGTTCAAGGTCTACCGCAAAAAGACGCATCCAAAGACTACAAAAATCGAAGTGGACGATATTAGTGAAGCTGGTGTGCCCAGGGAAGTCAACTCGACAGGTAGGCATATTGGTCATTAGGACAATTACAATTCAGGGGCGTCATTGGCACTAATAGGGACTGCTTTAGCTAAGTAGGCTAGGCTATATCAGCACTTTGTCAATTAATATGCCTTTTTTTGGGGGGGGGGTCAATATGCTTTACAAATTGGGGTCATGTGACAGATTACCATTCCCCAGCTATGTCCTTGTTTTGCAATGTATTTTTATTGAGTTATCGTGCAAGTTAAGCACTCTAGACATTCGATTTGATCTGGACTTTAAACCGACTGAAAGGCCAAAGTGAGAAAATGTCATATGGACCACAACTCAAGTTTTATACAGTATTGTCTCTTTTATTTGCTTCTTCCTATACACATCATCTCAGTGGCGACCAGTGCTTATTATTCTGGATTTGATTCACGTTCTCTCTAGAGCGATCAATGGTGCTGTCTTTTGCATCTCACATATGCCGTCCACTGCTTTGCACATTGTCAGACATTCGTAACCAAGTCAGGTGCGGTTTAGGAAGTGGAAAAATGAGGAAAGTGGTTTACCTGTGCCAGGGGTTTTGACTCCTATTCTGGAGTACACAGGATGTTTCTTGTTTGTCAACATCACCCAAGTTATTCCAGCGGTCTAAAGTACTCAAGTAAAACTACTTGAAAGTACTACGCAAGTAATGTTTTGGAGTATCTTTACTTTAGCATTTATATTTGACTACTTTTACATCACTACATTCCTATAGAAAATGATGTACTTCTTAGTCCATACATTTTCCCTGACACCCAAAAGTACGCGTTACATTTTGAATGCTTAACAGGACAGGAAAATGGTCCAATTCACACACTTTTATCAAGAGGTCATCCCTACGGCCTCTGATCTGGCGGACTAAACACAAATGCTTCATTTGTAAACTATGTGTTGGTGAGAAAATTGTGCTGTTTGGATTGCCTAATAGAAGTGATTTATACTTGATACTTAAGTATATTTTGGCAATTACATTTACTTTTGATACTTAAGTATATTTGAAACAGAGTACTTTTGCTCAAGTATTGTGACATCAGTGATCTTCAGGTTGGAAAGTCAGAGTTCGAGAAGTTGTCTTGAACGCACTGAAGCCGGGAATCAGAGATGTCAGACTTCACATTTCCCAGTTGTTTTGAATGCGGCAAGAGACTGGGCCAACAAGTCAGCCCAGTTTGCATGTGCAAGATAAGATTGATTGGTGTAATAGGTGTGGTGGAGAAACTCCGGTCTCTGCTCTTTTGTCATGTTTTGCTTACCCATTCCAGCTCTCATGGTTTCACTCAGTATGTAAATCATTGGGAAATAAAGGTCGGAGAGGGCTACAGTCTGACTTCTAACTCTCCTCCTAGAAAGGTGCGTTTCTTTGACAGCTAGGCCCTCATCATACATTTATTTGCACTTCTACTATTTTGTATTGGTGTTAATCATATTTTCATCTTGACTGATGTAGTTCCCGATTGCTACGGAGTATAAAAATGGCCCCCTTTTTTTTAAGCATGTAATTTACCCGACAACGGATATGTTTCCTTGTGAATTGAGCTTATCGTGACCCGCTTCAGTGTTAACCTCTCGTCTGCCCTTTCCTCTTCCCACAGATAAGTGCCGCATGCCCATGGTAGTGGGTTCCTGCCGCGCTGCCTTCCCCAAATACTACTATGACGTCACCAACCAGACCTGCAAGCTGTTCATCTATGGCGGCTGCAATGGCAACGGCAACAACTTTCACAGTCAGGAGGAATGTGAGGGGGCTTGTAGTGGGGTGACAGGTAAAGATATTGTTCTACCTAGTTGATTTTAAATTTTGGGGGTGAATACTTGTGGATCTGTGGTTTCTCTGTTGGCCCAGCCATGGCGTCACTGGAGAAGTGTTGTCAGTGGAATTCGGCTGTGTCCTTTAGTCAACACAGGCAGCCTGAGGGGGTGGGACAGAGCCAGCTGTAACAGAAGGACGTGACCTTGTGTAAACTAAGTAACAGCGGGAGGGAAGTCTCACGTTACTAACAACCTTCAGCAGGGACTGCTGGGGGGCAATTCCATGGTGATAGAATTACGCAAATACTGTTTTTTTTACTTTTAAACGTATACATTTTACAAAAGCATATTGACAGGATGAACTGTGCAGATACTAAGTTTGTTAACAGAAAAAAAACAAGGGAGATTTTATTGTAATTCTTTGCATCTGCAGTTCTTCCAGTGAATATAGATATATAATCTCTCTCGGCAAAAAAACAAACGTCCCTTTTTCCGGACCCTGCATTTAAAAAAATATTCATACAAATTTAAATTGCTTGGGTTCTTCATTGTAAAGGGTTAAACACGGTTTCCCATGCTTGTTCAAGGAACCATAAACAATTAATGAACATGCACCTGTGGAACGGTCGTTAAAACACTAACAGCTTACAGATGGTAGGCAATTAAGATCACAGTTATGAAAGCTTAGGACACTAAAGAGGCCTTACTACTGACTCTGAAAAACACCAAAAGAAAGATGCCCAGGGTCCCTGCTCATCTGCGTGAACGTGCCTTAGGCATGCTGCAAGGAGGCATGAGGACTGCAGATGTGACCAGGGCAATACATTGCAATGTCCGTACTGTGAGACACCTGAGACAGCGCCACTGGGAGACAGGACGGACAGCTGATCGTCCTCAGTGTCGGATCACATGTAAAAACATCTGCACAGGACCG
The DNA here is from genome assembly GCF_021184085.1 of Oncorhynchus gorbuscha. NCBI lineage: Eukaryota > Metazoa > Chordata > Actinopteri > Salmoniformes > Salmonidae > Oncorhynchus > Oncorhynchus gorbuscha. The sequence continues at coordinate 38,674,727 of NC_060191.1, read as the reverse complement.
GTACATCCAAACATCACACCTGCTGGACAGGTACAGGATGGCAACAACTGCCTGAGTTACACTAGGAACGCACAATCCCTCCATCAGTGCTCAGACTGTCCGCAATAGGCTGAGAGAGGCTGGACTAAGGGCTTGTAGGCCTGTTGTAAGGCAGGTCCTCAGCAGACATCACCGGCAACAACGTCACCCATGGGCACAAACTCACTGTCGCTGGATTAGACAAAACTGTCAAGAAGTGCTCTTCACTGGCGATTTGCGGTTTTGTCTCACCAGGGGTGATGGTCGGATTAGTGTTTATTATTTGTGTTTATTGTCGAAGGAATGAGCGTTACACCGAGGCCTGTACTCTGGAGCGGGATCGATTTGGAGGGTCCGTCTGGGGCGGTGTGTCACACCATCATCGGACTGCGCTTGTTGTCATTTGCAGGCAATCTCAATGCTGTGCGACACAGGGAAGACATTGTCCTCCCTCATGTGGTACCCTTCCTGCAGGCTCATCCTGACATGACCCTCCAGCATGACAATGCCACCAGCCATACTGCTCGTTCTGTGCGTGATATCCTGCAAGACAGGAATGTCAGTGTTCTGCCATGGCCAGCGACGAGCCCGGATCCCATTGAGCATGTCCGTGGACCTGTTGGCTCGGAGGGTGAGTGCTTGAGCCCCCCCACCATCATAAATATCCGAGAACTTGCAGGTGCCGTGGTGGAAGAGTGGGTTAACATCTCACAGCATGAACTGGCACATTTGGTGCAGTCCATGAGGAGCAGATGCACTGCAGTACTTAATGCAGCTGATGGTCAAACTAGATAGTGACTGTTACTTTTGATTTTGACCCCTCCCCCCTTTGTTCAGGAACATGTTATGCCATTACTGTTAGTCACATGTCTGTGGAATTTGTTCAGTTAGTCTCAGTTGTAGAATCTTATGTTCATACAAATATTTACACATATGAAGTTTGCTGAAAATAAACACAGTTGGCAGTGAGGACTTTTTTTGTGTTTTTTTTTGCTGAGTTTATATACACTGTGTAAATTGCTCAAATTAGTCATGGTGCATAGTTGTATGGTTTTTATATGAATGGTTTGTTCACTTTCAAATCTCAATCTGAGTGTTCAGCGTAATTCTGTTACTGTGGAAATGCCCTGGGTTAAAAGTCTTTGTTTTCTCGATAAGTAGGACTACCTATTTATTTATTTTTCTCAACGTCTCACATTTCCCCCCTGCCCCGGCTTGTGTGTTGATCATTATTTAATGTGCGTTTTATTCATCTCCCGAAGTCATAACTCCTAAGCTGGATTGGGCAGTCAGCGTTTTGTCTCGACTACAACTGACAAAACACAGAACGATTTGTGTCAACGCCTTTTCAGCAGGTTTAACTAACTCTCTTGTGTGCGTCTTGGTCCACACCCCATTGTTATTTAGGTTTTTCATAGCAATCCGTACCGGTTCTATTGTTTCTGTGCTGTAGGGATGGGCAACTGATGTGGGTGGGGGCCACAAAAAACCCAAACTCATCATGGGCTAAATGAGTGACTGACACAACTACAGAAACACTGATGCACAACCTAACATCGACATGGCGCCTTGTGTATTCTACACTGAACAGAAAATGTAAAGTGTTGGTTACATGAGCTGACATAATATCCCAGAACTGTTCCATATGCACAAGTGTTTCTCTCATTTTGTGCACTATTTTCATTTATTTTACATCTCTGTTAGTGAGCATTTCTACCATGCCAAGATAATCCATCCACGTGACATGACAAGAAGCTGATCATTACACAGGTGCACCTGGTGCTGTGGACAATAAAAAAAATCCACTTTTAAAATGTGCAGTTGTCACACAACACAATGCCACAGATGCCTCAAGTTACGGGAGCTTGCAATTGGCATGTTGACTGCAGGAATGTCCACCAGTCCTATTGCCAGAGAATTTAATGTTGATTTCTCCACCATAACCACCTCAGGTCTTTTTAGAGAATTTGGCAGTATGTCCAACTGGCCTCCACATCTGGCTGCTTCACCTGAGAGATCGTTTGAGACCAGCTACTCGGGCAGCTGATAAAACTGTAGGTTTGCACAAACAAAGGATTTCTGCACAAACTGTCAGAAACCGTCTCCGGGAACATTATCTGCGGGCTCGTTGTCCTCACCAGGGTCTTGTCCTGACAGCAGTTCCTGTCGTATCCGATGTCAGTGGGCAAATGGTCACTGGCACACTGTAGGATTGTTGTTCACATATAAATCCCAGTTTTTAACTGTACTGGGCAGATGGGTTGAGGCCCCGACTGAGTTCCCCGAATATAAATATTTTGATTACTTGATCCGTAGGTGTGCCGCCAGTTTCCCATCCCTGCTGTAGAGTAATTACGCTGAGACTCTTGAGTTCTCACTTAAAATATATGCCAAACAAAAAAACATTTGATTTCAAAGTGTAGCAAACCATAACTCTATGCAAAATGAATACATTTACAAGAGAAAGTGAAATTGTGCAGATGCAATGTTTGGTAACAGAATTACGGTAAAATCACTCGCAGTTTTATCCTATTACAAACTGTCTGCACAGTTCTTCCTCTAAGTGTGCTTTTGTAAAATTGTCTGTGGAGATTAAGTGGTCCTTGTGCATAGCGTAGCATGGTTTGTAAAATGTAGAAAATCAATGGTATGTTTGGTATGCTAAATGACTTAAATGTAATGTAATGTAATGTATGCATTTTGAACTGAAATCGAATTCTTTGTCTTGTGTTTTTTTATTTTTTTAAATAGTCAAATCTCCTTTTAGGTCACACACCTCGTCAGAGGTCATACACAGAGCTTTAAGCCTCTTGACATGGCAAGCTACTGTTTAACAAAGTGGCCCACTCTAACCACAGTAACCTCCACCACAGTGCTCCCCATGGGGAGACGGGCAAAAATGAATCTGTGGCTTGTGTTCAGGCACACACTCCCTACACTAGGATCCTGGCAGCATCCTTAAGTCTGGCACAGTCCAGCAGGCTACTAGTCCAACTACTGTCTCTGTTTCCTACTATGCTACAGAAAATATAATTATACCTAACAAAGTAAATTGAACTCAAACGGGTCATTTAAAGGCTGTTGGAACTATAAAAACAGAACCATGACCATTTTAATGTGAGTCTCTACTGCTAAGCTAGTTATTTTCACATCCCTTTGAGGTGTAGGGTGTTTGTTATGGGTGTGTCGTGTGCATAGATAGTGTTATGATTGTTTCAGCTTACCCAATGCCAAACCGGTTAAGTGACCTCCGTACCATGAGGTTTGGCCTGAGCCGTGCACCACAGTCTAGCATCCATTCCGTAATAAACTGTTCATGGTCAGGCTCTTGCAATTGGAGCAAACGTATACAGTACCAGTCCAATTTTTGAACGCCTCATTCTAGGGTTTTTATTTTCTTTGGACTTATTCTACATTGTAGAATAATAGTGAAGACTACTATAAATAACACATGTAGTAAGCAAAATAGTGTAAAACCAAAAATGTATTTTTGATTCTTCAAAGTAGCCACCCTTTGCCAAGAGTGTGCAAAGCTGTCATCAAGGCATTCTCTCAACCAGCTTCACCCGGTATGCTTTTTCAACAGTATTGAAGGAGTTCACACACATGCTGTGCACTTGTTGGCTGTTTATCCTCCACTCTTCGGTCCAACTCATCCCAAACCATCTCAATTGGGTTGAGGTAGAAATTGTGGCGGACAGGTCATCTGATGCAGAACACCATCTCTCCCTGGTCAAATAGCCCTTACTCAGCCTTGGTGTGTTTTGGGTAATTGTCCTGTTGAACAAATTGTAGTCCCACTAAGTGCAAACCTGATGAGAGAAAAATATATATATATTTTTTTATCACACACACAGTTGAAGTTTACATACACCTTAGCCAAATACATTTAATCCTAGTAAAAATTCCTGGTTTTAGGTCAGTTAGGATCACCAGTTTATTTTAAGAATGTGAAATGTTAGCATAATAGTGATTTATTTCAGTTTTGATTTCTTTCGTCACATTCCCAGTGGGTCAGAAGTTTACATACACTCAATTAGTATTTGGTAGCATTGCCTTTACATTGTTTAACTTGGGTCAAATGTTTCAGGTAGCCTCCCACAAGCTTCCCACAATAAGTTGGGTGTTTTGGCCCATTCCTCCTGACAGAGCTGGTGTAACGGAGTCAGGTTTGTAGGCCTCCTTGCTCGCACATGCTTTTCCGTTCTGCCCACAAATGTTTTATAGGATTGAGGTCAGGGCTTTGTGATGGCCAGGCCACTCCAATACCTCGACTTTGTTGTCCTTAAGCCACTTTGCCACAACTTTGGAAGTATGCTTGGGGTCATTGTCCATTTGGAAGACCCATTTGCGACCAAGCTTTAACTTCCTGACTGTCTTGTGATGTTGCTTTTGATATATCCACACAATTGTCTTGCCTCATGATGCCATCTATTTTGTGAACTGCAGCAAAGCACCCCCACAACACGATGCTGCCTTCCCGTGCTTCACGGTTTGGATGGTTTTCTTCGGCTTGCAATCATCCCCCTTTTTTCCTCCAAACAGAACAATGGTCCTTATTGCCAAACGGGTCTGTTTTTGTTTCATCAGACCAGAGGACATTATTCCAAAAAGTACAATCTTTGTCCCCATGTGCATTTGCAAACCGTAGTTTGGCTTTTTTATGGTGGTTTTGGAGCAGTGACTTCCTTGCTGAGCTGCCTTTCAGGTTATGTCGATTTATAGGACTCCTTTTACTGTGGATATAGATACTTTTATACCTGATTCTACCAGCATCTTCACAAGGTCCTTTCTGGGATTGATTGGCACTTTTCGCACAAGTACGTTCATCTCTATGAGACAGAACGCGTCTCCTTCCTGAGCGATATGACGATTGCGTGGTCCCATGGTGTTTATACTTGCGCACTATTGTTTGTACAGATGACCGTGGTACCTTCAGGCGTTTGGAAATTGCTCCCAAGGATGAACCTGACTTGTGGAGGTCTACAATTTGTTTTTTTTCTGAGGTCTTGTCTGATTTCTTTTGATTTTCCCATGATGTCAAGCAAAGAAGCACTGAGTTTGAAGGTAGGCCTTGAAATAAATCCACAGGTACACCTCCAATGGACTCCAATTATCCCATCAGAAGCTTCTAAAGCCATGACATTTTCTTAATATATTTAAACTTGTAGCCCACTGGAATTGTGATAGTGAAATAATTTGTCTGTAAACAATTGTTGGAAAAATGACTTGTGTCATGCACAAAGTAGATGTCCTAACCGACTTGCCAAAATTATAGTTTGTTAATGAGGTTGAAAACGAGTTTTAACTTCTGTGGGATGGTAGCGTCCCACCTCGCCAACAGCCAGTGAAATTGCAGGGCGCCAAATTCAAAACAACAAATCCCATAATTAACATTCCTCAAACATAAGTATTTTACAATTTTAAAGGAACTTCTTGTATATCCAGCCACAGTGTCCGATTTCAAATAGGCTTTACGGCAAAAGCACACCAAATGATTGTTAGGTCAGCACCTAGTCACAGAGAACCATACAGCCATTTTCCAGCCAAGGTGATGGCTCACAAAAATCAGAAATGGCGATTTAAATGAATCACTAACCTTTGATCTTCATCAGGAGGCACTCACAGGACTTCATGTTACACAATAAATGTAGTGTGTTCGATAAAGTTAGTCTTTATGTCCAAAAACTTCATTTGAAATTGGTGTGTTATGATCAGAAATGCATTGTCTCAAACAAACATCCGGTGAAAGTGCAGAGAGCCACATCAAATTACAGAAATACTCATAATAAACATTGATTAAAGATACAAGTGTTATGCATGGAAATAGCTCAACTTCTCCTTAATGCAACCACCACGTCAGATTTCAAAACGCTTTATGGCGAAAGCACACCTTGCGATTGTTAGGTCAGCACCTAGTCACAAACATCCAGCCACCAAGTAGAGGTATGAGAAGTCAGAGTGCTAGAAATATAACATTTGATCTTCATCATAATGCACTCCCAGGAATCCCAGTTCCACAAATTTTTGTTTGATAAAGTCCATCATACACTGCTCAAAAAAATAAAAGGAACACTTAAACGACACAATGTAACTCCAAGTCAATCACACTTCTGTGAAATCACACTGTCCACTTAGAAATCAACACTGATTGACAATAAATTTCACATGCTGTTGTGCAAAATGGAATAGACAAAAGGTGGAAATTATAGGCAATTAGCAAGACACCCCCAATAAAGGAGTGGTTCTGCAGGTGGTGACCACAGACCACTTCTCAGTTCCTATGCTTCCTGGCTGATGTTTTGGTCACTTTTGAATGCTGGCGGTGCTTTCACTCTAGTGGTAGCATGAGACTGAGTCTACAACCCACACAAGTGGCTCAGGTAGTGCAGCTCATCCAGGATGGCACATCAATGCAAGCTGTGGCAAGAACGTTTGCTGTGTCTGTCAGCGTAGTGTCCAGAGCATGTAGGCGCTACCAGGAGACGGGCCAGTACATCAGGAGATGTGGAGGAGGCCATAGGAGGGCAACAACCCAGCATCAGGACCACTACCTCCGCCTTTGTGCAAGGAGGCAAAATGACCTCCAGCAGGCCACAAATGTGCATGTGTCTGCTCAAACGGTCAGAAACAGACTCCATGAGGGCCCGATGTCCACAGGTGGGGTTGTGCTTACAGCCCAACACCATGCAGGACGTTTTTAATTTGCCAGAGAACACAAAGATTGGCAAATTCGCCACTGGCGCCCTGTGCTCTTCACAGATGAAAGCATGTTCACACTGAGCACATGTGACAGTCTGGAGACTCTGTGGAGAACGTTCTGCTGCCTGCACCACCCTCCAGCATGACCGGTTTGGCGGTGGGTCAGTTATGGTGTGGGGTGGCATTTCTTTGGGGGGCCACACAACCCTCCATGTGCTCGCCAGAGGTAGCCTGACTGCCATTAGGTACCTAGATGAGATCCTCAGACCCCTTGTGAGACCGTATGCTGGTGCGGTTGGCCCTGGGTTCCTCCGAATGCAAGACAATGCTAGACCTCATGTGGCTGGAGTGTGTCAGCAGTTCCTGAAAAGACTTGAAAAAGTACAAACCTCAGATTTCCCACTTCCTCGTTAGATTTTTTTTTTCTCTGGTTTTTGCTTGCCATGTGAGTTCTGTTATACTCAGACATCATTCAAACAGTTTAGAAAACACAAGTTTCTAATCAAAATTTACTAATTATATTCATATTCTAGTTTTTGGGCCTGAGTAGCAGGCAGTTTACTCTGGGCACCTTTTTATCCAAGCTACTCAATACTGCCCCCCCCCAGTCCCAAAGGAGTTAATGATTCCAACCTAAGTGTATGTAGACTTCATATATATATATATATATATATATATATATATATATATATATATATACACACACACACACTTGGCTTTTATTTGACATGCTCCTATAAACTTCACATGTTGGTTCTCATGGGTCCTTTTACACGAAGTGCCCAACAAGAGAGTCCACATTCTTCCATGTAGAGTCAGTAAGTCTGCATTCTTGCTGGCTGCTTGTTTAGACGGGAAATGGCTGTAATTCAGGATATATTTATAAAGAATACAATTTGCACTCTATTGCTTTTTTTTCCTGGGTTGTAATATGTTTCATGAACAGCTGTTTGTTTCTAATATTAGCAGGAAGAAGCCACAGCTGTCGAAAGGAAACCTTTCTTTTCCCATGTATTAGTCACTTATCAATCGATACAGTTTTTACAGTAAGGCTAGACCGTGGGTCAATGTGCTTTTCAGTTAACGTCTTTCATGGACCATCACTTTCTCAACAGGTACTGTGCTGATGTCCAAGGACTCGCCCATGCAGAGAAGACTGGCTATGACTGCCAACGATCGAGGTAACACGAGTACTATGTACCATCACCACCTATTTTTAAATGCTTTCTTTAGCTGTAGTAAAACTGGTAATATCATACAGCATCTCTTGGATGGTGTTTGCTTTTAAAAGGCAAAATGTCACGATCCTCAACATTTTAAACACAACTTGACTGTGTACAATGTCGGCTACTCGTGAGACCGGAGGGGGTTCTAGATAAATCAGCTAACAGTTCCACATTCCTCAGTCCTTCCGTAATATGTACAGCTCTGCTTATCTGTGTTTGTCTAACACACTTCAAGTCATGGGTCATGTTAGGAATCCTCATACAGTGCCTTCGGGAAAGTATTCCAAACAATTGACTTTTTCCACATTTTGTTACATTACAGCCTTATTCTAAAATGCATAAATAACTTTTCCTCATCAAGCTACCCTCTACCCCATTAATGACAAAGTGAACAAAAGGTTCAAACAAACAGATATACCTTAATTACATACATACAGTGCCTTGCGAAAGTATTCGGCCCCCTTGAACTTTGCGACCTTTTGCCACATTTCAGGCTTCAAACATAAAGATATAAAACTTTTTTTTGTGAAGAATCAACAACAAGTAGGACACAATCATGAAGTGGAACGACATTTATTGGATATTTCAAACTTTTTTAACAAATCAAACTGAAATTGGGCGTGCAAAATTATTCAGCCCCCTTAAGTTAATACTTTGTAGCGCCACCTTTTGCTGCGATTACAGCTGTAAGTCGCTTGGGGTATGTCTCTATCAGTTTTGCACATCGAGAGACTTGACATTTTTTCCCATTCCTCCTTGCAAAACAGCTCGAGCTCAGTGAGGTTGGATGGAGAGCATGTGAACAGCAGTTTTCAGTTCTTTCCACAGATTCTCGATTGGATTCAGGTCTGGACTTTGACTTGGCCATTCTAACACCTGGATATGTTTATTTTTGAACCATTCCATTGTAGATTTTGCTTTGTTTTAGATCATTGTCTTGTTGGAAGACAAATCTCTGTCCCAGTCTCAGGTCTTTTGCAGACTCCATCAGGTTTTCTTCCAGAATGGTCCTGTATTTGGTTCCATCCATCTTCCCTGTCCCTGCTGAAGAAAAGCAGGCCCAAACCATGATGCTGCCGCCACCATGTTTGACAGTGGGGATGGTGTGTTCAGGGTGATGAGCTGTGTTGCTTTTACGCCAAACATAACGTTTTGCATTGTTGCCAAAAAGTTCCATTTTGGTTTCATCCGACCAGAGCACCTTCTTCCACATGTTTGGTGTGTCTCCCAGGTGGCTTGTGGCAAACTTTAAACAACATTTTTTATGGATATCTTTAAGAAATGGCTTTCTTCTTGCCACTCTTCCATAAAGGCCAGATTTGTGCAATATACGACTGATTGTTGTCCTATGGACAGTCTCCCACCTCAGCTGTAGATCTCTGCAGTTCATCCAGAGTGATCATGGGCCTCTTAGCTGCATCTCTGATCAGTCTTCTCCTTGTATGAGCTGAAAGTTTAGAGGGACGGCCAGGTCTTGGTAGATTTGCAGTGGTCTGATACTCCTTCCATTTCAATATTATCGCTTGCACAGTGCTCCTTGGGATGTTTAAAGCTTGGGAAATCTTTTTGTATCCAAATCTGGCTTTAAACTTCTTCACAACAGTATCTCGGATCTGCCTGGTGTGTTCCTTGTTCTTCATGATGCTCTCTGCGCTTTTAACGGACCTCTGAGACTATCACAGTGCAGGTGCATTTATACGGAGACTTGATTACACACAGGTGGATTGTATTTATCATCATTAGTCATTTAGGTCAACATTGGATCATTCAGAGATCCTCACTGAACTTCTGGAGAGAGTTTGCTGCACTGAAAGTAAAGTAAAGGGGCATGCCCAATTTTTCAGTTTTTGATTTGTTAAAAAAGTTTGAAATATCCAATAAATGTCGTTCCACTTCATGATCGTGTCCCACTTGTTGTTGATTCTTCACAAAAAAATACAGTTGTACATCTTTGTTTGAAGCCTGAAATGTGGCAAAAGGTCGCAAAGTTCAAGGGGGCCGAATACTTTCGCAAGGCATTGTAAGTATTCAGACCCTTTGCTATGAGACTTGAAATTGCACTCCGGTGCATCCTGTTTCCATTGATCATCTTGGAGATGTTTGTACAACCTGATTGGAGTCCACCTGTGGTAAATTCAATTGACTCAATTGACAAAAAAAAAACGAACATGCATAATGCACACTCACTACTTAGAGCAGGCGTGATATAAAATTAACACCGGTCTAATAAACTCAAGCAAAAGCCCATGTGATAGTGAGTAGCCAGCTCATCTTTAGATTGAAATATTTGCTAGCTACCAAGGCTACAGTTGAATTGTTATGAACACACCCTTCTGTCTGTCTCCAACCGTTTAAACAGCATGCTAGCCTGTCCACTTTGTTCAGATGTTGAAATCAAGTGGCCTACCTTATTGTGTTAAATGCTTATTGCACATTTTATTAAACAAACTTGACACCTATTTTAACAGTGTCTGGACCAATTTCATTGCCAACAGATTATATTTTAATCCCATGTTTTATTTTCTAATGCACACATTTTAATCATTTGAATTCCTAAATTGTATTTCGTAATTTAAAACTTGGGTGAATATTGCCTTCAATATTTATAAATTTCCATTTTATATATATATATATATATATATATATATTACACACAGTCCCACCTACTGATTCCCACTCGCTCACCTCCTCCCATTGTTAACTGACACTTCTCACCTCCAACAAACCCCAACAGGCCTCCCCACACAGCAACCCCTCTCTTACATTTACTTATCTTTCCAGTGGCTGTCATCGCTGGCTCTAAGGGAAGGAAAGGATCTGAAGCTGACAAACATGCAGATCACATGAGCATTGAATATAAAGGTAACTGGATTTTCTTTTTTTTCTGCAGTATGGCTTTTGGCTGGCTCCTTAAGGTTGAGGTTCTATGTAAACCATTCTCCCTGCACGGTGTAGTTAGCTGTTCTGGGATCGTGTCTCAAACGTCCTTCCAGATGTGATGGCCTTTTTCACAAGTTGAGGCCTGCAGGTTTGAGATCAGTTTTATTTTTAAGTATTTCCTTTTGCACTTTAGCACACACAAATAACATACCAATGAAGTATTGCTTAAGCAAGACATGGGACAAGAATGGAGCAACAATGACTTACAACAACTAAGCGTTCCTAGTCAGTATTCAGTCAGACTGACACCACGTCTTGAGAAATCTGCTTAGTCCTGGGGTAAAAACACATATTTTCCAAGTTAATGGTGTTAAGCATTTCTGCTAGTCATCTACGCAGCTGGGGGGGGGGGGGGTGAATGTCCGTGTTGCCCAGCAACAGCCCCAGAACATCACTGCTCTAGAGATCTGCATGGAGGAATGGGCCAAAATACCAGCAACAGCGTGTGATATTGCCAACAAAGGGTATATAACAAAGTATTGAGAAACGTTTGTTATTGACCAAATACTTATTTTCCACCATAATTTGCAAATAAATTCATTAAAAATCCTACAATGTGATTTTCTGGATTTTTTTTTCTTCTCATTTTGTCTGTCATAGTTGAAGTGTACCTATGATGAAAATTACAGGCCTCATCTTTTTAAGTGGGAGAACTTGCACAATTGGTGGCTGACTAAATACTTTTTTTGCCCCACTGTATCGTGCATCCCTAACAGAGATGGAACAAAATAATGATTTGCAGCCCAGTAGTAAATGCTTAAAGATGAGTAGGCCTACACTGCCTCTTTCCTTGTGCATTTGCAAGTTGGCTTTACAAATATGATGGGTTTTGTAACCCCAGACAAATTACAATATTTTGTCGAGTCCGAAGGCATAAATGAATAGGTAAAAGAGGAAGTGGAAGATTCTGGCGAAGATAAAGGCACTTTAGAAGAGAAAGTATTTTTATGGCATTAATGCACCCCATCATAGGAGGAGGCAAGTAATCCAGCTCTTTTGTTGTAGCTGTCCAACCAGCTCATTGTAAAAGCTTGAAGATGAGCTTTGGGATTCTATGTATTTTTAGTCTACGGTAAGTGAAGTTGTCATGCACCACTTTAAACGGTATCCTCTAGACCACTTGCTGTAATATCTGAGATCACCTTTTCTCCCATTTGAATGAATATCCAGACAGTTAGCCAAATGAATTGAATTAAGTCTCGTCGGTTAGGGACAGAGGCCGTGTCATCGTCTGCATATAACGAAATGCCGTCTTTTGTTTCCTACTTTAAGACCTTGGATATTAGGATGATTCCTTTTTTTGTATAGCTAGGGGTTCAAGGGCGACAGCAGACTGCTAAGTGGGGAAACCCTGCTGGACCGATCTATGTAGTTCAAAGGGCCTGGATTTGTCGCTGTTGGGCAGGCAGAGCATTTTGACCCAGGCGATAAAGGAGTCGCCAAATACAAACCTAGTGAGCGCTTCGAGCATGTGACCATTCTGTTTGGTCGAACGCTTTTTGAGCATCAAGCGACATAATAGCCATCTTGGCTAAGCAGCCTGCGCACATTAGAACAATAACCTGCCGGGGATAAAACCCTGTCTGATCTGGATGAATAATGCTTGCATGTTTGTGTAACTTATTACAAGTACTTTGTTATTTTTTTAAACGTCTAAATTAAGCAATGCTATCGGTCTAAAATGTGCGGGATCTGTTACCTCTGCCTTTATAACAAGGCAAATATTGGCTTCTTACAATGACTACGGCAAAATGTAGTTTTCTGTTGAATCAGTAAACATCCTGAGTAAGAGGGGAGCGAGGGCTTCATCCGCCTTAGACCTGATTTTACGGACTGCTCGATTTGCCTGCGCATCCTTTAGTCGTCTAGCGAGCTACCTTTCCGGTTTGTCCTCTAGTTCATATTGTTTTTGTTTCAGCTTTACTGACCTGAACCAATAATAGAACTGTGTTCATATTGTAATATCAAAATATTGTTGTAGTCTACCTGAAGTTCTAGTTGTCTCCAAAGCTGGGAGTACTTTTTCTATCTCATGCGATTCCCTGTGTCTGTCACTCGTGTGTAATAATGACCTCATAACCGTTTAACGTTTCCCATAGTGTAGAATCAGATGCCACTCCCGTGTCATTAGTCTGAGGAACTCATTCAACTTAACTGTCATGCAGTCAATGAATGCTTGGTCTGTGAGCAAGGAGTGGTTAAAACGCCAACTGTCGTTCTGTTTTGGTAAAGAGAGGGACAATGTAATTGGACTGTGGTCACTTAAGAATCTATGGCATTTTGAATTGAGCACTTTGGGTATCAAGTTGGAGTCGATTCTAGAAAAAGAGACTTCTCATTCTACTCTGTCTGTGGGATGTTGCAGTCTCTTCAGATGTCCACTAGAATCCTGGATTTGTTTAGATTTAGTATCTGGACATGGGTGACATTTTGTAGAGTCTGTGTAGACGGTCTGTTGCGATATGGATCAAGGTAACAATTAAAATCGCCTCCGATTAGTGGGACTAAGATCTGGGAGTAAATAAAAGAAACAGGAGAGAAATGTGGGTCGTCAATGTTTGTGCCATTTAGAAATTCAATATGGTGACTGGGAAAGAGTTAATGTTGTACCTACCGTCTGGGTCTGTGGACAAGAGTTTAAAAATAGCTGTTTTTACAAAAGAGAATAGCAACACCTCTTGCCTTGGAAGATAAGGGTGATTGATAAACTTGAGAAATCCAGTTGGATCTGATGCCGCTGTCTGGCAGCAGAAAACGACAAAACACAGTAACGGACGCCAGAGAAACCCACCCTCCCCACTACTTCTCCAAATGAAGCATTGTTCTCCCCATCTCACATAAAACGAGGACTGCTGTGCATGATGGCTAGAACAGACCAATACTACGCTAGCAACAGTCGGACTTAACAGCCATCTCTGCGGTTGTTGGACATTTTTATTTGTATACTTGTCTTTTATGAATAAACATAAAATCCACTGTTTGCTCAGTCAACATTCCAGACATTTGTGGCCAGGGGATTTACTGTAGTTTTGACACGTAGCTTGCAACATCTTCGAGCTTGGTGAAGGCTCCTCTCATGGCGTTGTGATTTAAATGCAGGCTTGTATTTCACCTCTGCCTCTCATGGTCTGCATCACATCAGGGAGTCAAGTAGCAGAATGCGTGCTGTTGCTCAATCACCTCCATGGTGTAGTTGGGGAAGATGAGAAACTTTTGTCCTTTTTGTATTCCATTGCTCCCTGTTGTATGAGCTCCTCTTCCTGAAAGTGATTTACCCTTGTAATTATGGTGTGTGTGGCTTGGCACCTGATGAGCAGTGTTGTAAAAAAAAATCGTTTAAGTACTACATTTACATTTACATTTAAGTCATTTAGCAGACGCTCTTATCCAGAGCGACTTACAAATTGGTGCATTCACCTTATGACATCCAGTGGGACAGTCACTTAACAATAGTGCATCTAAAACTTAGGGGGGGTGGGGTGAGAGGGATTACTTAACCTATCCTAGGTATTCCTTAAAGAGGTGGGGTTTCAGGTGTCTCCGGAAGGTGGTGATTGACTCCGCTGTCCTGGCGTCGTGAGGGAGTTTGTTCCACCATTGGGGGGCCAGGGCAGCGAACAGTTTTGACTGGGCTGAGCGGGAGCTGTACTTCCTCAGTGGTAGGGAGGCGAGCAGGCCAGAGGTGGATGAACGCAGTGCCCTTGTTTGGGTGTAGGGCCTGATCAGAGCCTGGAGGTACTGAGGTGCCGTTCCCCTCACAGCTCCGTAGGCAAGCACCATGGTCTTGTAGCGGATGCGAGCTTCAACTGGAAGCCAGTGGAGAGAACGGAGGAGCGGGGTGACGTGAGAGAACTTGGGAAGGTTGAACACCAGACGGGCTGCGGCGTTCTGGATGAGTTGAAGGGTTTAATGGCACAGGCAGGAGCCCAGCCAACAGCGAGTTGCAGTAATCCAGACGGGAGATGACAAGTGCCTGGATTAGGACCTGCGCCGCTTCCTGTGTGAGGCAGGGTCGTACTCTGCGGATGTTGTAGAGCATGAACCTACAGGAACGGGCCACCGCCTTGATGTTAGTTGAGAACGACAGGGTGTTGTCCAGGATCACGCCAAGGTTCTTGGCGCTCTGGGAGGAGGACACAATGGAGTTGTCAACCGTGATGGCGAGATCATGGAACGGGCAGTCCTTCCCGGGAGGAAGAGCAGCTCCGTCTTGCCGAGGTTCAGCTTGAGGTGGTGATCCGTCATCCACACTGATATGTCAGCCAGACATGCAGAGATGCGATTCGCCACCTGGTCATCAGAAGGGGGAAAGGAGAAGATTAATTGTGTGTCGTCTGCATAGCAATGATAAGAGAGACCATGTGAGGTTATGACAGAGCCAAGTGACTTGGTGTATAGCGAGAATAGGAGAGGGCCAAGAACAGAGCCCTGGGGGACACCAGTGGTGAGAGCGCGTGGTGAGGAGACAGATTCTCGCCACGCCACCTGGTAGGAGCGACCTGTCAGGTAGGACGCAATCCAAGCGTGGGCCGCGCCGGAGATGCCCAACTCGGAGAGGGTGGAGAGGAGGATCTGATGGTTCACAGTATCGAAGGCAGCCGATAGATCTAGAAGGATGAGAGCAGAGGAGAGAGAGTTAGCTTTAGCAGTGCGGAGCGCCTCCGTGATACAGAGGAGAGCAGTCTCAGTTGAATGACTAGTCTTGAAACCTGACTGATTTGGATCAAGAAGGTCATTCAGAGAGAGATAGCGGGAGAGCTGGCCAAGGACGGCACGTTCAAGAGTTTTGGAGAGAAAAGTACTACTTAAGTCGTTTTTTGGGGGAATCTGTAATTTATATTTACTCCACTACATTCCTGAAGAAAATATTGTACTTGACACCCAAAGTACTCGTTACATTTTTGAATGCTTAGCAGGACAGGAAATGGTCTGATTCATGGATTTGAAAGAATCCCTGGTCATACCTACTGCATCTGATCTGGCGGACTCACTAAACGCATGCTTTGCTTGTAAAATATGTTTGAGTATTGTGCCCCAGGCGATCTGTAAATAAAATGTAAAAAATAGTGTCAGGATCTTTTTGCTGGGTATCTGGAGAGGTGTAGTCAGTACTCAATGGCACTAGCTTCTGCTTCCTGAGCCTGTCAACTTTGCGTTAGCTGGTCTGTTAGGTTTTCGCTGCCATATTTCACTGCTAGTTGTGCCTCGGGAATATACTAAACAATGTGTGTTTTTTTAAAAATTTTTAGGGTTGAACTTGTGAAACGGCAAATTAAGATTTCAAAATTAGTGTCTGAGATATGAACGGTTCTACTTCATGCACGCCAGCGCCCCACTTCTGAGATCAGTTCTGATTTTGTCCTCTGGTCTTCCTGTCTTCCACAGATGCTTGCATGGTGCCCTCGGACTCGGGCCCTTGCCGCGCTGCCTTCAACCTGTTCTACTTTGACGCCAGCACTAGCTCCTGCCAGTCTTTCATCTACGGTGGCTGCCAGGGAAACGGCAACCGCTACGGCACACTGGACGAATGCATGGCCCGGTGCACTGGAGAGCATGGTAAGAATTGTTTTCCATTTTGTTGCGTTAGTGGGATTAAAATGGATTTAGTTTTGTCATTGATCAACACAATGCTCCATAGGTCAGTGAGCAAATTCTGCAAATGTAAACAAAGTAGTTGCAATAATATATGTATTAAAAGGGCAAGCCTAAATTAAGATTTGCTAAGCCATTAAATATGGCTTAGCAAATCACAAGTTGCATGGACTCGGTGTGAAATAATGGGGGTTGAGACTTTTTATTTTTAATGACTAACCCTTCCTCTGTCCCTCAGTCAAATATTTAATTTCATGCACAGATTAATCTTCATAAAGAAGAGCAGTTATTGGTAGCTGGGCAACGATAACAAATCAGACTTTGAATATCTCTTTTAAGCAGGATGAAGTTCATTAAGGTGTGGATTATGTATTAAATCACCCAGACAGTCACTTAACTGAGCTGCCGGACAGGAAGGAAATGTCACCATGAGGGCATTAATGATTTAAAAACCGCTACAGAGTTCAATTGCTGTGAAGTGAGAACTGAGGTGGGTCAATAACATTGTTCCACCACAATGACCTAAATGACGGCATGAAAAGAATGAATAAATATTCCAAGATAAGGCACTACATTAATACTGCAAAACAACTTTGCAAAGAAATACACTTTTTGGCCTAAATGTAAAGCCTTATGTTTGGGACAAATCCAACACAGTAACTGACGCCTTATTTTGAGGCATGACGGGAAAATCTGCTTTACACCAGACACTGGGAGAGTAATTGACATTTCAGCAGGACAATAATCTACAACACATGACCAAATATACACTGGAGGTGTTTACCAAGAAGACAGTGAATGTTCCTGAATGTCAAAGTTAAAAAAATTGTTATTCTGCTTTTTAAAAAATCTGACACTACTTGAATTGCTGTCTAGTCATCATCCCAAACACCTTGACAGAGCTTGAAGGATTTGGAAAATAATAATTGCCAAGTATTGTGCAATCCAGGTGTGCAAAGCCCTTCGACTTACCCAAGAAGACTCGCAGCTGTAATCGTTGCTCCCGAAGGTGTTTCTAACGTGTTGAGTTGATTTTTTTTTGTTTTTTTTTTTTTTTTGGTGGCTAGTGATTTTCTCTTTTCTGATTCCATCATTTTCACAGGTGAGCAAGTGCAACACAATGGCCATAACCGCGTGACACCAGGTAAGCTAACCTTCCTCAGGTTCTAGTCTAGCGGTGAGGTTTGAAGGGTTGTGTTCCAGTGGGTGTGATATGGCAAAACTTAACAGTTCTGAATACAGCTTCAGGAGAGGTTTTGAGCTAAAGTTTTTTTGGGGGGTGGCATATGAACTTGGCTTGTGTGAGCCAGAATGGCTTGCACAAGGAGCAGGAGCCAGAGGCAGCTCGAGGTACAAGTACACCCCCTGGACAGAAGATTAGTTTATCAAAGGGCATTACTGCCAATCTATCTCCTTAATTCCGAGTGCCAAGCAGAGACGGATCAGGTGCCGTTTTTGGTCTTTGGTGTGACTCGTCCGGGGATCAAACTCCTAACATTAAAATCTGAGTGCACAAGCCACTGCATTGATCTCATTGATAAATGAGACTGTTATAGGTAACGTGACACCAAAGTCATCACGAACAACTGAAAGATGCACTGAGTGTACAAAACATTTGGAAAACAAACACTTTCCTAATTGAGTTACTCCCCCCCCTTTGCCCTCAGAACAGCCTCAATTTGCCAGGGCATGGACTCTACAAGTTGTCAAAGCGTTCCACAGGGATGCTGGTCCATGTTTACTCCAATGCTTCCCACAGTTGTGTTAAGTTGGCTGGATGTCCTTTGGGTGGTGAACCATTCTTGATACACACGAGAAACTGTTGCGTGTGAAACCCAGCAACGTTGCAATTCTTGCACAAACTGGTGCGCCTGGCACCTACAACCATACCCTGTTCAAAGGCACTTGAATATTTTCTTGCACATTCAGTCTCCGAATGGCGCACACACATACACAATCCATGTCTCAAGGCTTAAAGATCCATATTTAACCTGTCGCCTCCCCTTTAATCTACACTGATTGTTTGAAGTGGATTTAATGACAAGGTATCATGGCTTTCACTTGGATTCACCTGGTCAGTTTGTCCTGGAAAGAGCCGTTTGAAGCTTCAACTTTTTTAATTTGGCTCTGTACTCCAGCATTTTGGATTTGAGATGCAATGTTTCAGTGACAGTACAGTCAGAATGTCACCATTTTATGAGGAAGGTTTACTGTTTAGAAATGAAAGCACTATGTATCCCCCCCCCACTTATAGCACCTTCAAATGGGGGGGGGGGTGGGGTGAGATGACAGTCATTTCTAAACAGTACAACATATTTATGAAAATACCCTCAAATACAAGTAATGTACTATTGCCTCCATATGAAACCTTTTGCTCTCAAGGAGTCTAGAGCCAAATTTAAGCTTAAACTTTCCTGTCCAAATAAATGCATAGGGGAGTGTACTTAAAGTAAATGCATCCATCCTTCCCCTCCAGGGGTCTTCCTGGTGGCCACGCTGGCTGTGAGTTCAGCTCTGATCCTGATGGGTCTGATCCTTATCACCATCTGGCGCTCCAAGCTGCAACGTGGCCACCGCCGCCTCGGTGACAAGGAGGACCTGCTGCCCTACGAGCAGCTGTTTGAGGAGCAGCTGCCCGAGGAAGCGCTCCCAAAAGTGGGCACGGCACCATGAGGGAGCCTGCTCCTTTGTGGCTCCATGGCGCCACAGTCGCCTTACTCCACTGTCACTTTCCATTCCACAAATATCACTGACCCGGAATGCCTGCATCTGTTGGTTGTCAAGGGATGTATTCAGATATGATGGGAAGTTGTTTAATTGTGTCTTTTTGTCCAAATAGCCACGGTACTAATGACATAGATACAGTGATACGTGCATTGCTAATACAGGCACACCTAAGAGGTGTTTTAGGTTTGGGGTTTAGTGAGTGATTTTAGACCTATGCTTGACATTTTCAGATCATAGTGAATTTCTGCTGCTGTCATTTACTTCTTGTTTATTTAATTTAAAAGGCTGAAACTTTGACGCGCCGTCTCCCGGACACAGATTAAGCCTAATCATGGAGTAAAACAAACTCAATTGAGAATCTCCATTTTTTGTAAATGCTTTTTAGTCCAGGGTTAGGCACATCAATTGGTCTGGGGGAAACCTAGCCTGAATGCGTTTTTCTTTTAAATAAAAAAAACTTTTGTAAACTTGAGTTAATGAACGGCGCTGCTACACTATGTTTACTGTGATGTTATTTTGTACACCCTATATTCAGTGGCAAGATTGCCTTTTAAAAAAAAAGTCTATTTAATGAACAAATAACATATTTCTTTAACATTTTACTGACAATTTAAGAGGTGCACATAATTTAAATCTTTAAACATGACAACTGTTATTTTCATGACTTACACTAATACCAAACACTTATCTCCTCCATATAGAATGTAAATGTTCAGTAGCTTATTGTGGGATTTCCTGTTCTACCTGTAACTCGGCAGCAGTGAGCCGGATGATGTCAACACTGCGTCCTCTGTATTAACTACGAACTGTTTAATAAAGGACTGGTACTTTACTGATTGCTGAACATCTCTATTTTCTATAGCACATTTTGTACAGTGCAAAGTGCGTCGCATAATTTAAAGGAGAATAATGTATTTATAAATAAGAAGTAAATGGATACGTTTTAGGATGGTAAACCAGGGGATTGAAACTGAAAGCGTCCTTGGTATAAAGCAGTGAAGTATGTTAATCTTTTTCTTAATGTCCAGTTTGTCAACTCACTCCCATCTGCATTTGTATTGCTACAGACAAGGCTGGAAGGTTTGTTTTTCTTACCTCTAGAGGGCAGAAGTGACCATGATGCATACTCAGTATCTTCCTGGTGAAGAGACTGATTTGAGGGCACACCTTAAACTGATCTTATTAGTACAAGTTTATGCATAGCGTAGGACTCAAATGTTTTCTTCAACACTAGTTATGGAAGTTCAAGTAAGTGAAGTTTTAATCTGCATCGACACATCCTATTCAACATGATCACCGTAATGTAGGTTTTCATGCAGTTGGTTTCACTGTCAATGTATTACTTTGCACATTTTCATCACCATGCAAAATTAATCAAGATAAAGTAAGAGTTTCTTATCTTGACGTGGTGGGTCGTTTTGTAATGAAACATAGGAATTAGCTGAACATTTTTATCCCGCACCAATTCTAAAATGACCTAGCTAATTGAGCAAACTTAATTCACAATTAATTGGTTCCAGGTCTGGGAAATGGTTAGTGATAAAGTAGGTAGCAAGCGGTCTACAGAGGCCGCGGTGTGGTCATGCAGGGTTCTGTGTGTTCTTGACTCTTTCTCAATTCAATTTTCTCGATTCCTTGCACCCTCTCACCACCAAATCCATTGGAGGGTAAGGTACAAGGGGAGTGACTTTGGACCTTCTCGAATACGGTTGAAAAGGAGGCGAGGCGATAGGATGCGTGGAACCACAGAAAGACAAATTGAGAGAGAGCCCCAGTGGAACGTTCACCTTCCTCTCCCGTTTCTTTCTGCTGAAGAGACTCAATACGAAGCAGCTGGCCTCCTTGACGTTGTGTCCTTGGGTACTAAAGTGCTCTGCTTTCGCTGCGCTCTAAAATGAGGCCCTAAAGACCAAATGATTAGCTCATTTCCCAACCATGTAAATCCACACACACACACACACACACTCACACATACTCACACATACTCATTATTAGTCAATGGGATTCAAACTCATTTCTATAAACAGTCAAATATAATGATCATTCATAGTGCCCTGGCTCTGACACAAAACGTTGAGGTAGCTGATGGCCAAAGAGGATGGTAGGAATGAGAGGAATGGGATGGATGGAGAAAGTACAGGGGAGGGTTCGCGATAAGGCTGTTGGGTGGACCAGAGACTTCAAGACCAGAACTCCAACAGTGCAGCATGGGGGGATAATGTTTATAGAGAGCCTGTAACCCTCACTCACTGTCTGAAAGCAGATACACTGCCCACCCCTATAACTCTCACTGACTGTCCAAGGTAAATCCATAGGACACTACAGTCGAATCCTTCTCTTCTCTCCACAGCTCCCAGGCCCAAAACCTGTAACTCTCCTCCTGCAGTTCCAGTGGTGTGCACTATGTGGGGCTTTGTTTGGCCCGATGTGTACCCTGTCCTTGGTAACCTATTTCTGTGTTGTCAGTGCCTGTGGTCATCTGTTTTCAATCTGGTGTTGGTGTAATTGTGCTTGTTTAGCATGACCCCCCCCCAACCCTCCTGTACACCTCCACCCCTCACCAGCTGCCTGACAGATTTGAGGGATGCTCTGCATTCCTGGGGGCATGAGTGGGAGTGTGATCCCTCCCAATTCCCCTTCTCCAACAGAAGTGTGTGTCGGGGTTTGTATGTCAGGAAGTTATAGATGGTGGGTTTGAATGCGTGAAGGAGGGTGTTTGTCTGCTTGCTATTATGTCAAGTTGAAGTGAGTTAGTTTGTGTGTCTGTGTGTAAGCTCGTCATGCCCAGGGACACCTCAGTTTGTCCTCACACTCCCCTTGATAGAACCCCCCCCCCCAGCACGGTAGGACCTCTAACCGTGGACCAGTTTCTCTGTCCCACACCTCAGGTACTTTCCCTCACCTCCAGCCCTCTACCACCCATCACCAGGCCTTTAGCAGGCTGATAACAGAGCCCTAAAATTCCACAGAGCCAACCACAAGAACTGACCCCAAATCAGCCATGCAAGAGAGGAGGAACAGAGGAGAGAAAAAGAGAGGGACAAAAAGGGAGGAAAGACAGAGGGAATGAGATGAAAAGCAAGAGAAAGAAAGTAGTGAGGTGAAGGCTAGGAAAGAATACTTCTCCACTAAGTATGATGTCATGACTTTGGCTCTCTAGAGCGTGGAGGGAAGGTCCTAAAGGGGAGTTGATATCTTGGCAGTAAAGGGGACTGAAATCCGAGTGACCCCGACTAAAATTGAAAGCAGTTGCGAATCCTCTGGAGGGCCGACGTTTTTGCGATCCAGACTCTGCTCCCAGTTCCCACGACACCAACCGACCTCCACTTCTCTTTTTTTATCCACTTCCCCTATATTTTCTCTTTCTTTCTCTCATTCTTTCTTTGGTCCCCGTGCCTATAAATGGGAAGTCTGGTGATATTTTGGACCGCCGGCCATGACCAGTCACACTTAAAAAGGTAAAATTAAGAGGGGGATGGTTTCACTGGGTTGGAGTAGAAGATGCTTATAAAAAGCATCCTTGAGAATGCTTAAATGGCCATGAAATGGAAAATACTTTTGGCGGATGATTTAGGAGATGGTGAGGTGGCTAGACAACACCATGTCCTTTAACCCCTGTTTTCTTCCAAACAATTCCTGGTATGTGGCTCTATTTCGCCGATGATTTGTTTTTGTGAAAGTGTGAGCGAAAAACCGAGAGCAGTATGATGACGAAGGGAATGTGTGGAGGAGGGAAAGTGTTGTCAAAGAGAAATGTCGGGCAAAGTGTTGATGGGCTTATACATGTTTGTAAATCGCTATTCAGTCGTTCTTCCCTCTGACCACGAGAACCTCTCAAGCATAAAACAAGATATTTAAGATATGTCATGTCAATATAATAATAACAATTACATGCCATTTAGCAGAAGCTTTTATCTAAAAGCGACTCGGTCATGCATGCATACATTTTACGAAAGGGCACCATGGGATCGAACCCACAATCCTGGCGTTGCAAGTGCCATGCTCTACCGAGTCCATGACGGTAAAGTGTTGCGAATTGCTAGAAATATGTGGCTATGCCTTCACGAAGACGTACAGTACGTACTTGTGTGTTCTCCCAACCTCTTCACTTGGCACGCCCATTCTACGATAGAGTGCCAGAACATTTTGATCTGTCTTTTAATGCAGACTTGAATGCTAAATGCCTCCAGACTCCGTGTTACATCAGGGATAAGTTTTTAACCTATTGTTACCTTGAGATGAAGGCCAAATGGTCCTTGATGGCTGTGCATCTCACTTGCCAGGACAACAGACCAATCAGGGCCTTGTATCTACTTCGAGTTGAAGCCAGGTGAAATCTGTGTGGTATTCCTCGTGGTAGCCAAGTCGATGTGTGTGGTAAACTTTACAGGCAATTAACTGTATTTATGAGATTAGAGGAATGGAGGAGAGGTGTTCTCTCAAGCCAGCAGCTATTCACCTCCGAGGAAGGACTCTTCAGTTTGATGTCAAACCTGAGGGAAGTTGAGCTGTTTTAAGGTCATTTCAGTTGTGGTGAAACTGAACAACTTGGACTTTTGGCAGAAAGACCCTGTGTGTTATTGCGAGATACAATCGTCAGTGTAGAGGAATGTTTTGGTGGCGATTCAAATATGTAATTAACCGTTAGGTAAACAACGTTGTGCGTAGAGCCTCAGAAAAAAAGTTGAAGACATGCACATTTTTACTACAGTCAGTATTTCATTCTTATGGTTTCACTGGTAATGTGGAAACTGTGGTAATACTTTTCATGTAACAACATGATGAGGTGAAATTAGGCCTATGAAACTCTGGCACCCTCTACCCATAATGCTTCTCCTCCTCCTCCTCTCTTGACGTCTTCTCCCAAACACATGTCAGTTGCACCACTTCGACATAAACAAGGAAACACTGGAGCGAGGCATGAGAGGGGTAGACACTGTCATTTGCCAGCTATGATTACAAGCCACGTCGAGCTATTGAGCTATTTCGTTTGAGCCAATGAAAACAGAGATACCTGGGAGTTTACCTGGGAGGCGTGAGAAGCAACTACTCTCTAATTACCATCAGAGAAATGTCCATGGTGATCCTGCCTCAGGGAACAGATGTGTAATAGATAATGGTGCAGACATAATGGATGATTCACATAATGGATGATTCGTTGCAGGCAAGACAACAAAGTTGACACGGTGGCGCGGTCATGAGGCAACATACATTGCGCAACTCGAAGATGATTTTTTTTGTCTGCCTCATATGAATCATCAATGTTTACTGTTCAAAGGTAGTGCCTCTGGTTTGAACGTGACTATCGCTCTGTATGGATATGACAATGTTAGGTAACTGAAGTCGTCTAAGGGCTGGCTTTTATTTCCCTACACCTGGAGGGATGAAGCTTCGTCTGACACTTTTAATTGGCTGAATCATTTTGTGGTTTGAGCTGTCAGGGCACACTGAAACCAGATGAGTCTCCCCAGGCCAGAGGCTCGTAGTGGGTGATTCACCATGGCTGTGGAGGTAGGGAGAGGATCCAACAGCAGGGAGAAAGACGAGAGGCTTTTAGAGGTGTGCTGACAAAGATATTATGAACAGAGAGACAATGAGGACGTGTATTGTAACAAACTATTCTCTCTCTGTCTCTTTCTGTCTCCCTCTCGGTCTGTCTGTCTGTCTGGCTCTCTCTCTCTCTCTCTCTCTCTCTCTCTCTCTCTCTCTCTCTCTCTCTCTCTCTCTCTCTCTCTCTCTCTCTCTCTCTCTCTCTCTCGCTCTCTCAGACACTCATGAAGTATACACATTCCAGACTAATGACACAACCTAGTAGACTACAGAGATATTACAGAAATAGCCCCCCAGACACATAATCATAAGCAGTATTATAAACAGCCACTCAGACACACACACACATCCTAACCAACTCGTACCCTACGATATCCACAGTGAGAACAGGAGCTGTGCTTATGCAGCAAATGCCACTTGACACACAGACAGAGAGACAGAAACATACACACACAGAGCTATAGCCGCGGGAAGTAGAGGTGCTGTAGCTTCCCCTGAAACATCGGGGGTAAAATTGTACACAATTATAAGAGAGAAACACAGACACACACAGTAGTGCCAGGACAGAGGGTGACAACACAGTTAGGGAATGTCTGCCACATAGGGGGGCTTAAATCGAGGGCCCGCCTCCTGTTAGGTTGAGCCTGCTGTATTCAATTAGTCTGTATTCACCACATCATGAAAATAAATGTCCCTTTTCCTGACCTCCTCTCGGTCTCCTAGCCCAATCTCTATCATGATGTAGTTCGTCACACATGTTGTCCTCTGTGGTAGACCATGGCACTTGCAATGCCACGATCGTGGGTTTGATCCCCGCTGTGGGCCACCCAACCGAATAATGTTTGCATGCATGCAACTTTGGATAGAAGTGTCTGCTACATGGTATATTATATAATACTTCTCCTTTAGGGGCTCTCCTATTGTCTGATGGGTTATTGCTGTCTCAGCGATTAGCAACCACAACAGCAGACCGTCTTGATCTCCCGGACTCCAACATCTGTCACGAGTTTCTGTCTCTCTGTCGGTCTCCCTTTCTCTCTCTCTCTGTTTCTTCATCCCAATGCTCCCATATCTAGTGAGATGGAGACAGGATCCCTGCATAGTGAGAGTAGTAATCAGAGCATTGGTTTCTTATTCGTCCTCGTATGACATCAGAGGGTGATGTCATCTGCCGAACTAGACACACAGTTCGAATTGTCTACCATAGCCCTCTCTTGTCCCCAAAGAGACCCTACAAAGTACACCGCTTAATGTTCATTTTAAGCATACAGTGTGTGTGTGCCATCGGCAGGAAGGTGTGTGTGGGCGTCAAAAGTTGCATGTACTGTATAACTAATGATGCAGTACTTCTGATGTACTTTCCTATAGAGTTTCTATATGTTGGAACTGAAAGACAAAGGACAGAGATGATGTGCAAACTAGTTTGGAGACACATTTAAGCCATCTTGATAAACTATTCTGCCAGTCGCTATCTTGCATCTCTCTGTCTTTTGCTTATTCTCTCAATCTTTCTCCCCCCTCTCTCAAAACTGTTCACTCCTTCTCAATCACTCTCCCCCAATTCCTTCCCTTCTTCCCTCTCTCCCTTCCTCTCTACAGTCTCACGCTAGAGAGGACGTGACAGTGTGAGAGGAGTGGAGGCTGTTTATCTCTTCCCCCTAACCTTGCCCAGATTCATCCTTTCCTTTTGCTGACTGCAGCAGACCACTGTCCCCCCCCCCCCCCTCCCCTCCAGTGTGTCAGTGTAGTGTGTCGAGGCCCCATTGCTAATGTGTAGATTTATCCTCCATGAGGTTTGGATCCCGTGCGGGATGATCCCCTATGGCTCACCTCAACTCCAACATTTTCAGACACTGTTTAAGAGTGTGAGGGTCTTGAGGTTGTGGAGAGAGGGGGGTTTAAGGATAGGGGGGATGCAAACAATGTAACCGCCGCCAGCTGTGGCAATAGAACATAATTGGCAAAGCATTTCCTATACCTCTGTTGTCATAGCAACGGGTGAAAGGGAGGGCAAAGGGGTGATTTTGCTGACCTTAGGGGTCCTTGGCAACACACTGCTGGACGGTAAGCGTCGTCTTCTAGGCGCAAGATGCACGGGGCAGGAAGTTTGGGGACTGTTTTCTAGGCCAAAGGCTACAACCATTTCCTGTTGTTGGTCTGGTCACTGCCTTCTCAGGCCTGGGGTCGATGCGCCCTGTGTTGGTTACCCTGCTCACTGTCAAAATACAATGTTATCACTCCAGTATGAGCCACACAAAAGCTGAAACTGTTTGGGAAAACCCATGTGTACATTACACTCTTAGAAATGTGCAAGTTGGGACCAAATACGATTCTTGAGAGCGATGCCATAGGGAACCATTTTAGGGTCTCTGAAGAACCATACATGTGATGGTTCTTTGAAGAACTGTTACGTATACTCCCTCCCCGGCGCTCTAGGTCACTAGGCTGCTCATGATGGCGCACACCTGTCACCATCGTTACACGCACCTGCGTGTCATCAGACTCCCCTGGACTCCATCAGCTCCTTGATTACCTTCCCTATGAATGTCACTCCTTTTGGTTCCTTCCCCAGGCGTTGTTGTTTCTGTGTCAGTTTCATGTCGGTGCGCTGTTCGTGTTTCTTGTCTGGTTCATGTTTGTTTATTTATTAATTAAACGTATTCTCTCCTTGAACTAGCTTCCCAACTCTCAGCGTACATCATTACAAAAACCTGACAAAAATCCAGAACGAGAAATGTTTATGCTCTTCAGGACCAGAATTGAATAGGTGGTTTTTAACCTTATTTGCATACATCCCAGGGTGCATTTCGAGTGAATTTTCGAGTTAACAGTTCCAACTATGACTGTGTTTGCTAGTCTAAGGTGGAAACAGGGGACCAAGGCGCAGCGTGGTGACCGTACATACTTCTTTATTATAAGATGTCGCCAACAAAACAATAAACATCAAAACGAACACGTGACGCCAACGTAGTGCTCACAGGCAACTATACATGGACAACTACCCACAAATACAGGTGGGAAAAGGGCTACCTAAGTATGGTTCTCAATCAGAGACAACGATAGACAGCTGCCTCTGATTGAGAACCATACCCGGCCAAACACACAGAAATACAAATCATAGAAAAAGGGACATAGAATGCCCACCCAAATCACACCCTGACCAAACCAAAATAGAGACATAATAAAGCTCTCTACGGTCAGGGCGTGACAGTGACAGAGACATGGTTGTTGCATTCATTGATTTTCAGTCCTGTGGCTTTCATCAAGTGAGATCCTAAGTGAATGAGGGTGTCATCAAAATGTATTTATTAAGACAATACAATACAATACAATACACACTACAGGACAATACAATCCATACTTAAAAAGGCCTTTTTTTGAGTGCCTGGTTTTAGCCTAACACAGTGGACTGAAACTCATAGTTTACAGGCCACACCAGGCCTGCAAGACACATTCTGTAGGCTCGCAAAGTGATGTGTAATTCCTATTCAGCCAAAGTGGGGATATCCAGCATTTTGAATGTTTATTCCACAGCAACCTGCATTCAGAATGACTGCCAGGGTCGGGAAGACTAAGATATGAGACTGCCTTAAACATCTAAACTGGAACAACCATTTCTGTAACAGGTGCAATAAGTCCAAGTAACAGATTGGAATAGTTTAGAAAAATGTATAAGATGAATTAGTCCATCAATGTAAAAAAAACATATATCTTGAAACAAACAATTGTAAAAATCAACCTGCAATAGCACGTGCTGGGAAATATGATAATGATGGGCAAGGTTTTGGTTCAACTCTGGTTATTAACACCGACACTGAGCTTCTTTTACTTCACTGCATTTTGAATCATCAGAATGATGTGGCAGTTGACACTTTGCTTCTTGAAAGTCCAACATCTTGAAAACTTGACTACTGGCATGCAAGACATACATTTTGGGACTGTATTAACAGTGAAATACGTACCAACGTGTTGCTTTTGAAAGGAGTTTTCCTTATGAAGGAACCTTATGAGCTGAGGAAGAACCATTTAAGAATGTTTCTTTTTTTCTGTGTAGGGAAACGGGATGATAATGGTAAAAATGCTTCCAAGACCCAGAGTTCTCTCTGAATGAGATCATTACTGATTGTTCTTATCTGCTCTCGAGATTCTAATGTAAAACACGACACTAATCATTTTATGTGCTTGGAAAGCTAGTTTTTGAAGGAACGTTGTCCTAGTTATTTTTTTCCCCAGAGCATTCATTGCATTAGAAGATAATCAGCTTTTCAACTTCCATCTTGAGGAAGAAGTTGCTCATAGGGAAAGGAATTTGGACACCAGTGATGTTAAGTAACAAGAACGGCTACAGCTGGATTGTTGCGTCACTTGTTCTTGAAATGGCAAACGGCAGAGTACCAAATTACATAGCCGCTTCTACTGACACTGTTCCCCATACTTCTGCCTAACTACAGCCTCTGTTAGAGGCCTGTAATATTCTCACCTGAAACAGGCCTAGAACTAGTGACTAGCAGCTGTGTGTGTTCCCTAGCATGTGCTCTGACTCATCCAGTGTCTCACTGGATCACGTGACTCATCCAGGTGACCTACGCAATCCTGCTCCCTCCTCAGGGATGTTCAGCTGCCATTTTAAAATCCAAAAACCCTTCCAGCAGCTCACTCACTCACCTTATCAGTCCAGCCAATCTGTCACAGCTCGGCTGTTGCTACAAGTCTGGTGTGACGACTGGTTGCCCACGGCAGGTGTCTGACAGGGTGATTAGTCAAAGGGCCAATCCCTGGCTTCCCAGGGTGAGAGGTGACCTGTACTGGGAAGCAGGTGTGTCTGTGTAAATCACTGGGTACAGTAGTCACCTGAGGGCTGTCACTCATCATAGTGGGGATGGAGCCCTGGGCAGTTAAACAGCTATGGGCCAATGCCAATGGCCAGACAAGGGTAATTAAGAGTAACATGAGCCTGCGTTCCTCGTCCATTTGCGGTCTCCTCTCCTCTGAGCCGGACAGTGCTAGCTGCTAGCAGTAACGAGGCTCATAGGTCCAGGCAGGGGCCAGAAATCACCTCAGCGTATATGTAGGTCACCGGCATGCGTGTGGCTTTGGCTGGGATCCGGCCTAATCTAAGGGCTTTTGCTCCAGTCAACCACTTTCATCTGTGGTGGAGATGGAGCGTGTGTTTGTAGCCCTCCACTCTGTGGCTGGTGGTTTAGGTTTAGCAAGGCTGGCTGGCTGCAGAGACGCTGGCTGTAGTCCTGTGATATTTCAACCAAGTGGAATTAATGATATTCTAACTCTGGGGGCCAGAGATTCCTCTCTTTAATCACCATTGCTGCTGTTCCTTTAGATCTCGCTCTGTACTTTGAGGTGCATATTAAAAAGCTATATCTAAGACCATATGGACCTGTTAGAGTAGTATTGTTGCATGGTGAAATATTTAGCCTTTCCTCTCCTTCAACGCCTGTCCTGTACAATTCTCCTACCCTCTTTCCTCCTTGATAAACGATTCAGCAGCTTCAGCGCGAGCAGGCCAGTCGTTGAAACAATGAAAAACCATCTTAATGACTTCTGTTTGGCTTCCCTCCCCTGGCCTAGAATGGGACGCAGGATTCTCTGGAAAGTTTGACTGTTGGGTTTGAAAGGCTCTGCATGGCTAAAACGCCAGTCGCCCATCGAGGCATCTGCAGACCCCCTCTGGCTCAGCTTCCTGCTCTCTTTCTGTTTCGGCCCAAGATGCACTGGAGTGGAGCATCATGGGATGGCATTTTGTTCAGCTGTATCTGAACTCCAGAACGTTCTGTAGAATCACTTAGAGTTTTTAGCTGTCTGCTGCAAATTCCGTCTGGTCGTCAGAGTCAGACTGGGTCAGATGCGTCAATGTGACCTGCTGGCCCTTCAACAGTAATGATATGGGAAACGGTTCCACATGGCTGTAGTGTGTGATTATTATCAATGGAAAAAGTAGATGATTGTTGATATTGCAATAGTAAATCAAAGATGGGATTTGATGACATAACAGATCAAGGGAGCATAGAATATGGCCATCGTGTGGAGCTAAAGTAGTCAGCATCATTTATTGACAAAGCACGGTGACGCTTTGACATTCCATGACCCCCCCCCCAGCATGGGTATCCACTCCACTGTGTTTGCCGGCTCCTGGTTTGAAGAGACAACGTGACTCAAGAATTTCTCACTCTGGCGCCAAAGACTCACGTGAACGGCGCCAACACGACATTTGTGTTTATCTTCCCAGAACAAGCCTTGTGCCCCCGCAGACAGGAAGACACCTGGTCAGTCCGCTCCTTTTCAAAGCAGGGATGGTGTTTGTTTGTGTCAGGGTCAGATGTGCCTTTGGAATGTCTCATGCTTCCCCTCTCCTGCCTTTTCTCCCCACATTCTCGTTATGCGCTTCGCGGGTCTCTGGGCATCGCATGTGTTTGTGTTCAGTTGGGAGTGACTGAATGTGCATGTTGGGCTTGAGCGTCTAAGCACATACAGTGTTCACTACGACACGAGTGTGCACTTTTGTTTGACAACAGCCTACTAAAGTGCAAATATGGACCTAAACAAGGTGGGTCTTTAGTATCATAGTGTTTCAATGAGCGTGGAGTTCTGTGCATGTGCAGACACAACAACAGTGGCTTGGCTCTGGATATCAAACAACTTATGTCTCAGAATGCGTGGTTTCTGTTACCCTTGAGCAAGATCCTTCATCAGCTCTACTAGAGCAGACCAGGTGTGGGAATGAATATTTGTAATACAATACAAATGTGGGTTGTGCTGCTAAACTGCACGATATTGATTGGAATAAATCATGGCAATTTGGGAATATGAGGCAATTTAGTCTATGGGGCAATTTCAGATGTGTACAAACTCTCATGTAGAATGAAAAGCTCATATGATAAACAATTCATTTTTATCAGATTTTTTTTTTTTTACATAGCTGTTTATTGGTCACTACCTTATTATATAGGAGTAAAGACAAGTACATTAAAATGACAGAGTACTGTAAGTCAATACAAAACAGTGACTGCTGTTAGTACTGTGCAAGTACGGGTAGGCTATAAGAACAACTTAATGTTAAGTGTTCCTATAATGACAGTAGTCAAATGAATTCAAAGGAATAAATTATACTGTTTTTATAGGCCAAGCCAACACTATACTTTTTTATTGTATCCATATCATGTTGACTAGGTGAACATGGTTTCCTGACGTGTCCAAGACAACCTTCTGTGTTGTTGGTAATTAAATACCTGTGCAGATGCCGGAGTACATGAGTTGACTGTGGGAGCCCCAGGCTATGAGTGAGGACTCACATCATTTCACCTAGTTTATGTTGCTATGTCTGAACCGTGACTGACTCACATCATATTAGGAGGATTAATATATATAAATTATTAATTATTTTAAATAAAATGTTTATATAATAAGATTAATATATAAATAAATCACAAAATATATATATATATATTTTGTGATTTTTTAAATTTTACATACTGTATATTAAGTAGACACTTAAATAATCTGAAGCATAATCTTTCAGTTTAAAATGTAGATTTAGTGTTTATTATGTAAAGCATATGGATTTCACTCTTTTCAAAATGTTTTTGCCTTGTCTCACAACTAGACTTTTAATATTCTGTTAAATATTACATTTAGCAAAATTCTGATAATTTGAAAATATGTAATGCACCTGTTTACAAAAAATACCATATAGATATTTGATGTGCATAAAGCTGTTTGTTACTTTCTTTAAAAAAAATACTGTCGTCTCACAGTATTGTGTCATGACCATCACTCTGAACAAAATGATTAATTCACACACAAACTGGTAAGTGACTGAGGAGAACAAGGACATAACAAGGAGAGTGTATGATATTATATTTCCACGTATCAAATGACAGCGGATCATATTAACCAAGTAAACCTTACTACCTGGCAGTCAAATCCCCAAAGGGTGCAAATTGTCATTACAAACACTCATTACTAAAACAGAATGTGTCTGTAATGACGATTTCCAGGTTATTGCCATCAGAAAGTAGCAACTTTTTGTATAACGTTTGTATAAAATGGGTATACCCCTGCTCAATACTGCGTATCAAATGATACAGTATTTTACTGTCTTTATAGCAATCAGTGATATTGTAGATATCCATTTTCACCCACTAATGCAATTTAACATTACCCTGTTATTACTGCCACACAGTCATTACCACCCAGGGCCGCCAGGGGGCCCCATCCCCAAAAATGTAATAAAATACACTGCACTTTAATAACAAATGGGCCTCACAATGGGCCTCCGGATATCGTCATGGTATTTCTGTGCATTCAAATTGCCATCGATAAAATGTAAAAGTGTTCGTTGTCCGTAGCTTATGCCTGCCCATACCGTAACCCCACCGCCACCATGGGGCAGTCTGTTCACAACGTTGACATCAGCAAACCACTCGCCCACACGATGACGTATACATGGTCTGCGGTTGTGAGGCCGGGTTGGACGTACTACCAAATTCTCTAAAACTGCTTACAGTAGAGAAATAAACATTAAATGATCTGGTAACACCTCTGGTGGACATTCCTGCAGTCAGCATGCCAATTGCACACTCCCCCAAACCTTGAGACATCTGTGACATCTGTGGCACTGCAAATTTTAGAGTGGTATTTTATTGTCCCAATCACAAGGTGCACCTGTGTAATGATCATGCTGTTTAATCAACTTCTTGATATGCCACACCTGTCAGGTGGATGGATTATCTTGGCAAAGCAGAAATCCCCACTAAAAGGGATGTAAACAAATTTGAGCACAAAATTTGAGAGAAAAGCTTTTTGTGCTTATGGAACATTTCTGGGATCTTTTATTTCAGATCATGAAACATGGGACCAACACTTTACATTTTTAATTTTTATTGTTTTGTATCTGTGACCAACACATGCATGTCTGTATTTCCAGTCATGTGAAATCTATAGATTAGGGCCTAATTTATTTATTTCAATTGACTGATTTCCTCATATGAACTGTAACTCAGTAATATATATATATATATATATATATATATATATATATATATATATATATATATATACAGTTTATAAAAATAAATTGTCGGGGTCTCAACTTACTATTGAGAGTAGAAATAGTACAATAAACCATGTGCAATTTCAAAAGTTGGTTGTGCATCAGCAGTTTTTCTATGGTTATGTCAGAAGTGTTGGTGCAAATGCTAGCTTGCCACAGGCCGGCGGCCCTGCTGATTTCTGCAACGTGAATAGATAGAAATCGCCAGTGTTGGGGAGTAGTGAACTACATGTAGTTCAGCTAGTAATTTAACTACATTTTGCAGTACCTTGGTGGTAGTTGAACTCAATTCAAATCTTGGTAGTGTTTCCAGTAGTTAAGTTATTTGTTTTGCTATGTAGCAGTGGTAGTTAAAACTACTGGAACTTATTCAAGCCCATTCCCCCCACCACAATAATTTTTAAATGTCAATACTATCACAACATTTTGGACACTATCTCTGAATTTTTAGATACTAAATCAAAATTTAGAGATACTAACTTGACATTGTGAGATACAAACTTGAAATTTCCCAGGTAATTTTGAGATAGTAGAACGTACAGGATATGTTTCTTCATTTGTTGTAGCATTATGTGTCGATTTTCATCTAGCCACATTGCAGAGATACGCACAGCAGGTAAACGTGTGGCGAACTGCCTTTTGCCTCAATACTTTTTATCAGATGGCAGTTGATCACACTGAAGCACAGATTAATTGTGCACAAGTTGCAAATCAGCCTAAACAACAGTACTTTGTCCCTATTTTCAATGATTTTGCATCAATATTTTGTATTAAACCTAATTTTAAAAAGTGTTGGGGCATATGCCAGCTCGCCAGCCCCCACATAATGCCACTAATGAAGAAACATATCCTATAAATATATATCTCCACATTTCAAGTTAGTATCTAAAAATGTTGAGTTAGTATCGCAATATTTTTTGTTAGCATCTCAAAATGTTGAGTTAGTATCTAAAAAAATGTAGATAGCATCTCCAGATTTTTAGATAGTATCTATCTTATATTAAAACACAACATTATAAAAACGTTTTACAGCTGATTTTTTACTATGTCATACCCTTCAACTAGGGCCCAGAGTTTTACCTGGTTAGGTTAGCCTACAAGATCAGGAAAATCGCTTGGCCCCAGAAAAACACTCCCCCCGTCCCCTCCACCACTCTGGGATGCCACCTCTGAAACCAGCACACAATGTTACAAATTAAGAAACATGTGTGATCTGCTGTCGAACATTTGACAAAATATCTCAAAATGCTGACGTAGTACCTACACAATTAGACTTATGTATCTCATAATTTTGACTTAGTATATAAAAATGTTGTCTTGCGTATCTCTTAAAACTTAAAAACAATTGTTTTGATGCTGAGTATTTTTCTAATTTAGTTGAGATTTTGTTTTTGTTTAATTTTTAAAAAAATGTTATTCTGATGTATCAGGGGGTGCTGCAGAACCCTCAGCACCCCTAATCCCCGCGGCTATGCACACAGGCCTACGATTCGACACTTACTATAATACTATTAGTGTATCTGTAATGTAGTACTGGCAATGAGAGACGTTCGCGACGCCTTTTCAAGGAGGAACGAACGGAAAACCATATATGTGCTTGAGTTTTCAGAGGCGGTGGGAAATCGGACTTTTCCTCGGCTCGGTGTACTTTGATCATATCCCTTCACTTTCACTAGTGCTGGGTGATATACGTCGAAGAGACCTTGAGCTACATTGATGTGCCACATTTTCCCGGGATTGTCATACAATTGCGAACGCGGATGTGAAACCGTTACTTTATGGGGATGATCCATCAGGTGAAGAAGCAGTGATTCAAGCCAAAGGGGATGGTTCTTGGCATCAAGCACCAAGCGAGGCTTGTGCCAAGAAGGGGGAAGACCAAGAATTGAAAGCGGAGTTTAATTTCTCGTTTTTTGGAGCTCTTGTGTGCGGAAGACACCGAAATAAAACTGTTTTCCTTTTAGGGAAACGCGTTATCCACCCCAAAGCGCCCGGACTGTGTGATAAATCAACAACATAGCAGAGTGACAAAGTACAGGTTGAGTCAAAGGAGTTTATCGGGCTGCGGTTGGAAGAGGAACACTGATCAAGACAGCAGTACAGCGGCATAGGTTTTCATGTCTCCTCTCCACACACCTGTAAAGGTAAGTTTATGCTCTCTATAATAATGCATTATTAGATGATAATGCCAAGTGATTTATTTAGTTTCACCACAGGATGACAACATCGCATGTTTAACACCGGCGGACAAACCTATGATAAAAATGATGTTTATGTTTTTAGTTTTTCTGTTTTCTGTACATGTTATTAATAGCTATCCCCTCAATCGAAGTACATTAGGCTTAATGTTTCATGTTATTAATGGCACGTGTTTGTCTGCCACAAAGTGAATGAGGATAGCCTTTGTATAGCAGATAAGACCCAGACAGTACAGTATAGGGTGTTACTGATCATATACATGATTTACTGGTGTAATAATAACAAACTGTCTGAGCATGTCAAACAAAACGAATTCATGTGACTGAATACCGGGCAGCCACATTGAGCCATTGGTAGCATATTCTAATTAGTGCGCAGAGACAGTTTAATAAAAAAATAGTTTTTTTGGCGAGAGTAACATTTCTGTAGCTGTTCACCATAATCTTCACCACAATTTCAAGTGTTTAAATGAGTCTTTCTTTGCCGGTTTTGATTGCCCGCACCCCGCCCTTTTGCCAAAACCGCACTTTAGCCTAGAGTACTGCAAGCAGGAAAATGTCCAAGATCTCATTCAGAGATGCTGAAACAATGTACTCATTGCAGACTTTTGGGTCTGGTTTCCTGGACAGAGATTAAGCCTATAGTCCTCGACAAACATGAAGTTCTCCAGCAAATCAACTGGAATGTCATCTATCCAGAGTGGACAAATAAAACATCTCATGATCCCTTACGATTTTCATTAAAGCCACGAAGACTCTATTAAATGGCTATGTCATAATCCCTCACAATGCCATAATGGGGCAAAAATGGCAGCCATCTAATTGCAAATGAATGGCAGTAGAGGCGCAGGGGATACATTTCCTGCTTTGACTTATGCAGAAAGATCAAAGTAAGGCATGTGATGTATCAGAATTGGTGTAATAGAATTATAGTCAATCTAAAATATTGTCATTTACAGTTGAAGTCGGAAGTTTACATACACTTAGGTTGGAGTCATTAAGATTTGTTTTTAAACCACTCCACAAATGTATTGTTAAACACACTATCGTTTTGGCAAGTCGGTTAGGGACATCTACTTTGCGCATGACACAAGTCATTTTTCCAACAATTGTTTACAGACAGATTATTTCACTTATAATTCACTGCATCACAATTCCAGTGGGTCAGAAGTTTACATTCACTAAGTTGACTGTGCCTTTAAACAGCTTGAGAAACTACAGAAACTTTTTAACAGCTTGAGAAACTCCAGAAAATGATGTCATGGCTTTAGAAGCTTCTAAAAGGCAAATTGACATAATTTGAGTCAATTGGAGGTGTCCCTGTGGATGTATTTCAAGGCCTACCTTCAAACTCAGTGCCACTGCTTGGCATCATGGGAAAATCAAAAGAAATCAACCAAGACCTCAGAAAAAAATGGTAGACCTCCACAAGTCTGGTTCATCATTGGGAGCAATTTCCAAACACCTGAAGGTACCATGTTCATCTGTACAAACAATAGCATGCAAGTATAAACACCATGGGACCATGGAGCCGTCATACTGCTCAGGAAGGAGACCTGTTCTGTCTCCTAGAGATGAACGTACTTTGGTGCGAAAAGTGCAAATCAATCCCAGAACAACAGCAAAGGACCTT
The DNA here is from genome assembly GCF_021184085.1 of Oncorhynchus gorbuscha. Taxonomy (NCBI): domain Eukaryota; kingdom Metazoa; phylum Chordata; class Actinopteri; order Salmoniformes; family Salmonidae; genus Oncorhynchus; species Oncorhynchus gorbuscha. The sequence goes on along the minus strand of NC_060191.1, from coordinate 38,637,074 downwards.
GTGAAGATGCTGTAGGAAACAGGTACAAAAGTATCTATATCCACAATAAAACACTTTCTATATCGACATAACCTGAAAGGCCGCTCAGCAAGGAAAAAGCCACTGCTCAAAAACTGCCATAAAAAAGCCAGACTACGGTTTGCAACTGAACATGGGGACAAAGATTGTACTTTTTGGAGAAATATCCTCTGTTCTGATGAAACAAAAGTAGAACTGTTTGGCCATAATGACCATGGTTATGTTTGGAGGAAAAAGGGGGAGGCTTGCAAGCTGAAAAACACCATCCCAACCATGTAGCACGGTGGTGGCAGCATCATGTTGTGGGGGTGCTTTGCTGCAGGAGGGACTGGTGCACTTCACAAAATAAATGGCATCATGAGGATGGAAATGATGTGGATATATTGAAGCAACATCTCAAGACATCAGTCATGAAGTTGAAGCTTGGTCACAAATGGGTCTTCCGAATAGACAATGACCCGAAGCATACTTCCAAAGTTGTGGCAAAATGGCTTAAGGACAACAAAGTCAAGGTATTGGAGTGGCCATCACAAAGCCCTGATCTCAATACTATAGAAAATATGTGGGCAGAACTGAAAAAGTGTGTGTGAGCAAGGAGGCCTACAAACCTGACTCAGTTACACCAGCTCTGTTAGGAGGAATGGGCCAAAATTCACCCAACTTATTGTGGGAAGCTTGTGGAAGGTTACCCGAAAGGTTTGACCCAAGTTAAACCATTTAAAAGCAATGCTACCAAATACTAATTGAATGTATGTAAACTTCTGATCCACTGGGAATGTGATGAAATAAATAAAAGCTGAAAGAAATCCTTCTCTCTACTATTATTCTGACAATTCACATTTTTAAAATAAAGCGGTGATCCTAACTGACCTAAGACAGGGAATTTTTACTAGGATTAAATGTCAGGAATTGTGAAAAACTGAGTTTAAATGTATTTGGCTAAGGTGTATGTAAAACTTCCCACTTCAACTGTAATTATAAATAAAATTTATACCGTTTAAATTTGTTTGTTTTTTTAAGACATTTACAGTATAAATAGCCTCTACAATATATTTATAGAATGGCATTGTGGGTACATGTTTCTGATTGAATTCAATGGCTATAGTTCATTCCTATTGTACATGTTCTATGTTTCAGCTGCTTTTAAAAACATTATTGGCATTGTTGCATTCGATTTTCATAATAGTGAGCTAGGACTGATAGTTTGGTTAGCTAAACAAGCAGGTCTGTTTGTTTGGTTACCCAGGCAACTACTGTAGCTATCTAGTAAACTCGCCATCTACTTCAGTGGATGTTGAACACATTTCTACCAGCAAATAAACACATTTCTAGCGTTGACATGTGTTCAATTATGGCAGTGGTATAAAAGGGATAATCAACTTGGCGCTCTATCTGTTCTCTGGAAAAGAATGCAACTCCTTGGAAGATTAGTTCCGAAGCCGCTAGCAAGTGGTTGAACACACCTTCCATGTCGTTCATTATTTTGCATAGAGTGCATGGCCCCTAGTTGATTATCCCTTACGTAAACAGACCGTAAATGTCTCAGATTTTGTTTTCTCGGAAAGTTGTGAGTCCTATTATATGATACAATATCATTACTTGTTACATTTACAACTTCTCTAAGTCCTATCGTAACTGAATCGAGCCAGTGTATGGCTGTAGAGATTGACTGCGTTGTTTGAATAGAGTGTTGGCGTATTGGCAGTTCATTTGAAAAAATGTATGGAATCATTCCTCTAAAACTGACAGGCTAGCTAGATAACACACATACAAAGCAAGATTTTTTTTTCACTTTCAATGTTTTACACAATATCTTATCACAGCACTGGCAAACCAACTCCCTGACCAAGATGGCTGACCTTTGGACCATGATAAGAAGGTTCATGCCCATTCTAGTATTCTAATGCCTAATTCTGTGATTGAACACCCCTTATTAGTCATGGGAGAGATCCCTATCATGGCAGGAAAAGAGAGTGAAGTCTGAATAAGTGTAGTAATACTTTAATCTGAAACAACCACAGTCATATTTATAGTCAACCAGGATGAATTCATCTCAGCCAAGTTTTAAGCGGGGGATCAACTGGTTGGAGCTATTTTCAGGGGAACATCCTTCCTTCAATGTCACTCACTGCCAATATAAACGGGGGCAAGATTTCCCCTGCAAACATGGTGTGTGTATATATGCACCTATTCAATAGCAAACACAGATTATTCACTGGCACTGGACTGAACTGAATTCGAATTCTTTGTCTTCTTTGACAAGGCTTCTGAAGATCTTTGTTGGAGGATTTCCAAACGTGCAATTCCTAATTATCGTTTGTGAATCCCTCCAACACAGACGATTTTCACAACTGTGTTTTTTCTGTCTCTGACTTACAATGCATTCGGAAAGTTTTCAGACCCCTTGACTTTTTTCACATTTTGTTACGTTACAGCCTTATTCTAAAATGGATTACATTGTTCTTTTTTTTACTGATCAATCTACACACAATACCCCATAATGAAAAAGCAAAAACATGTTTTTAGATGTTTTTGCAAATTTATAAAAATATTTAAAAAAAAAAAATATATATATATAAATATATCACATTAACATAAATATTCAGACCCTTTACCCAGTACTTTGTTACAGCACCTTTGGCAGCAATTACAGCCTCGAGTTTTCTTAGGTATGACGCTACAAGCTTGGCACACCTGTATTTGGGGAGTGTCTCCCATTCTTCTCTGCAGATCCTCTCAAGCTCTGTCAGGTTGGATGAAGAGCATAGCTGCACAGATGTTAGATCGGGTTCAGGTCCGGGCGCTGGCTGGGCCACTCAAGGGCATTCAGAGACTTGTCCCGAAACCACTCCTGCGTTGCCTTGTCTGTGTTCTGAGGGTCATTGTCCTGTTGGACGATGAACCTTCGCCCCAGTCTGAGGTCCTGAGCGCTCTGGAACAGGTTTTCATCAAGGATCTCTCTGTACTTTGCTCCGTTCATCTTTCCCTCAATCCTGACTATACCAGTCCCTGATGTTAAAAGCCATCCCCACAGCATGATGCTGCCAGCACCATGCTACACCATAGGCATGGTGCCAGGTTTCCTCCAGACATGACACTTAACACTTAATCTACAAGACCCTGCTAGGTAAAGTTCCCCCTTATCTCAGCTCGCTGGTCACCATAACATCTCCCTCCTGTAGCACACGCTCCAGCAGGTATATCTCTCTAGTCACCCCCAAAACCAATTCTTTCTTTGGCCGCCTCTCCTTCCAGTTCTCTGCTGCCAATGACTGGAACGAACTACAAAAATAAATGTTTCTGAAACATGAAACATTTATCTCCCTCACTAGCTTTAAGCACCAACTGTCAGAGCAGCTCACAGATTACTGCACCTGTACATAGCCCACCTATAATTTAGCCCAAACAACTACCTCTTTCCCAACTGTATTTTATTTATTTATTTTGCTCCTTTGCACCCCATTATTTTTATTTCTACTTTGCACATTCTTCCATTGCAAAACTACCATTCCAGTGTTTTACTTGCTATATTGTATTTACTTTGCCACCATGGCCTTTTTTGCCTTTACCTCCCTTCTCACCTCATTTGCTCACATTGTATATAGACTTGTTTATACTGTATTATTGACTGTATGTTTGTTTTACTCCATGTGTAACTCTGTGTCGTTGTATCTGTCGAACTGCTTTGGTTTATCTTGGCCAGGTTGCAATTGTAAATGAGAACTTGTTCTCAACTTGCCTACCTGGTTAAATAAAGGTGAAATAAATAAATAAAAATAACATTAAGACCAAAAATTTCAATCTTGTTTTCATCAGAGCAGAGAATCTTGTTATTCATGGTCTGGGAGTCTTTTAAGTGCCTTTTTTTGGCAAACTCCAAGCAGGTTGTCGTGCCTTTTACTGATGAGTGGCCTCTGTCTGGCCACTCTACCATAAAGGCCTGATTGGTGCAGTGCTGCAGAGATGGTTGTCCTTCTGGAAGGTTCTCCCATCTCCACAGAGGAACTCTGGAGTTCTGTTAGAGTGACCATCGGGTTCTAGGTCAACTCCCTGACCAAGGCCCTTCTCCCCCGATTGCTCAGTTTGGCCTGGCTGCCAGCTCAAGGAAGAGTCTTGGTGGTTCCAAACTCAGTCCAATAAGAATGATGGAGGCCACTGTGTTCTTGGGGACCTTCAATGCTGCATACATTTTTGGTACCCATCCCCAGATCTGTGATTCAACACAATCCTGTCTTGGAGCTCTACAGACAATTCCTTTTGACCTCATGGCTTGGTTTGTGCTCTGACATTTACTGTCAACTGTGGGACCTTATAGAGACAGGTGTGTGCCTTTCCAAATCATGTCCAATCAATTGTATTTACCACAGGTGGACTCCAAATTGTAGAAACATCTCAAGGATGATCAATAGAAACAGGATGCAACTCAGCTCAATTTCGAGTCTCATAGCAAAGGGTTTGAATACTTATGTAAAAAGGTATTTCTCTTTTCTATTTTTAATACATTTGCAAAAATGTTTTAAAAAACTGTTTTCACTTTGTCATTATGGGGTATTGTTTGTAGATTGATGAGGACATTTAACAAATAAAATAAAAACATTTTAGAATAAGGCTGTAACGTAACAAGATGTGGATAAAGGAAAGGGGTCTGAATACTTTCCTATTGCACTGTATTTTGAACATGGCCGTGTAGCGTGACCTTATACATAACCTTAGAGCTGGACTGAAGCTGGAGTCTTGGGGGAGAAAGGGTATTGTTTGGCTTTTTGGACCATATCAAATGGAAGAATGGGAAATAGGAATTGGCCATGGAATCTGAACGAAGCAACAGGATGCGACCCAAACCCTCCCTCGCCCTCTCTGAGTGTTCAGGCCACTGCAGTCTGGAGCTTAAATGCCAATAAGTCCTGTTTGCTTTGAAAGCTGGCATTCCGTTCCTTCCTCAGCCCAGTTCCATCCTTTTTGTAATAGAAACAGACCCCTCTCTTTCAGCAACTTGTCCTCTCTTCGTTCCCCCTAACCCCCTAACTTCAGGAGTGTGAACCCCCTTCCTCCAAATGCTCAGAGGGAATAGGCTTAATCCCCATTTCCTCCTGAAGGAATTTGGACTGATGAGCTTCCCAGCTCTGTGCAAATGGGTCCCCCAGCAGAAGTAAAGAGAGAGCCAGCCAATACCAGCAGGGCACATTTGAATATACAGCACAGCCAGAAACCTGCACACAACAATGCAGTCTTGGCTTTGGTCTCTAGATCTATATTAGATCAGTGATGTATGGAGACAGAAGTACAGTATGTGTATGTGTCTCATTGGTCTATGTGGGTTTACCTGCCTATGATGAAAGTATGTTCTTTGAATTGCAAGATATGGTGATCTGTATTTTTTGACTGTCTGACACTCCTTTGTTTTGTCCATTGGAGCTGACACACTCGGCTCTGATTTGTCGGTCACTTTTTAGGACTCTCTAAATCCTAAATGCACAATAATAGTAGAGTATTTGTTTGGGACAGAGAAATAACTACCATATTCCTCAATGCTGTTCAGAATGAGCTCTAGCGGCGACAGTGAGAGAACGGGATACTCAGAATGAGCTCTAGTGGCGACAGTGAGAGAACGGGATACTCAGAATGAGCTCTAGCGGCGACAGTGAGAGAACGGGATACTCAGAATGAGCTCTAGCGGCGACAGTGGGAGAACGGGATACTCAGAATGAGCTCTAGCGGCTACTCAGAATGAGCTCTAGCGGCGACAGTGAGGAGAACGGGATACTCAGAATGAGCTCTAGCGGCGACATTGGGAGAACGGGATACTCAGAATGAGCTCTAGCGGCGACAGTGGGAGAACGGGATACTCAGAATGAGCTCTAGCGGCGACAGTGAGAGAACGGGATACTCAGAATGAGCTCTAGCGGTGACAGTGAGAGAACGGGATACTCAGAATGAGCTCTAGCGGCGACAGTGAGAGAACGGGATACTCAGAATGAGCTCTAGCGGCGACAGTGGGAGAACGGGATACTCAGAATGAGCTCTAGCGGCGACAGTGAGAGAACGGGATACTCAGAATGAGCTCTAGCGGCGACAGTGAGAGAACGGGATACTCAGAATGAGCTCTAGCGGCGACAGTGAGAGAACGGGATACCACAAAATGACAGACCTCCCACCCAATACCTCTTCATCTCCCACCCAATACCTCTTCATCTCCCCCACAATACCTCTTCATCTCTCAACCAATACCTCTTCATCTCCCCACAATACCTCTTCATCTCCCACCCAAATACCTCTTCATCTCCCTCCCAATACCATCTCTCCCTCCCTATACCTCTTCATCTCCCTCCCTATACCTCTTCATCTCCCTCCCAATACCTCTTCACCCCCCCCCCAATACCATCTCTCCCTCCCTGACTCCATGCACAATGTATAACACCTCTCCACCTTTCCTGTGCCCACTAACCCCCCACCCTTCTGTCTATGGTAAAGTGCTAAAACAGAATACTGTGTTGTCACTTCCTACAGTACAATACAGTGACAGACAGACAGACAGACAGACAGACAGACAGACAGACAGACAGACAGACAGACAGACAGACAGACAGACAGACAGACAGACAGGCAGACAGGCAGGCAGGCAGGCAGGCAGGCAGGCAGGCAGGCAGGCAGGCAGGCAGGCAGGCAGGCAGGCAGGCAGGCAGGCAGACAGACAGACAGACAGACAGACAGAGACAATACATCTCAGCAGCTATAATTAGTCCCGTGCATGCACGAAGAGAAATGGAATTTCCCTCCTGGCGTGTTGTTTGACTGCCTCTTGGATCCTAGCGCCTCTTCCCCATTGCCTTTCTTTACGGCCCCATTCTTTACTCCAGCCGATGACACATTTATAGAGGCCCAGAAACTTTGGATGTTACAGCTTTCCCGGGCCAATTTGATGGATTTACTTCCTCCCTTATGGAAGCTCTTTAGGGGATTGATGGCCTTTGTGTGCAATCATGACACATCCCAGAAAGGAACAGAACACAGGATCATTTTGGTCTCTCGTCTCTGATTGCTGACGTCACAAGGTCGATGTCAACTGCCCCACCCATGCCAGGTAGTGTCACAGTTACACCTACTTTTCCCCGGTGACATCGCCACATTGTTGACTTGGTAATTGCTCACATGTAGCATATTACTGAAGAACACAGCTGCTATTTTGTTGGAGCGGCTGCTTGACGTAGTTAACCAGAAGTGCAACTTCTCAGTTTTGGACAGAGGAGCCTCTGAGAGTTGTAAAGCCCTACATAGGCCAACAGATGTTGATTCAACCCAGCTCAAAATAGAAAGCCTGTCCATCACACCCCATTTCAAATCTTCTCAAATCACATTTAGTGTTCCTCATTGGCCATAGCAGCATGACTGTGTCCATCTGCTTCAAATAACTTCAGGTGACCAGTCCAGATCATAAATAAATTGTCTGCTATGAAATGGCACACATTACATCTTTATATTTAGATAACCTTTAAACCAATGAGCTTTTAACCCTTAATCCTAAGAGCCACCGGGTCTCCTGTAATCCACCATCACTCAACCAAACTCAATGTATTATCCGCTACTGGTCAGCTGCTAGACAGAGAATATTGTCTCTGACTAGAATTCTGAGGGTCATGTTGATTTAGTGGTTGAGACGACTGAGTGTTCAGCTCATTAATTGAGCGCCCGAGATAACAAAAGAACAACTGCTGCACGGCAGACCACATACCGTGTTCTCTGCATTCAGTAGCCTAAACACCGGCACGGGACCAGACCTCTTTAAACTATTGCTCTTACCTCTCTTGACCAAACACTTTCAGTTTATTGTATGTGCCTGTGTGTATATTTCTGGGGGCGAATGTATGAGTCTGTGTATGTGTGTTAGTGTGTGTTCCGCGTGCCGCCCCCCTACCCAGCATTTTCCATTATGATCAGGGGCTTGTCCAGCCCTCCCTCCCCACTCCCTCCCTCTCACAAAAGAAGCCCTTTGTTGTCTGAGAGAATAAGGAGGTGGCAGGAGAGAAGAGTCTGGGCTGTGGCCCACTGTATGGGCTGCTGGGCCTCTCTGACCCAGGGGGAACATGAAGGTCAGCTGGTCCTCTGACAATGGCCACTGCCCGCCCTGCCTTTGGATGGACAATGGAGCAGCCTCCCTGTCGCTGACGCACACCCCTGTTGTTGTGTTCCCCAGCGGTCATCGTCCCTCCCTATCTCTCTGTATTTATTTATGTTTTTGCAGCACCCCCCCCTTCCACCCTTCCTCCAAACCTGACCCTCTCTGTGCCCGTGATAACTGTTGAACATCCCAAGGTTGCCCCCCCCCACCACACACATACTGTATGTACAAGAGTACTGTGTGTGTGTGTGTGTGTGTGTGTGTGTGTGTGTGTGTGTGTGTGTGTGTGTGTGTGTGTGTGTGCGTGCGTGCGTGCGTGCGTGCGTGCGTGCGTGCGCGTGCCTGCCTGCCTGCGTGGGTGCGTGCCGTCTCTGTGTCTGTGTGTGTGTGTGCGCGCGTGCCTGCCTACCTGCGTGGGTGAGTGCCGTCTCTGTGTCTGTGTGTGTGTGTGTGCGCGTGCCTGCCTACCTGCGTGGGTGCGTGCCGTCTCTGTGTCTGTGTGTGTGCATTCAGTTGTTCAGTAGGTTGACCGCTTCTCTCTCATCATATCCTTGACACAGATTGCAGGGAAGTTGGATGAGGTCACTCTGTATGTTTTTGAGAGATGTTTGGATTGTGGCATCAGTTATCTCAAGTTAGTGGAGCTATAAGCTGTCAGCTCAGATGGTAGAGCTGAGGAACCTATGGCAGTGGATGAACCGCAGACGCTTCAGAATATATATATTTTTTGTAAGTAAAAGCAGCTGATGAGTTTGAGAGATTTAAAACAGTTAAATGTTTGTTTTATTGTTTCTCCTCACTGAGCTAGTAAAATTAGCTAGCTAGCTTGCTGGATAGCCAATAACTGTTATTTAAATCTGTTTGGAATCCTATCCTGCATCATGCCTATAATTTTGAGATAGGACCAGTCAGCCGGCCAGACGGGACCGACCGGATGGAATTGTTAATAGGAATCAGGCAATTGTTTATTATCATGCAATTGGTAATAGGAATCAACAGAGTAAAGTAATGGCTCGACTGACATCTGCATTGTTCTGTGGATTGGATCAATGAGTTCAACAGCATAACAGACACTTGATCAATGAGTTCAACAGCATAACAGACACTTGATCAATGAGTTCAACAGCATAACAGACACTTGATCAATGAGTTCAACAGCATAACAGACACTGGATCAATGAGTTCAACAGCATAACAGACACTTGATCAATGAGTTCAACAGCATAACAGACACTTGATCAATGAGTTCAACAGCATAACAGACACTTGATCAATGAGTTCAACAGCATAACAGACACTTGATCAATGAGTTCAACAGCATAACAGACACTTGATCAATGAGTTCAACAGTATAACAGACACTGGATCAAAGAGTTCAACAGCATAACAGACACTTGATCAATGAGTTCAACAGCATAACAGACACTTGATCAATGAGTTCAACAGCATAACAGGCACTTGATCAATGAGTTCAACAGCATAACAGGCACTGGATCAAAGAGTTCAACAGCATAACAGACACTGGATCAAAGAGTTCAACAGCATCAACAACAGCATAACAGACACTTGATCAATGAGTTCAACAGCATAACAGACACTGGATCAATGAGTTCAACAGCATAACAGACACTTGATCAATGAGTTCATAACAGACACTTGATCAATGAGTTCAACAACATAACAGACACTTGATCAATGAGTTCAACAACATAACAGACACTTGATCAATGAGTTCAACAACATAACAGACACTTGATCAAAGAGTTCAACAACATAACAGACACTTGATCAATGAGTTCAACAACATAACAGACACTTGATCAATGAGTTCAACAGCATAACAGACACTTGATCAAAGAGTTCAACATCACAACAGACACTTGCGTTAGAATAATGAAGTGCAGAGCATGATAGTTAAGCTAACTTCAGAAGATTCACCTCAGAATAGATGTCAGGAATTAGAACACAAAGTGATTTTTGTTGGATTTTACGTCTATGATTAGACTCTTGGTGGTTTTTCCCAGTCATACAACCTTTTGTTTTAACTAGGAATATAGCTTCATAATCCCTTAATCCATTTTATTATGGCCTTAATGAGCCACATTGTGGTTTGTTTTTTAATAACTGTTTTATGGACAAGGAACACATCCGTTGATAAAACTACATCACTATAGAAAAGTACAGGCTGAGCCTGAACTAAGTTAAAAATATACAACTCAAGCCTGTAGTCAGTGAAAAATGCACATCCAGTGCAATTTTATTTCACTCACACAAACAGGCATACACCAATACAATCACACACAGACACACAGAACAAACACACAGAGCACACACAGATGCATGCACACGCGCACACAGACACGCACACACACATACACGCACGCACGCACGCATGTACGCACGCACGCACGCACGCACGCACGCACGCACACACACACACACACACACACACACACACACACACACACACACACACACACACACACACACACACACACACACACACTCTCTGAAGCAACTGTCCAGCTGTTCTCTCCCGTATTTGGGTTCTGTCAGCGCAAAGGTTGATTTCTATCCGTTGGCTGCGTCAGATAGCATAGCCGAGCTGAAAGCGCTCTCGGATGCACCTGGAGCAGCAGCACGAGGGATCCGACCAAAATGTGCCAAATTACAGGGCCTGAAGAGGCCTCTCACAGCCTATCCTTCATGATGATAAAGTGACATGTACCAGGAACATGGTTGAGTGCTCAGAGAACAGTACAGTGTACACTGTTGTACAAGGGGGCTCGGGGGTGGCTGCTACGCTTCAGCAGAGCCTCCTTATCCTGACTGTAACCTCAGAGTTAACCAGCTGTTGGCCCGTTTCCACCCCTCTCTCTCAAACAACCCAACAATTTGTAGCCCCCCCCCGCCACCACCCCACAGACAAACACTATTAGAAACTACACTTGAGAGGTTTTGTGGGGGTGGGGGAGAAAAGTTAATTCTTACCACAATCCTGTTTCTGGAATTCAGGAATTTCACAGCAAACGAGTGGTGGAGCCAAGAAAGTATGTTTGGGGTAGACCGGCAGGGCCGAGCGGTGCTCTGATGTCTTCATCGTAGGAAGAGACGTGGCTTTTAATGAGGTAATGCAGTACTGGAAACAGGCTCTGGAAGTGAAATGGGGGAGTTGTGGTGAGATATGTTTTTGAGGACACGGCTTGGAATACGTCCAGGGCAATTTCTACATTTCTCATGGCTGCAAAAAGTCCAGAGCAGATCATTAAACTTGGCTAATGAAGTAACTTTTGACTTCCATCACAGACATGAAGCATTATGATAGATGGAGAGAGGCCTCCATGGCCTGCGTCATGCCAACACAAACACAAAGGCACGGTTCTTTGCTCCCAATATTGAAGATTTCAATTTGAACTCCTACACAGCCCACAGAATGGTCCTCAGGACAATGACAGATTAGAGGGATTGCTTCATTCCCAGTAGATGAAGCCATTTCCTTGCTCTGTCATGCTGTGAAATTCTTTGCAAAACAAGCAAGTTAGAAGATTTTCGAACAGAAATGTCCAATTTCGGTGTCAAGAACATTTCCCTCCGATACTCGACTTGGAGTACCCTAATCGCTGCCACTCAGCATACTTCCTCGATGATGTTTCGGGTGTGGAGTTTTTTTTGAGGAGAGTCTTTACAATGTAGGACATCCCTGCTGTCTGCAGCTGTCTCGCGAAGAAGTGAAAGATATGGGTCAAGAGAGAGTGACGACCGGGGCAGGTGCCGAGGAAGTCAGGGCCCTATCTCCCAGCCATAAACAAACGCCTCACATCTAAAACGGAGCGCTGAACATTTCCTTGTCACAGTCTGTCATCCCCACATGTTTTAGGATGACTTCCATCATTCCTGTTCCCAAGAACGCAAAGGCTTCAAGCCACAATATGACTAATGCCATGCACTCACATCTGCAGTCATGAAGTGCTTTGAAAGGCTTGCTATGGCAGACATCCACTCTAGACCCACCCAATTTGCATACCACCCCAACAGATCCATAGACGACGTAATCTCAATTGCACTCCACGCTGCCCTCACCCACCTAGATACAGTAAGAGGAGTACCTATAGTATGTGAGAATGCTGTTCATAGACTACAGCTCAGCATTCAACATCATTGTCCCCTCCACGCTCATCACCAAGCTTAGGGCCTTGGGACTGAGCACCTCCCTCGACAACTGGATCCTGGTCTTCCTGACAGGCTGACCCCAGGTGGTGAGGGTAGGCAACATCACCTCCACCATGCTGACCCTCAACACGGGAGCCCCACAGGGGTGTGTGCTTAGTCCCCTCCTGTATTTTCTGTTCACAATTTCAACACCATCATCAAGTTTGCTGACAATATGACTGTTGTAGGCCTGATCACCGGCAATGATGAGCCTACAGGGAGGAGGTCAGTGACCTGGCAGTGTGGTGCCGGGACAAACTTCCCCTTAACATCAGTACGACCAAGGAGCTGATCGTGGACAACAGGACACTGGGAGGCAAGCACTCCCCCATCCACATCAACGGGGCTGTATTGGAGCGGGTCGAGAGCTTCAAGTTCCTAAGGGTCCAAATATCTAAGGACTTAAAATGGTCCACATGCACAACCCTCAGGAGGTTGAAAAGGTTTGGCATAGACTCTAAAATCCTCAAAAGGTTGTACAGCTGCACTATTGAGAGTGTCTTGATTCTCTGCATCGCTGCCCTCGAACGCATGGCGTTACAGAAGGTGATGTGGACAGCCCAGTACATCACTTGGGCTGAGCTCCCTGCCATCCAGGTCCTCTATACCAGGCGGTGTGAAAGGAAGGCCCGGCAAAATCGTTAAAGAATCCAGCCCCCCAAGCCATAGACTGTTCTCTATGCTTCTGCACAGCAGGTCTGACACCAACAGGTTCCCGATCAGCTTCTATCCCCAAGCCATGAACCTGCTAAATAGCTAACAAAATGGCTTCATGGACCCCCTTGTATTTGTCTCTTTGCACACTCACAGGACTCTATACACTCACTGACAGTCCAACACACACACACACACACACACACACACACACACACACACACACACACACACACACACACACACACACACACACACACACACACACACACACACACACACACACACACACACACACACACACACACACACACACACTTCATTTATGCTGCTGCTACTCTGTTTATCATATATCCTGATGCCTAGTCCCCTTAGCCCTATACATATCTACCTCTATCGATCCCGTATCCCTGAACATTGTAAATATGGTTCTGGAAATGATCCTTTATATAACTTCTTACTTTCTCCTGTTCTTCTTATTTCTTATTTTTATTTGTTGTGTGTTTTTGTTCTACCTTGTGTTATTTTTAGTGCAACATTGATATTGATTTTCTGCATTATTGGGTTTAGAGCTTGCAAGAAACATGGCATTTCACTGTACACCGTGACATTAAAACGTGGAACTTGAACATTGCTCCAAAGACCGCCAGCACCACAGCCCTGGTCCCCTGCCTCCACAGCACATACTCAACACACTGCTATAGAACCAGAGAAGAGCACATTCTTGTCTCACAGCCAAACATGACATAAATTATGTTTGTGTGTGTATGGAGAAAGAGAAAATAATTCTTCCACGCGGCAGTGTCTGCCCTCCTCCTCCCTTCCTATTTCCCAAACAGCAACTTTCACGTTTCAGCCTTTTAATTGCTTTAGCTCCAAGTTCTGCTGTCTCCCTCCTCCCCTCCCCTCTCCCTTTCTACACCTTCCTCTTTGAGTGAAAGGAGCGGAAGGCACTTCGGAGCTGATAAAGATCGCTTTTTGGCTTCGCTCTGTCTAAACCAAAGAGAGTGGGCTTCACTGGACTGGAAATGTAGCCGGAGAAAAGGCCTTTCTGAATTTGAAACTCTTGCAACTCTGGTCATTTCTCAGGTATTTGTTCCGTGTCTTTGTTTAAGAGGCCTCAGCAGTGTCACCCAACCAGTAGAGAGAATGTATCCATGGAACATCCACTGTGTGTGCTGTACAACTGGTGGAAAACTGCCACCTGGAAGCGATGAATGGTGAAAGAACACATTCTCTGCTAGTGCACATTGCAGAGACCTTGTTATAGTCCTGTAACGGCTGTTGGAGGAAGAAGGTGAGGACCAAGATGCAGCGTGGCACGTGTTCATCCTTTTATTAATGGAACTGAACACTGATTAACAAAACGACGACGACGACGACGAGAACAACCGAAACAGTTTTGTCTGGTGCAGTCACAAAAACATTAAGCAACTACCCACAAAACCCATGTGGGCAAGAGCTACCTAAGTATGGTTCTCAATCAGAGACAACGATAGACAGCTGTCCCTGATTGAGAACAATACCCGGCCAAAAACAAAGAAATACAAAAACATAGAAAAAGGAACATAGAATGCCCACCCTAGTCACACCCTGAACCAAAATAGAGAATAAAAGCCTCTCTGTGGCCAAGGTGTGACAGTCCCATCAAAATGAAAGTACCCTGTAAATGGGGGTCCAGGTCAGATTTACTTAGGTACACACTCTCTTGTGGGCAACGGATAGAAAAACCATGCTTTCTTCGCAGTGTTGTCTACCCTACAGTATGTCCTATGTTGCGCAATGACAACTGTATTTTGTTCATTTCTTTTGTGATATTTTGGTTGATTGCCCTTTTGCAGGTTTCCACTTCCTGCGATACCATCACACCATGCCTGAGGGGGCGGGCCGAGGCAGCCAGAGAAAGCCCAGCAACCAAGGTCAGAGGTCAACACTGATACTCTCACACCTGTGACGCTATTGTTGTTTTAACGTCAGAGTATTCTATTCAACCTCAGATGTTTTAATATGCTCCATGTCAATGTAAAATCACATGTTCAATGTGTTTACCTTGTTTTGTTATTGTTACCGTAGCAGGTTCACACTGTAGCTACAATATGGTAAAACATGCACTCTGGGATCTTAAGCACAATACACGTGTAACGAATTGGATTCATAACATATCACACGAATTGCGAAATTCGCAGCATATTACACAAATTGGATGACATAGTGCGCCAAAAACGGAGACCCCCCCCTTTGGGTCGTGAGCGCCACTTTCAAAACGATTGGCTGAAAATGACACAAACGTTTGAAAGTGCATCTTTAATGATAGGGTTGGAAAGAACTCATTAATGAGATAGCACCATGAAGAGCCACCAAGGCTGATTGTTGGTGTAACATTGGAGCTCTTGTTAAGGGTGTGGAATTAGACTGCGTGTTCTGTATGCTGTATGTTTCGTTGAACAATGTTTTGGGGTAAAAAGAGACGAAATCTCTCTCTGCACGTATGATTACACACGACAAATAGGCTACAGAGCACGCCCAAGATAAGGGTGTCCGGTTAGCATACAAATGACAAAATGTCCAAATTGTCAAATTGACGAGAGGGAAGTGGAGAGACCATGGGAGGGCACTGAGCGTGACTATATTTAGGCCTTAGTTTGTCCCCCTTCCAAACCCCAGTATTTCCCAACAAAGAGAGTGCTTATATTAGCGGAGTCAATCATGACTGAAAATGTTGTGGAACTGCACAGACAATTTGGATTGTTTAAGGGTGTTCACTTCTTATTGGAAAGTCCTCTGTAAACATAGGGAAGTTGGGAAGGCCTTCGAATGGCCTAGCTTTGGCCCGGCATTGTGAAGGGTCACAAGATAACATTTCTGCGATTTATTGTTACTGCATTGCACGGTCATTTATTCCAACATAGAAAATACTGTTTCACATAATGCAGTAACGTTATATTATACTGCTTTTATAGTAAAAAAAAAAGAAAAGACATTTGTGTTTTCATTTTTTATTTAACCAGGAAAGCCTTTTAGTCACTAAGGGGTCCACTAGAGTTTCACTCACTTCAGGGGGTCTCCTTATGTGATGTTTTCTTTCAGGTTACAGTTACATTCTCCTCACTAATTTGTCCCGTCTAAAGCACTATCCTTCACTGACTGCCTGTCCCTCAGGTGTATTTAGCTCAAGTGAGAATGTTTGTTTTGCAGAATGCCCAGTGAGTTTCATCTAGATTAGCACAAAGAAACACAGCGTGCTTGTTCGTCTTACTCGCGGAGCCCAGTGGAGGCCCACCAGGCAGCCCACGGCACTTTTGGTCAAACAACATCTCACAGAGACTGAGTCAGAGGACAAGAGAGCTACTGTGTGGCCCTGCGAGCACTAGGTCAGCGTGACTTGGCCAGTTTGTGGTTAGTCAGCGAGGCAGGGACCAGGGTGACTCCCGTCAAGTTTGTTGTTGCTGATCAATCAATCAAATTCATTTTTTACATCAGCAGATGTCACAAAGTGCTATGCAGAAACCCAGCCTAAAACACCAAACAGAGAGCAATGCTGTTGGAATCTGCTAATGACCCTTGAAAGTCCAACTAACACGTCTCTCACTGAGCTCATTTGCACTTTTCCCCTGTCGCCCCTAGCAACTGCACCCGAAGTCAAGCGTGCTCTCAGCTAAAAACTGTGTGTTTTGGTTCCAACCACATCCTCTGATGGGTTGTCAGGTGCAGGCCTCGTTCAACACACACAGGCTGTTCTGTTATGTCAGCGAGCAGAGGACCATCTCTCCCCTAAACTATGTCATCTGTTTACCTTCTCTTTCTCAAAGGCCGTCTTTGACACACACACTGACTTGAAACTCCCCCAAATAATCAGTATTCCAAAACACCAAATAAGGTGAACGCAACATGAAAAGCCAGCATGTCCTTTTGGTTTTCTCTGCGGGGTCCAGAGCTTTTTTTCTGTTTCAGAAAGAGCAGAAAATAGCAGCTGTGCCAAGCTTTCGCCTTCTCTCTGCCCTTGCTTCATCATTGGCTTGCACCCTGAGGTGTACTAAAACTGGAAAAAATACACAAAAAAATATAAAAAATCTCTCTCTGTCTCTCTCTGTCTCTCTCTCTCTCTCTGTCTCTCTCTGTCTCTCTCTGTCTCTCTCTCTCTCTCCTTCTCTCTCTCTCTCTGTCTCTCCTCTCTCTCTCTCTCTCTCTCTCTCTCTCTCTCTCTCTCTCTCTCTCTCTCTCTCTCTCTCTCTCTCTCTCTCTCTCTCTCTCTCTCTCTCTCTCTCTCTCTCTCTCTGTCTCTCTCTCTCTCTCTCTCTCTGTCTCTCTCTCTCTGTCTCTCTCTCTCTCTCTCTCTCTCTCTCTCTCTCTCTCTCTCTCTCTCTCTCTCTCTCTCTCTCTCTCTCTCTCTCTCTCTCTCTCTCTCTCTCTCTCTCTCACACACACACACACACACACACACTCTGCATGTCTCTTGCTAACAATGACAGTTCCTGTCTCTGTAGTCTCTGTGGTCTCTGTAGTCTGTACAAAGTCAGACTCACAAAGTGCTCTAAGAGAGGCCATTCCCAGATGAACGAGGTGAGATGGAGGTGTTCTGTCTGGGGGGAAAAAACGATCAATTGTAATAACTGTTAGTTGAGTTGGAGTGTGGTTGACGTAACTGAGCTTGGTTGAACGGCGGGTGGGCGATGGATCCAGGCCAGAGGGTTCAGCGTGGGGTGTGGAGCTGGCTGGTCAGTGGTCTGAGAACTCATGTATGGGACTGTAGCAGCAGCAGTGTGGTGAATTACTCTTTGATAGGGACATGGCTGTGGTTTTGGATCCCGTAGTTTCAACAGGCTGACCTCATGCGTTCTGGAGGCCAAGGGAGAGGCTGAGCTCACTCTTTAGCAGGTAGGGGACTGTTGCTGTTTGCTGGAGTAGGTCTCTAATAGATTATAACCGTCAGTAGATGAAGGCAGGCCCCTGTTTGGCACTGCAGGAGACTGTTAGTACTAGTGATTGAGTTAGTAGGGCTGTCCTTAGCCCTCATTGGACCATTACTGGATACATGGAAAGAGTAGACTGTTCAAGGCCTCCACTGACCAGTGTGGTTATGCTTTATTTTACAGTGATATTTACCTGATTTGACTTTCTGCTTCCATGGTCAATTGTAATTACACAATTATGACCTAATAGCTCATTCTTGTTTTTGATGGAATTACAACAAGCACCGCTGCGTACCAGTTTGTAGCAGGTAGTTTAACAAGACTGTGTTTAATTGTTATATACTGTACCAGAAATGACCCGTTTCTGCAAAATAATGTCTTAACAAATACTAGGGAAATGGCAGCTGAAACAAATAAACCGCTGTACATAAACTCAGCAAAAAAATACATGTGTTCTCACTGTCAACTGCGTTTATTTTCAGCAAACTTAACATGTGTAAATATTTGTATGAACATAACAAGATTCAACAACTGAGACATAAACTGAACAAGTTCCACAGACATGTGACTAACAGAAATGGAATAATGTGTCCCTGAACAAAGGGGGAGGGGTCAAAATCAAAAGTAACAGTCAGTATCTGGTGTGGTCACCAGATGTATTAAGTACTACAGTGCATCTCCTCCTCATGGACTGCAATAGATTTGCCAGTTCTTGCTGTGAGATGTTATCCCACTCTTCCACCAAGGCACCTGCAGGTTCCCAGACATTTCTGGGGGGTAATGGCCCTAGCCCTCACCCTCCGATCCAACAGGTCCCAGACATGCTCAATGGGAGTGAGATCCAGGCTCTTCGCTGGCCATGGCAGAACACTGACATTCCTGTCTTGCAGGAAAACACGCACAGAATGAGCAGTATGGCTGGTGGCATTGTCATGCTGGAGGGTCATGTCATGATGAGCCTGCAGGAAGGGTACCACATGAGGGAGGAGGATGTCTTCCCTGTAACGCACAACGTTGAGATTGCCTGCAATGACAACAAGCTCAGTCTGATGATGCTGAGACACACCGCCCCAGACCATGACGGACCCTCCACCTCCAAATCGATCCCATTCCAGAGTACAGGCCTCGGTGTAACGCTCATTCCTTCGACGATAAACGCGAATCAAACCATCACCCCTGGTGAAACGTCAGTGAAGAGCACTTTTTGCCAGTACTGTCTGATCCAGCGACAGTGGGTTTATGCCAATAGGCGACGTTGTTGCCGGTGATGTCTGGTGAGGACCTGCCTTACAACTGGTCTATAAGCCCTCAGTCCAGCCTCTCTGAGCACTGATAGAGGGATGGTCGTTCCTGGTGTAACTCGGGCAGTTGTTGTTGCCATCCTGTACCTGTCCCGCAGGTGTGATGTTCAGATGTACCGATCCTGTGCAGGTGTTGTTACACGCGTTCTGCCACTGCGAGGATGATCAGCTGTCCACCCTGTCTCCCTGTAGCGCTGTCTTAGGAGTCTCACAGTACGCACATTGCAATTTATTGCCCTGGCCACATCTCCAGTCCTCATGCCTCCTTGTAGCATGCCTAAGGCACGTTCACGCAGATGAGCAGGGACTCTGGGCATCTTTATTTAGGTGTTTTTCAGAGTCAGTAGTAAGGCCTCTTTAGTGTCCTAAGCTTTCATAACTGTGATCTTAATTGCCTACCGTCTGTAAGCTGTTAGTGTCTTAATGACCGTTCCACAGGTGCATGTTCATTAATTGTTTATAGTTCATTGAACAAGCATGGGAAACAGTGTTTAAGCCCTCTACAATGAAGATCTGTGAAGTTGTTTGGATTTTTACGAATTGTCTTTGAAGGACAGGGTCCTGAAAAAGGGAAGTTTCTTTCTTTGGTGAGTTTAACTACTATGACTGTTGGGTAGGTTTGCGTGCACAGGACTGGTCACCTCAGATATGGCTTTGGCCATATATCCAATAATGTTAACATGTTTAACCCTGATTGTGGCAGTATTATTTAGAGTATTACTCAGAGTATCCACTCCAGACCTTTGGGCTCCCTCTCCGACCTTTTCTCTGATCTCATCTCAGCCCACGTCTGTGTTTTGGTGGGCTGTCTTAAACATTTTGACGCCAGGGAAAATACTGCGATTGTATATACCTACTGTGGAGCAGCTTTGGTGATACGTCAGTGTAGAAAAATCTTCCTGAATGTTCCACTTGAGCCCACATGGGTCTCTTGAGTTGAATCCATTCTACTCTCATGACTCAATTGCCAGTTTTCCCCAACAATATTTGATTACGGTGACATTACTGTGTAAAAGTGGATTAGTTGAATCAACAAAATCCTACTCAGCCTTGATTAAAGGGTTCCAAAAGGGTCCTCCGGCTGTTCCCATAGGAGAACCCTTTTTGGTTCCAGGTAGAACTCTCCCAAAAGGGTTCTGTCTGGAAGCAAAAAGGTTCTACCTGGAGTCAAAAAGGTTCTCAAAAGGCTTCTCCTATAGGGACAGCTGAAGAACTCTTTTAGGTTCCAGATAGCATCTTTATTTCTAAGAGTGTTAGTTTTTCTGAATGGGAGTGTTGGAAAACGACAGCGGCCGCCCAGGATCCAGGGAGACGATAAAGACAATGGGTCAGGTATCCGCTTTGACGAGAGCAATATAGCACTGCGTAATGCAGTGATTTGACTTATGACCATGGAAACTCTATCCATATACACATATTGCAAGTTTATAGTCTGTGTTAGCCTCAAATAAGGTAATTCCCAATTGGGTAGCCGTGAGGTTGAAAATTAAACTTTGGACACTCTCCATGGAAAACCACTAAGATTCATTGTGTAAAATGTCAGCAATTAGAAAGTAAAGTAAGATTTTGGAGCAATTATACTGATTATATCATTTTTCTATATAATTATTGGTAACGATGCATCTGCCCTTTTGCAGTCAAATGTCTTAACATAAATATCCAATGTGTTTATAGAATAAGGGCTGTTTGACCTCCTTTTAACCGATTGTAAAAACAAACCCATTTTTTTTAAAGTTAATGAATCCTTGATTATAATAAAATTGACTTTAATAGGATAGTTTATCATAATTTATCTTTTTTTTTCCTGAAGTGATACGATTTGTTTTCATGCACGCGTGCACAAGGAGTCTCCCCCGGCATCTTACTAAATGGAGATTACCCCCAGTCAAGCATTCACATCTATGTTAAGCTGGAGGGCATATTCTGCTGTCTTTCTCTATTTTCTCTACTGAAGCCAAATCATTTTCCATCCATATAAGACTGGAGTCATTCTACTGCTTTTCTTGGAATCAGCCCAACGTAGATAAACACTGCCCCTCAAGCAGCTCATGAGTTTACTTAAATCAAATTCAGACAATTCATTCTGCCGAAATGCTTTAGAATCGTATGTGAATGTCCTCGAGCAAGGAAACCACGGTGAATCCCTGCAACAGCTAATGGTTAAATGAAGCGTCTGATAGATGGAGATATACACACCTCGGTCACAGACAAACAAGGGATTCCTGATTACATGGTGAGATTCGGGTAACACGTTAAGAAGAAAACAGTGGCCCTGGATTCTGTATGTTGATGGCATACAGTAGCTAAATAAGGAGTTGTTGTTTTCGTTGTTGTCATGTAAAGGTTCGTGAGCGAGAGCGGGCATGTACCAGTCCTTTAAACTGAACCATTATGCCGCAGGAAGTGATGGATTGTTCCTCTCGGTTGGCCCTCCCTTTCTAAAGTGGGCAACCATTGTAGCACCACCAGTTCTACATTTTACGCTCGACACAATGAAACTATTTCTTCGTAGCCTGGGCTTATTTCATGCTCATTTACCATGACAACCAGTCTATTTTCTCTCAAATTGTTTGATTGCAGACAGAACCTTTCCCTGTCTAGTGTTCTGTTTCCTGTGTTCAATTGGCCTTGCCTGACAACGCTGAGATGGTCCTAATAAAGGGGGTCACTGGGGCCTCACCGAATTTAGTCCACCGACCGGCAGATCAAGCTGGGGGGAGGAAATTGGTCTCTCTGTTTCCTGTTAGCTCTGAATTGGCTTTGTGTGTTTTTGCACAAAAGTGCAGGAGGTTGCCAGAACAAGAAGATTGACAGCGAGATTGTAGCAACCAAACTGTGAAAAAAAGAGAAGGTTTTCTCGTAATTATACCTTTTTTTTGACACCCCTTGTTTCCTGCATGGCAGCTTTGTGGTCGTGTTCAGAGGAACACAAAGTAAGCTGTTCAGTCAGCCTGCTCTGACTTTCATGGCAGAAACCAACCTACATATTAGTGTTGTAGCTGTACTGTAAGTATTTTGTCTAATTCTTCCCCAAAAGAAGAAGGCAAAGTGTTCTAGCACCTGTGTCAACCAATTTCCCAACTGCTGCTGGCAGCCCAACCTGGTCATTTAAACGGATTTCTTTTAATAGACTTCAGCGAAGTGTGAAAGTGATCCAAGAAAAGCCTGTCAGGTTAAAACAGTCATGCGTGGTTGGTTGGTTGGAGTAGTTTGTGTTGATTTATGTTGACATGACATTGACCGCCTCCTCCTTTTCTCTCCATCTTCTCCCTTCTCCCCTGAACCCAGCTGCCAAGCGCCCCTCCTCCGTGTCCTCCCTGAGCAGCATTGTGGGTAGGATGACCTCGTCGGAGCGCGCCTCCCGCGGGAGCTGCACCTCGGTCAACACGGTGTGCTCGGACAGCGACCGCACGGCCAGCCTCAGCTCCTCTGCCTCCTCCGTCTCCCTGCAGGACGGACACTCTTCCTCTTCCTCCTCGCTGCCCTACGGGGCCGTGCCTGCCTACCCTTCCTCGCCGCAGCGCAACGGCTCCGACATCAGCCTGGACCTCACTCCTCTCTCCCAACTCCCAGCGGGGGTAAACCCTGCCACCGCCGCGTCCCTGCCCAAGCTGTCTCGCTTGGAGAGGGTGGCACTGGAGATAGTGGAGACGGAGCAGGCATACGTGAGGGACCTGAAGAGCATCGTAGAGGTAAGAAAGAAACGCTCCCCTCCAAACCACTCTCCTTTCCTCTCCTCCTGTCCTCAGTACAGTCAGTGTGTCTCCTCTCTATGCTCTGGCCTGCTGCTGCTACTGGTCTGAGGTCAGCATTACCTCTTCATTCCTGGTACTTGGTACCATATTGACATGGAAAGAATAGGGTTTAACATGATCATCATATGGTTTACATATTAGCATGTATACAGTTTACAGTATACATATTGAGTTGATTATTTCTGAATTGGAAATAGCACAATGCCTAATGTCTATAATGAAACTGGAACTCATGGATACTGTAGTTGTGTCAGCAGTTTTTCAACCCCTTTCCGACGAGGAACTCCTCGACTCTCCCACCAGCTTCCTATTAGTAAAATGTGAACAATTCTTTCATCCCCTCTTCGTTCGGTGGCCATCTTGGAGCCCTGTCTGGCCTCCCCTTGTGCCTCTGTAGCTCCATCCATCAGTGGCCCAGGTGGAACACGTGGAGGGCAAGAGGAGGGCATGGCACAGGATGAAAGCAGCAGTAAATCCAAGTCATTACTTCAAAAGAGTGTTTCACACTCTTATCCGATAGGGTCAGCTGGCCTGCGACAATGAGGAGTCTGTGACTGATCTCTCTCTCTCTCACACACACACACACACACACACACACACACACACACACACACACACACACACACACACACACACACACACACACACACACACACACACACACACACACACACACACACACACACACACACACACACACACACACACACACACACACATACAGAGGGAGAATTAGTTTGATAAAGAACAGAGTGGGGTTTTTGAGTCAGGGGCCCTCTGAGTGGACAGCCGTCAACACTTTTATCATATTGCCCTTGGAAGCGGATGGATTTAGCTGTGGCCTCTAGTAACTCCCCATCCCGGGTCCCGGAGCGTAATCATCGACTGTCAGTAATTAGCATAATGCAACGGAAAATATTCCTATTCATGAAAATCACAAGTGACATATATTGAGACACAGCTTAGCCTTTTGTTAATCACCCTGTCATCTCAGATTTTCAAAATATGCTTTACAGCCAAAGCTAGACAAGCATTTGTGTAAGTTTATCAATAGCCTAGCATAGCATTTTGTCCAGCTAGCAGCAGGTAACTTGGTCACGGAAATCAGAAAAGCAATCAAATTAAATCGTTTACCTTTGATGAGCTTTGGATGTTTTCACTCACGAGACTCCCAGTTAGATAGCCAATGTTCCTTTTTTCCCAAAATATTATTTTTGTAGGCGAAATAGCTCAGTTTCTTCCTGCACGTTTGGCTGAAAAATCCCCCGGAAATTGCAGTCACGAAAACGCCGAAAAATATTCCAAATTAGCTCCATAATATCGACAGAAACATGGCAAACATTGTTTATAATCAATCCTCAAGGTGTTTTTCAAATATCTATTCAATAATATATTTACCGGGACAATTGGTTTTTCAGTAGGACCGATTGGAATAATGTCTACCTCTGTATTTTACGCAAGAATCACTCTGGGAGCCATCAGGTGGCCAGTTGCGCAATGTAGCCGCTTACGGGTATTCTTCAACATAAATGCGTAAAACTACTTCACAATGCTGTAGACACCTTGGGGAATACGGAGAAAAAGTAATCTGGTTGATAGCCCATTCACTGCTCAATAGGGACGCATTGGAAAGCAAGAGCTTTCAAAAGATGAGTCACTTCCGGATTGGATTTTTCTCAGGCTTTCGCCTGCAATATCAGTTCTGTTATATTCACAGACAATATTTTTACAGTTTTGGAAACTTTAGAGTGTTTTCTATCCTAAGCCGTCAATTATATGCATATTCTAGCATCTTGTCCTGACAAAATATCCCGTTTACTACGGGAACGTTATTTTTCCAAAAATGAAAATACTGCCCCCTAGTCACAAAAGGGTATTAAGACAGGTCAGGAATCAGGAGTCTCTCTACGGGACTGAGGAGGAAAACGGAAGAAAGACAGTCTTAACGGAAGTGACATCACTTTAATGGCTAATTTTATGGGAGGCCAGCACTCCCTTGAAAAAGTAATTAGGAACTCTTTTCCTCGTTTAAGGTTAGTTTGACGTTTACATGTAGGGTAGCAGTTAGGGTAAAAGCCCATTTATTCTTGATCCAAAAATGTGGTCGGAGGTTTCATATGGAGGGTGGGAAGCAATTGTGGAGCTCACGAATGCATGCAGAGGCCAAATCAAGCTCTGTAATGCATCTTCGTGCGCCTCTCAAATTTTGTAACAATGCGGAGAGCTCTGTATAGCT
This sequence comes from Oncorhynchus gorbuscha, assembly GCF_021184085.1. Lineage (NCBI taxonomy): Eukaryota > Metazoa > Chordata > Actinopteri > Salmoniformes > Salmonidae > Oncorhynchus > Oncorhynchus gorbuscha. The sequence continues at coordinate 38,611,875 of NC_060191.1, read as the reverse complement.
CCGCATTGACGTGACTGATTGACAGTAGGTGAGGGCGTGAGGTCCTGTCTAAACACAAACTCACTTCCCTGACAACTTCCTTCACAACAGCTCTGCTCCGCTAAGCACAGGAAGTATGCAAGCCCTGTCTAATACACACAAATCTAAAGGGGTGAATGAGAATATGTACATATAAGTATATGGATGAGCGATAGCCGAGTAGCATAGGCAAGGTGCAATAGATGGTATAATATACAGTATAATATACAGTATGTACATGTGATATGAGTAATGTAAGATATGTAAACATGATTAAAGTGGCATTATTTAAAGTGGCGTTGTTTAAAGTGACTAGTGGTCCATTTATTAAAGTGGCCAGTGATTGGGTCTCAATGTAGGCAGCATCATCTCTGAGTTAGTGAATGCTGTTTAGCAGTCTGATTGTCACGATCGTCGTATGAAGCGGACCAAAATGCAGCGTGGTATGTGTTCATGATGATTTTTTAATAAAAGAAAGCACTGAACACTGAATACAAACTATACAAAACAATAAACTAAATAACGACCGTGAAGCTATAATGAGAACTGTGCTGACACAAGCAACTAACATAGACGATCACCCACAAACAAACAGTGAAACCCAGGCTACCTAAGTATGATTCTCAATCAGAGACAACTAATGACACCTGCCTCTGATTGAGAACCATACTAGGCCGAAACATAGAAATCCCAAAATCATAGAAACACAAACATGGACTGCCAACCCCAACTCACGCCCTGACCATAACAAATAACGACAAAACAAAGGAAATAAAAGGTCAGAACGTGACACTGATGGCCTTGAGATAGAAGCTGTTTTTCAGTCTCTCGGTCCCTGCTTTGATGCACCTGTACTGACCTCGCTTTCTGGATGTTAGCGGGCTGAACAGTCTGTGTCTTGGGTGGTTGTTGTCCTTGATGATCTTTTTGGCCTCCTGTGACATCGGGTGTTGTAGGTGTCCTGGAGGGCAGGTAGTTTGCCCCCGGTGATGCGTTGTGTAGACCACACCACTCTCTGGAGAGGGTTGCAGTTGAGGGCGGTGCAGTTGCCGTACCAGGCTGTGATACAGCCCGATAGGATGCTCTCGATTGTGCATCTGTAAAAGTTTGTCAGGGTTTTGGGTGACAAGCCAAATTTCTTCAGCATCCTGAGGTTGAAGAGGTGCTGTTGCGCCTTCTTCACCACGCTGTCTGTGTGTGTGGACCATTTCAGTTTGTTGGTGATATGTACACCGTGGAACATAAAACTTTCCACCTTCTCCACTGCTGTCCCTTCGATGTGGATAGGGGGTGCCCCCTCTGCTGTTTCCTGAAATCCATGATTATCTCCTTTGTTTTGTTGACATTGAGTGGGAGGTTGTTTTCCTGACACCACACTCAGAGTGCCCTCACCTCATCCCTGTAGGCTGTCTCGTCGTTGTCGGTAATCAAGCCCACTACTGTGTTGTCTGCAAACTTTATGATTGAGTTGGAGGCGTGCATGGCCACGCAGTCGAGGGTGGACAGGGAGTACAGGAGGGGGCTGAGCACGCACCCTTGTGGGGCCCCAGTGTTGAGTGTCAGCCAAGTGGAGATGTTGTTTCTTACCTTCACCACCTGGGGGTGGCCCGTCAGGAAGTCCAGTACCCAATTTCACAGGGTGGGGTCGAGACACAGGGCCTCCAGCTTGATGATGAGCTTGTGAACCTGTTGGGGTGGGATGCAAGCAGTTATCTTTGCCTTCTTGGGTACAGGAACAATGGTACCCATCTTGAAGCATGTGGGGACAACAGACTGGGATAGGGAGCAATTGAATAAGTCCGTAAAAACAGCTGGTCTGCGCACGCTCTGAGGACGCGGCTAGGTATGCCGTCTAGGCCAGCAGCCTTGCGAGGGTTAACATGTTTAATTGTTTTTCTCGCATCAGCCACGGAGAAGAAGAGGGGGGGGGGTGCGCAGTTATTGTTAGCGGGCCACGGTGGTGGCACTGTATTATCCTCATAGTGGGCAAAGAAGGTGTTGTGATTTCATTTAGACCCTGTCACATACCTCTCGTGTCTGAGCCGTTGAATTGCGTCTCCACCTTGTCCCTGTACCGGCATTGCATCGTTAAGGGGTTCTGCCTCTGCTTTGATGAGGAGAGAGGGGGAACCTTGCCAATGCTGCCCATTAGCAGGTGGAGATCAGCAGGTGATGCAATCAGCGTTCTGGGAGAAAGGTGCTGAGAGCGGAGGGGTAAATTCTGCTTCTGTGCGTGGTTGAGAGAGAGAGAGAGAGAGAGAGAGAGAGAGAGAGAGAGAGTTCTTCAGGACATATCATGGTGGGTGTGTGGGGTATGCGTTAGAGGTTCGAGAATGCCTGAAATGTAACCCCCTTTTTGAAGCTCAGCCTTTTAAGAGCCAGTAAAACGAGCAGGCATTTGACAGAGCTGGTCTGTGCAGGGATGCCTTACAGAACAAATGTTCTTACATTTGTTTATGCGGGACAGGGATTTGGGACAGAGCGCAGCTGTGGGCATCTGAGTTGATGGAATGGAGTTAGTTGTCGGTTGTCCCAGACTGCTGACTGTGTGACTGCTGACTGTGTGACTGCTGACACATGTGATGTCTATCGGCTCGAGCGTGCGTTAGGCACAGCCTTTACAGCTATGGAAATCTGGTTTTGATCCAAGGATGATGTCAAAGTTGCAGTGGTAATAAGAACCAAGTATGATGATTGGAGTCAGTGTGTGTGTGTGTGTGTGTGTGTGTGTGTGTGTGTGTGTGTGTGTGTGTGTGTGTGTGTGTGTGTGTGTGTGTGTGTGTGTGTGTGTGTGTGTGTGTGTGTGTGTGTGTGTGTGTGTGTGTGTGTGTGTGTGTGTTTATTAGCCTGCCTTCTCGTGTTTGTGCATGCGTGAGCTCCCATATGTATTTGCTCATATAGGTTTTGAATGTGCAGTATACAGTATGTTGGAAGACACAGGAGGAGAAAGGTGGAGAGAAAATTGGGAGAGCGAAGCCCCCTTTCGTTCTCGTTGTACTCCTGCCAAATAGGACAGGAAATTGGGGGGTGGGGGTTTAGGGGGAACGGAGTGTTTTTTTGCCTCTCCTTGGCTGTTAACCCCCCAGTTTGGGGCACATGCGGAGGGGATGGAGGGGCCCTCGCAGGCAGCACAGAGGGACAAACTCTGACCTAGTTTCTCAGACAAAGAGACCAAAACCTGCCGGCTGCTCCAGCCTCTCGATCTCTCTCTCTCTTGCTCTCATTCTAGCTGTCTCTCTTCCCTTTCACAGTGAAACATGTATCTCTTTCTCAGTCCTTTCTGTTCTTGTGCTCTCCTGCGTTTAACCCTCTTATGCCTCAATTTCCCCCTCAAGTCTCTTCCTCATTTTTCCGGTCTTCTCCTCGCTTCTTCTGTCAACTTCTCACTCATCCATCTGTCTCTTGCTCTCCTCCTCTCCTCTCGCTATGGGTCCTCCTTGCCCTCCGAAAGGAGTGTGTGTGTGCCTGCCTCCGTATGTGTGTCTGTCTGTGTGTGTGTGTGTGTGTGTGTGTGTGTGTGTGTGTGTGTGTGTGTGTGTGTGTGTGTGTGTGTGTGTGTGTGTGTGTGTGTGTGTGTGTGTGTGTGTGTGTGTGTGTGTGTGTGTGTGTGTGTGTGTGTGTGTGTGTGTGTGTGTAAGTGTGTGCCCGAGGGGGAATTCTTGTTCACCCGTGACTGTCTGTAAGTCGACAGTAATTACAGTGCCAGTGTTCCCTTGCCTTTAAAAGGTGATGAATGTGGCGGAGCCCCCCTTATTTTTTTGTCTCACTTTGCCCCACCTCGGCCTGTTTGCTTTTCCCAGAACCCCGGTGGCTCTGGAAACAAACACAACTGGAGACAAAGATTTTTTTTTTTTTTTTTTACCATCCAGGAATGTACCCTAGGAGCGCTCCACTCTGCTCGGGCTCTATCAGGGTTAGGGTACATTGAAGCCCCCCTTCCTGGTCATAATGCCCTGCCATCCCCACCTCCCACCCCCTTCCACCCCCCTGTACTCTCACGCATACTTTGTCCGTTTGCTTATTTAAACCTGTTTACTTTTGCAATTAAATTGGCTTCATCCTAATTTAGCTTTTGTTTTTGTTTTTCTGTTGTTGGCTCGTTCTCGCGGGCCAGAATGGTAACTGGGTCTCTGGGTGGACCGCAGCCGCCCTCACGGTTACTCAGATCTCTCTGTTAAACTCAGACCAACAGAATGAACTGCAACCCTGGCTAGGGATCCTCTGTGGTTTCTCCATCGGGTTGGCATCTGGAGAGAGAGTGGTCTGTAGGATGTGGCTTTATCAGATGGGCTTGTTGGCCACTTAAAAAAATATGCTGATTACGGGACTATTGGACCCTGGAGGCCTCTGATAAAGTGCTGACAGCTAGCCTATGTAAGGTCTTTTAGCCGAACTAATGAACACTACATTGACGATGGTAGACATGGAGAGGACTGTGCTCTGGGCCGGTGGATTCGCCAGACACATTTTGAAGCCCCCGTCTTTCTTAAGGCCCAGGTCGGAATGATCTCTTCCAGGTTTCGCGGAGCAACGTGCCCTGTGGGTGGTGGTACTTGGGGATGTTAGTCTGTGTTTTTTTAGGGGGCGGGGGGGGGGGGGGGGGGGCATATCATACTCATGAGACTGGAGCATGGCTTTATGTCCCAGGTCAGAGAGAGGAGCACGAAAGGAAAATGAAAAATATTGTAACAACGAGGCCTTTACCACTGCATTAATTGCCAGGTTTGCTTTCTTGGGCTTCTCGGTGCGTTTACAGTAAGGATTGATGTAGGGCTCAAGTATCCGTTTTTTCTCACGAAGAAAGCCTTCATGATTATTCAATTACAAATGACCGTTAGACAGCTATCAGAGAATCATTTGGAAGACCTAAAGCTACCACGCTGGGGAGGGACGAAGGGAGGGACGAAGAAGGAACTTTTGTCCATTTGAGCAACTATGCTTAGGCATTTTGTGTTATGGAAGTCAGAAACAAACGAACTTGAAGTATGAATCTCTCTCTCCCTCTCTTCTCTCTCTCTCAGGACTACCTGGGTTGCATCATTGACTGTGGGGACCTGCCGCTCAAGCCGGAGGAAGTCAGCACTCTGTTCTGCAACATTGAGGACATCTATGAGTTCAACAGGTGGGTTAGTGTGTGTTCTCTCTGTCTGCTTACACGTTAGACCTACTTCATCCTCACTGATCGCCACAGCTGTTAGACTGTATCAGCCCTGAACTGGGGTCGATGACATGTGTCCTCGTGCTTTTGTGTAGATCGTAGCTTCTGTCCATGAAAATGTTGCAGGTACGCGACGTCTTTCGTCCCAGTGCAATGTCTAATTGGTGATCAATACTACCACTTACCGTCAACAAAAATTGCAACTTCTTCCATTTTACTCGGCTCAACTTCACTCAGCACTGATTCATGTCAAATTCTACAACTATGGTGGTGAGAACTCTCCTGCAGCTACCCTTATACCCTACCCTCCTTTCTCCTCCCTTTCTCCGCTTGTCTCCGTCCTCTCACTCTTCTGCTCCATGCTCTCTCTCTCTCTCTCTCTCTCTCTCTCTCTCTCTCTCTCTCTCTCTCTCTCTCTCTCTCTCTCTCTCTCTCTCTCTCTCTCTCTCTCTCTCTCTCTCTCTCTCTCTCTCTCTCTCTCTCTCTCTCTCTCTCTCTCTCTCTCTCTCTCTCTCTCTCTCTCTCTCTCTCTCTCTCTCTCTCTCTCTCTCTCTCTCTCTCTCTCTCTCTCTCTCGGCCGAGGCAGCTTGTGTACAGGCTGCAGCCTGGGTGGCAGTGATGTCCGTTTAATGTGCTGCAGACACAATGGCTGGCCCAGACCCCAGGCCTCCACCAGACAGACAATGTGCAGACACAGAGAGAGATAGAGAGAAAGAGAAACAGAGATAGAGAGAGGGGTGGGAGAGAGAGCGAGAGAGATGCAGGCAACAACAAAAAAAAGACAGCGAGAGAGACTTGGAATAAGTGATACTATCCAGCGAGCCCAGTTATGGTCACAACAGTTCTCAAGGTTAAGGTATACGTCTTAAGTCATGGCTCACCGCATTTCACATTCCACAACCAGAGAGGAGGCTTGAGATTGCTTATATGTGTGAGATGATGTTCCGTATACAGTGGCACGGCAGCGTATCTGAGATGCTCTCCAGCTAGATGTTTTCAGATTGCTGTTTACACTGAAAGTAGAGATCCATTTATGTTTCCTGGAACCCAAGCGATTGGACTTTGTTTAACTGTAGCCTGATTTTCATAATTTCCCCATTTCAGGAGTGATGCATTGGTACGGTATTTCTGTTTATTTGCCTGGAATAGCGAATGTGTCAATGAAAAGCGTCAATCATTCCCATGTCATGAGTTCAGTTCATTCAGTGATGGGAACGTTGTGTAGGGAGAAATGGCAGGGATGAGTTTGGCCCCGGCAGAGTTTGGCCCCGGCAGCTTCTTCCCTGGGAAGAGTACCGCTCATATTTTTCCTATTTCCTCAACGCTCCTCGCCCTGCCCCCCTGCTGACACTTGTTGTTTTCACACTTCAGTCTCAATGCCCGTGCCAAGTCGGCTCTTTTCATTACATACCTCCCTCTACATGAGTAAGTGCTCCTAACCTGCCTCCTCCTTCTCCGAATCCAATATGGCTTCCTGCCCCCGGTTATCATGGGAAATGGTCTCACTGTTGCAGAAAGAAACAGAGAGAGAGAGAGAGAGAGAGAGAGAGAGAGAGAGAGAGAGAGAGAGAGAGAGAGAGAGAGAGAGAGAGAGTGAGGGATTTCTCCCATCTGCCCCAGGCTCTGTGCAGAGTAACTCATTGCAGTACAGTAGAGTATGTGCATCAGTGCCAGGGGTTTACCCCCATTGCTCGCTGCCGTGGGGCAAGTCCATAAATTACATTTGTTTGTAATGAGCAGAATGAGAGCAGTCAGTTCCCTAACAGGCTCCCAGGGAGAAAAACATTTTTTTTGCTAACTCTCTTTTTCTATTTTTCATCACTCAAAGTAGCGCACCGTTCATCTGAGAGAGAAACAAGGATAGACTTCACCTTTATCCTCTTCTTGCCCCAATAAGTAGAGAAAAAAACTCGACCCTTTTCTCCCTCGTCCTTTCTCTTGTTCTGCCTTTCCTAAATCTCATCTCCTCATCGCTGTGGTATGCAGCCCCTGTATCCTCACTGGTGTTGTTACGTCTACTTTCTTGGCCTGTTCTCCAGGCAGCATACGGATGTCGTTCGCCGTGGCCCGCCGCGGTGGACAAAGCCCGGGGTTAGAGCTCTGGACCCTGCTGTGAGCCGACCGCACCGCGGCGAGAGACAGGGCACAGCCTGGTGAACAGCACAGCCAGGACAGACAGATGTGCTCTGTACTATTCTAGTAGTTAGTGCGGTTAATCCTGTCCATCTTTATTAGATTCGCGGCTGAGTAGAAACTGTGGCTGAACGGGCCACTAGGACAGTCAGAAAAGCGTTGGAATTGTCTAGTCTGCCACGGAAAAAGGATCCGGCATCACATATAGATTTATCTCTATGGATACGTGATAAATACGTGGAATCGTGACCCGTAACTTTTTCTAACCCAACCCATCATGAGAGACCAAGAGGCAGACACAGAGACAGAGAGATTAGTCAGGCCTGAGCTTATCAAGATGGCTTAACCGTCTCTTGCTAAGCACCTCTGTCCATCCTCTCTTTCGTCTCTCTGTTCCAAATCCCTCATATGGAAAGTTTGCCGGAGACGTTGAAATCCTCTGTAGTCTAATACAGCGCATGTGAGAAACACAGAAACAAAGAAACAGAGAGACAGAGAGCGATGGAGACGTTACTACAGCACATGAAGATGTTCAATTGCATTGTCTGAGTTCCATGATTTATCTCTTGTGTCTGTCTAAGGCCTGGTGCGAAGCCAGGCCACGAACTCGCACGCAAAGTCAATTTCAACTAGAAACATAGACCTTTCAAAAGGAACTTTTTTTTTGTTTTTGGCGTGCAGCTGCTGTACTGTATAATGATAATGAGAAGTAGAGGATCTGTAAGAAAAAGCCTAATAAGAAGCAAATGTTCTGTATAGTATCATGGGTTTCAATGCTGGCCATGGACAGCGCACATTGATAGTGCATGACGTTACAGTATAAACAGATCAATTACCTCCAGTGACTGTGGATAATGGTTTTATTACCCGTTTGGTGTACCACCACTATTTCCGATACTGCCGGTATTTAAGTTAGAGTTGAAGTCTATTGGAATGTGGACGCGTGGCACCATAGAAATATAGAAGTAGAACAGTTTCCCTGTTCTAGTAATTATATTTCTATGTGTGTCTAATTCCTTCCATTTCTCATGGAGTAGACACGTTGCTTGTGGGAACGTACATTAAGGGGCTGGGCTCCGGGGCCCATCGCTCATATCCCGGGGGCGGCCCGTGTGCAGTGACGTTTAGTCAAGCCTGGTTAGATTCCTCCACTACGTGTGATTTAGACCTCACTGTGACCCCTGCATGCTTGCCTGGGGTCACGGCTCCCATGAAGTCCCACACAAAAGACATAACCCCTCAGCCTCTCGCACCTGACCAGACTGAGACAGTCTGAGTGCTCAGGCCACCCACCCCTTCACAGTCATCCTTGTGACCCGGAGAAGTCTGCCTGGCTGGGATCCCCCTAAACAGCCCTGGATCCATGCTGTCTGCTTTTATCTGCCGTGTCTCGTGTGGGAGTGGGGTGGTGTTGCTGAGGATGTGGTGTCACATGAAAGAAGTTCTCACTTTTGAGAGAGGCGGTGAAGTCACCGTGTGACGATACTCAGGGATGGGATTGGGAACACAAGGCCAGCAAGGTTCAAGTGCATATAAACATTCTCTGATGAAGGGATCTAGATAGGTCTCTGTTGCTTTTGTTGCTGGCACTTACTGTGTAGTTACTAAAGAGGAAAACAGACCTGCAAGTGCTTAAAATCTAATGCAGAGATCGCACTCCACGAGAGAGGGATGATTATTAAAGGAGAAGAAGGAGGGAAGTGAGGAGTACCGGAGGGAAAGAGAAGGGGGAACAGGCCGTATGGAAGGTATTACCTTATAAACACAATGAAAAGAGGGGTTCAGAAGTACAGACGTGGAAAGAACGGAACAGAGAGAAGTGAGGGAGCGTGTGAGTTCATTGACAGTGCGCCTCTCAGGTCCCCTGTTTGACTGTAAGTCCTCGTGAAATATATACGACTGTAAAGGGATCATCTGAAGGAAACTCCTCTTTCCCCTCACAGTTCACCCTCGATCTTAGAGGATCAAATGCGCGTACTTCAAATACCAGATTGTCGTGTGTCATATTTCACAGGGAAGAACAATGCGCGTACGGCGAGGAGATCAAATCAGTAGGCGTGACTTAAAACTGGACTTTTCCCCCCAGAACTCAAATATGGAGCATCTCTGTTCAAAGTCTATGGATGGAGTGTTTTCAAAATGAAAAGCTGGGAAAGTAATTAGTAGGGTTGGTTACAAGCATAACTCAAGTCCAAGCTCCTGACAGCCAAATACATTCCAGGGCTTTTGTCTTAAAGTACCAGGCCCTTCTAGTAAGTGCCAAGCCTTAATGAAATCCAATGTGAGGATACAAGTTTGCAAACATGCTGCAGCACTGCAGATGTAGTCTTGTTGAAAGCCCTCTTGCAGATGGAGGGGAATGTCTCCGTGGTGGCATGTTCTTTGTTCCCTCTTTCTCTTTGTCTTTGTCTGTCAACAACAGGATTCCCACATCAGTCAGGGCCAGTGGCACTCAGAGACACCCTGCTCTGTGGCCATTTGGTAAAAAACCACCCATAACTCCCCTCTGCTTCCCCCGAAACCCTAATGACGCCCTCTCACCGCGGAGGGCAGCCGCGAAACAAGCCTCGTCTCCGAGGGAGGAGAGAGCGACGCGAAAGAATGAAGGGCTGCGGTCTCGCTCCGAACCCCCCCCCCTGGCCGTATGAAGGCGAACTCCGGGTGTTTACAGAGCGCCTCTCTGTTTTCCTTCGGAAGAGGGGGGATCCCGAGAGACTGGCCAGTCCGGCGGCCCAGGGCCTCTCAGAGATGCAGGGAAGTTGGGCTTTGCTAATGAACTGAGTGTGGCTGGGCTGCTCATCACGTCGTGTAACCTCAGATACGGGCTGATGGGACCGCGGCGAACGACACCCTCAGTTTCAGCATGCTGTCCAGGAATGTGAGGCTAGTTGTCCCTTTTGAGATGTCCCAGTAACCACTGGGGATGGCCATTACATTAGCTACGTCAACCTCCATCCTCTCCTAATAGGAGTCAGAATTCAAACCGTCATCACTATCCCCACTCCCTCAAATCTCCCCTCCTCACTACTATTCCTTACCTTTTCCACACTCTCCCGCCAAGAAAATCTTTCACCGGTCATTTTGATTCATTCAGATACTGAAAAGAGAGACCCTCCGCTCTCTCCCTCCGCTGACATACACGAAGTAAGATGTTAATCAAAAGTTACCGGGTCCTGGAGAGAGGTTGCGTATGTGTTTCATAAGATGTCTTTCCATGGTGATGAGGAGGCTAGGGTGAGCTCGCGGCACGGGACCAAAGGTGAAACGGGTGCACGTGGTTATTTGACCCTTGAAAGCAAACACCCACCCACTCTCCCCTGTTAAAGGCAGTCTGATTCAGGTCTGTGTTTGTAAGGTACGGGTGTTGCGGAGGGGTGGGGAGTGGGGCGGGTAGTGGGACAGCTGGAAGGGGGTTCTGGTTGGGGTTGGCTGATGTGAAGCCAAGGCTAGATGTGTCCCATCTGCATGCATTTAGGAGATTGTTTGGAAGGATCGGAAGGGGAGACATAAATGAATCCTTTGTGGAAATGGAGTTGGGATTTGGGATCCATCCCTGCCAGGATCGTCTTCAACACCAGCTCCAAGGGCCTCGGTGGAGACGGAATAACAGTCTCCAAACAAATGGGGGTGCTCAGTTCTCATGAACTGTCCTAGGCCTTGACAAACTCACATGCACTCATAAGCACTGTACAGTGTCTACCAAGCAATGTCTGTGCTGTCCATTTTACATAGCAGTTTATGTGCTCATCGTTATGTGTTATGAGTAGTTGTTACATGGATGTTACAGTATTTGACAGTGATATGTTTAATCATGACTGAGAGCTGTTGTACTGATTCGTAGAGCATTCGTAGAGTCCCAGGAATGTAGACAAGTTCCATGACCTCTGTGTGTTTCATTGATAAGTTTACATTACTGTACTGGTGTTCTCATGGCCCATAACTGACCTACCTCTCTCTCTCTCTCTCTCTCTCTCTCTCTCTCTCTCTCTCTCTCTCTCTCTGTCTGTCTGTCTGTCTGTCTGTCTGTCTGTCTGTCTGTCTGTCTGTCTGTCTGTCTGTCTGTCTGTCTGTCTGTCTGTCTGTCTGTCTGTCTGTCTGTCTGTCTGTCTGTCTGTCTGTCTGTCTGTCTGTCTGTCTGTCTGTCTGTCTGTCTGTCTGTCTGTCTGTCTGTCTGTCTGTCTGTCTGTCTGTCTGTCTGTCTGTCTGTCTGTCTGTCTGTCTGTCTGTCTGTCTGTCTGTCTGTCTGTCTGTCTGTCTGTCTGTCTGTCTGTCTCTGTCTGTGTGTCTGTCTCTGTCTGTCTCACAGTGAGCTTCTGGAGGACCTGGAGAGGAGTCCTCATGCAGCAGCCATCGCTGAGTGCTTCGTTGAGAGGGTGAGTCACCACATTGCTATGATAAGCACAAACAATCCGTAAATTCACATTGCACATTTTTGGTGGGTATTCCAATGACCTAAACCAGTGTTTCCCAAATGGTTGGTCACAGCCAGCCCCTGTTGGGTCATGGCTTAAGACTGGCTCACTGTGTAGGCTAATATGGTGCTTGTATTCAGTAGCTCTTTTGTTCTCTGGATGCAAAGCGCTGTTAAAATATCAAGCAAGCAGATCGTGTGAAACAAACTTTTGTTTTCGGCCAAATAGAGAACCACAGCTGTTTGAAGTGGGCCGCTGACATTGGGCAGTGTGTCAGAGGAAATGTTTGTACTTGGGCTATGTGAGTGTGTGCAGGCCCGTGACCAGGGAGATGTCGTGATTGGTTCTGGTTCTGAAGCGGTGGTGGCGGTGATCCTTCAACTCGTGTGCTCACTACAGTTGAGTGGGTCTGCACACCCTCATGGTGCTTTGCTCTAGTCGTCTGGGTAATGACACAGAACCACCGCTGACTAAACAGGAACAGTGAAGGGTCCAACCAACCAGGGGAAACAGGCTCTCCTTTGTGTCGGCTGGGAGAATGGCCAGCGTCTATGTCCCTGACTCCCAGGGTACGCCTCCATATGTGGGGCTCCAGACTGACACGCCTGGCCCTGCCAAAGCCGGACCAAGACACAAGAACCAGAATCCCATTTGCCGTCCAGGATCCAAGGGTGCCTATTCTTAGTCCCATCTCCAGCCTGTACTTTTCTCTTTGGCGCCCAAACCCTCTTATCCAGCAGGTCGCTATAGTTCTCTGCTATTGATTGGGCTACTGTTGTGGCCAATTATAGATGGCTGCGGAAATGTGATTAAGCCATTACCGGCAAGGTTATTCTGGGTTTTGCGATGCTTCTCTGAGCTAGGCTAACCTCTCTAAAACAGTGTGAGGACAATGGCCTCCCCCTCGCTACCGCGGAGTGGAATGTGGGAAACGCAGTTCAAATGTGACCGTTTCTGCTTGGAATGAGGCCATTACGTGCTCTTTGTTTAGGTGCAGTAAGACACTGGGTCTGCATGGAGTCAGCTGTAGCCTGTAACTATTCACCATCTGCTAAGCTACGAATCTCAAACCCTAGACCTGCTGGCCATATGTAAGACTGAGTGGTAAAGACAAGTATATATGTATACACAGCTGTTTTGGAAGGTAACATTCAGTTGACCTCACGGAACCGTTATCTAAACCTACTGAAATATAAAATGCTATTATTTTCTCATTCCTTTGCTTTCTGAGATGAGATGTTTAGATGAGATGTTTCTTGCATGAGAATACATGTTTACATAAGTCAGGGAATGGGGTTTTGCTACGAGATAGAAACAAAGTATTTATTTCTGAGTGAGGCCTGGAGAATGACCCTGGTGTGAGGAGAGGTGTCACATGATCACAGGGGGTCTCTCAGATGACAGTGATTTGTAGCAGAGGGAACATGGAGACCGACGCTCGGTGTCGCTGGTCTTTCTCACCTGTCTCTCTTCTCCCCACTAATGTAATCGTTTTTTGGGGGGTTTCTCTTTCTCTTGTTTAGAGCGAAGCCTTCGACATATATACCCTGTACTGTATGAACTACCCCAAGTAAGTCACACACACACACACCACTATACTGATGTGCCCTTGGGGCTGTCATTCGACCTGGATCATTGCATGATAGCTATAGTGAAGTGACCTGGGGTGAGAATGGAATGAATTCAATACAGTGGACAAGTAAAGTTCAATATACACATTTTCATTTGTTATTTCAATAAGAATACAATTGTATATGATGGTGGGGGGGTGGGGGGTGGGAGAGTACAGTTGTAATCACCATCCTTTGTGGAGAGACATTAGTGAAAGGGAAATTACTTTTATGGACATTGAGCACATTTACATGCACCAGTAATAATTCCATATTAAACTGATTGTGGCAGTAGGTCAAGTGTGGCATTAGTCTGTAAACACCACACTCTGCTGATCTCGGTCAAAACCGAAGCATGAGCCGATTAAAACGCCTGATTTTCTGAGCCATCTTTCAAATGATTAGGACATGTAAACACCTTAATCAGCGTTCCAGCTGTGTATTTAATCTGTCCATGTGCCAGCCCCGGGTAGCGCGAGCCTCCCTCTTATGCGGCAGTGAAGTGAGTCCTGAAAAACTGAACCTATGCATCTTGTAAATAGTTTTGACATACAAATGTCCGAACTCAGAATCAAAAGGTCTTCGCAAAAAATAACATGGCCACTGTGGTAGAAGGTTTATTTTGGTTAGCGATTTTGTGCACTAGCCTGATTTCAAATGTGTCATGTAAACAGGATTATTAGGGAAATCATTTTCCTTGAAATGCACGTCAACGTTTTGAACAAATGATTATGTTAACCCGACTATCCACAATAATCACATTATCGTGTGCATGACACCGTACTCAGGGTCTTGATTAGCTTGAACTACTCAGTGGTCGGACAGACAAGTGAAACTAGGTGAATCCAACGAAAGACGACAGTGACTGACAATGATCGCGGCAAAGATTCGGTCACTGCTCAATCAGGCTAATTTACAGTATATTGTGCGTGTAAAAATACAAACGCATCGCAAGCCTTTTGGAAGCAGCATCTTTCGCGCCACATCAATTCTAATCTCACGGGCCAATACTATTTGACTGGCAGATGTTTGAATAGCACTGGATCGCTGCCCGTCACCATGAAGATGTGGTGTTCTACATGTGCTCTGTGTAAACAGCCTTTCATGTGTCTGTCACAGAGAACCGGATTAGATTTGTTATGAGATGTCGACGGTGCCGTGACCCTGTACCTGAGCTGTGTTGCATTCATCCACTGATGTCTTAAAAAGACCACGTTCGTAGCTCAACCCCGAAAAGATGCTGTTAAACAGATATCTGAGCTTTTGCCTAAGAAAGACATCAGAGTCGGACAGCAAGGGGAATGAAGCAGAATGTTCTAGTGTGCGTAAAATAGTTGCGTTCAGACAAAAAAAAGAGGCCCCTCTGAAGGGGGGACCGGAGGCATACGCTGAACACATTACTGTACACTTCACCATGAGATGAAGTGCTGTCTGGCATAGCGATGAGCCAAATGATGAGTCTTACTGTGGACCCCCCCCCTCTTACACCCCCAACATCCACCCCCTCTCCCCTGGATCTCTTTCCCCAGCTCGGTGGCTGTTCTGAGGGACTGTATGAAGAACAAGAGCCTGGTGGGCTTCTTCCAGGAGAGGCAGACCACCCTGTGCCACTCCCTGCCCCTGGAGACCTACCTGCTGAAGCCAGTGCAGAGGATCCTCAAGTACCACCTCCTGTTGCAGGTCAGTATGGGTCATGGACTGGGTCAGAGAGACAATATGATGATACTGATCCAATACTATCAATGTCAAACTTATTCAGAGAATATGTACAACTCCTCTATATTGTACACAGAGGAAAGGTACAGGCCCCATTGTAGACTGTTTCCCTTCAATCCAAATCATCAGAAATCATCCTGTTTCTTACTCTGCTCTCCTTGCCTTTATTGGTGTGTGATACTCAGCAGACCAAGGGTACAGCTAGCAAGTAAATGAAGCAGATATTCTGTGAAATGAAATAAGGATGCTATGTTTAAACGCACACTCACAACTCATGGCATTTAACTAGCTGTGTTTGGACACCGATCAACGACCTCGGGTTCTCTCTCCAAGCCCACCTCTGTGGCGGTTATTCTCAAGTATGGGTAGCTGCAGCACAATATGGTGTGGGTGTGTCGAAAGGAGTATGGATGGTGTGGGTGTGTCGAAAGGAGTATGGAAAGAGAATCAGCTAATTTCAACGTTGATAAACCAGTGCGAATGAGGGAGTTATATTAACCTGAGCATCAAATATATGTTTGAATTTTCAAACTAGTTTTCATTGGGAAGGTAGAGGAAGCGTTTTTTTTTTAAATCAAAAGCAATCACGTTTGCAATGTGAAAACACACAATCTTACTCATTATCTGCATGCTTCATCTAACCTAAACTAGCCACTTTTGTTTTGAGGAAACTTTTCCGTGGGCTTTGAACGGAGCATCTTAATCACACCCGGGCCAGATAATCGAATCCCTTCATTGACTGGTGCACCGGTGTTGTGCGGAGCTGCTTGCGGACATGAGGTGCTTCCCACTGAGCAGCTGTAGCACAGTGTTGCAGGCGGTAGCTAACGTGGCCATTTTTAAAAACATTTTGTTTTTACCTCCTATGATTTTATTTCAAGTAGGATAGCAGCCTACACAAGAAATAATTCCAATTGAAAACAATTTAGATGTCACCTTGATACATACATACAGTCGGCAAAAACAGAGGCACAATGCCCTTCGCTCTCGCTTGCCAAGCACTACTGTCCCGCAACGGTGTGGGAAGGAGATGCCTAGTAGCCAACGTTAGGGTGACAGTCACAGTAAGAACACACACATGATCAGTACTTTTAATACCATAATAAACTTTCGTCAGTTTTATAACCGAAATTTTTAAATTACTGGTGTAAAACTAACAGTGAAATACAACCCAGACTCATTCTCTGGCTTCAAAACAGAAGTTCTAACTCTTGCGGTACAGTAGTCGCCTTGTTACTCCTTTCCTTTCGACACACCCACACGTCCATACTCCGGTCGCCATATTGAGCTGCAGCTACCCCCTTCTCGTTATACAGACACTAACGCTTCGAACACACCAAAAGCATTATCTGGATGTGTATGTAACAAACGCTTAACATTCCCCTTCTGCTACCATTTCTGTCAAGCCGTCTACACATACAGTTTGGCGTATTCCAACATATGCATCACGACGAACGCACTGCAACTGCCTCTGCAAGGCAAACGCAGCGTTTCATTTGAAAAGAATGTAATTCTGGTGTGCCAAAATGCAATGACACTGACGGTGTGATCGAAGCGTAATTAGAAGCCTAACCTCACTATCGCCCCCGTGTGGCAGGAGCTGGCCAAACACTTTGATAAAAGTGACCCTGGCTACGAGGTAGTGGAGGATGCCATCATCACCATGACAGCCGTGGCCTGGTACATCAACGATATGAAGAGGAAGCAGGACCACGCCGTCAGGCTGCAGGTATGGACCACCAGTCACTCACTACAGCTGTTGTCATTGAAAATATAACAAAGAAGTTAGCTTTTGTTGCTGATCATAATCTATGACCCTGAACTGGCTGTAGAGGTCAGAGGTTAAAAGTCAAAAGAGGTTAGAGGTTGCAGAGGACTTTGGACACCTCAGTCTCCACTACATCTGGAGGTCTTTGGACACCTCAGTCTCGACTACTGTTTTTGAAGATCAGAGGTCAAGCTGAGGTTAACACAAACACTGTTTTTCTTTTGACTCTGGCAGGAGGTTGAGAGCTTGTTGACCAACTGGACAGGTCCAGACCTGAGTGGCTTTGGGGAGCTGGTGTTGGAGGGCGCCTTCAGGGTTCAACGGGTCAAGAAGGAGAGGGCATTCTTCCTCTTCGACAAGATGCTGCTTATCGCTAAAAAGAGGCTGGAGCATTTCATCTACAGCACCCACATATTTGTGAGTGACTTGCGGACACCGGAATGAATTGATCCGATTATTGTGTTTCTGTAAATGCTAGGAGCATGTATCAATAGAGATGACGCCTACACCAATCAAAAAAGTATAATGTTTTTGTTGCTTGATTCTCTATCATGTACTGACACCCTTATTTCCCCTCCACTGTCGTTCCTCTCGTCTTTCACTCTCCCCTTTCCCTCATCTCTCTACCCTCCTCTCCAATCAGTGCTGTAACCTTCTTCTCGTAGAAACCATGAAGGACCCCCTGTGTTTTAAGGTGTCCGATCAGACCATCCCCAAACAGCAGCACATTGTACAGGTACGAGTAAACCACTATCAAATTACAAGTGAACCACTATCAAAGGACAGGACATTGTATTGTGTCAGGCCAGTGTACTTGAACTACCCTCCTACCCATGTTACAGACCAAAAACCAGGAGGAGAAACGCCTTTGGCTGCACTACCTCAAGAGGCTGATAGTGGAGAACCATCTTGCCTCTCTACCCCAGAAGGTAAGGCTTATTGTACATTACTGTAAATGTTGCCGATATGAATGGCAATACTTTTCAGCCAATATAACACTGAAGGCTGTGGCTAAACTGAAACAGAGAATATTGTAATCACTCTGTTAGGATGTGCAGCCACCTTGTGGCTGTTTATAGTTACCGCAAACACTGTCACAGGTTGAGCAATCGTTGAAATACCCGGATGTATTTTTCAGGCAAGGCAGGTACTCGGTGACAACTTCTGTCAATGTGAGTTTCATGTCATTTCAAACCATCATACGTTCATACACCTACACTTTGCACTTTCAATTTACACTGTATTTGACACCAATTGTGCACAGTTTACAATCATGCACAACTCAGTAACTCGCTATTTATTTTTCACAGCTCCTCAGTTTGATCAGGATCATTTTAAAAAATCATCTCCAAGATGCGATGAATATCATCGAGGGAGACGCCAATCAGGTCAGGACAAGCCATTCTTATCATGTAATGCACCTAGTGTCTACTTTGTGTGTCAACGACTTTACTGGTTTTAAGCACATTTTTCTACCCCAAAGTTGGATGAGGGTGATGGCTTCTTCTTTGTCATAAATCTAACAAATAACAAAGCCATTTTACCATGTGCCTGTCTGGTCTGTGTTTGCTGAGTTAAATTAATGATCTGTGTGTGTGTGTGTGTGTGTGTGTGTGTGTGTGTGTGTGTGTGTGTGTGTGTGTGTGTGTGTGTGTGTGTGTGTGTGTGTGTGTGTGTGTGTGTGTGTGTGTGTGTGTGTGTGTGTGTGTGTGTGTGTGTGTGTGTGTGTGTGACCAGAGCCCCCAGAGTTCATCTACACCCCAGAGAAGGCCAAGAAGAGCCTTCCCCTGCTGCTGGAGGGGAACCTGTCCTATCGCCGTGGCAGGAGGCAGTCTGGTGAGACTTCATGTCTATAGACCAGGACCTATCCACAAAGCATCTCAGAGTAGGAGTGCTGATCTAGGATCAGTTTAGCCTTTTAAATCCGAATGAATAAGATTATATGGACAGATCCTAGATCAGCATTCCTACTCTGAGACACTTTGTGGAAATAGGCCCAGGGCCCACATACATCAAGAGCCTCAAAGCAGAAATGCTTATCAAGGATCAGTTTAGCCTTTTAGATCATATTTGAATCAGATGATATGGACAAGGAGGACCTGATCCTAGATCAGCACTCCTACTCTAAGATGCTTTATGAACAAGGGCCCAGAGAGGAATCACTCACTGCACAGGACTTGGACTAAACATACAGAGTTTGAAAATATGAATTCATAAATGTAATAATTGGAAATGACTCATTCTTAAATGCTTATGGCTGTTTCTTTCCAGCTCCAACTAAAGACTTGGAAACAGCATATCATGGTGAGAATTTTCTTAAAGGATTCTTGTTTATCTTGTTTCCTTGTAATGCTTCAGTCTGTCAGGGCTGAAAGATTTGGTACGTTTTTAATGGAAAGTAAACACACCTTTGTTTGTTTCCCCCAACCATTCCTATCTTCTCATGAAATCCAGTCTCTTCAAAGGTAAGCTTGATTCAGACTGGTTTTGCCCCTATCCACCCACAACTGTCATACACATCAGATTATATCTCATTTGCAAGAATAGTACATGAGTAGTACACCTTCCCTTCCTGACATTCTCCATCTCAGTGTTGATGTTCATGTCCATCTCCACAGGCTGGCAGCGAGGGGGAGCTGTGTCCTGGGGCAGATAGCCTGGGATTCTCAGGCAGCACAAACACCCTGGCCTCCTCTGTGATGGAAGTGGAGGCTGAGGCAGAGCGACCAGACCCCTGCCTGGGCCTGGAAGAAGAGGACCTACCCCCCCTGAGCGCCCCACCCACCCTCTCCATCACCGAGGAGATCATGCAGTTCATTAACCAGAGCCGCGTGCGAGAGGGCATGGCCGAACTCAAGCCTGACATAGTATGGGTGGGCTATACTCTCTTTCACAATTCACACACTATTAAACAGCTTCCATGGATTTTAAGCAACCTGTGTCACTTGTCTAGTCACTAGACGTCAGTGTCTAGTTTTATGAGCTATCAATTTAGTGCTGCATTACTTCCCCATGTACGTATAGTAGGAGATGCGGGGATGACTTGACTTTTTTGTGTCTGTTTCTGTCTCTCCACAGGATTCACCCCTGGATGAGTCTCTGGAGGACCCAGCAACTGAGCCACATCCTTGTCCACCTGCTCAGCAAGGAAATTACCTGCTGCTTGCTTCCCCTACGGAGGAGACTTACGAGTCACAAGACCCCGATCCCAATAGTCCAGAGGAAATAACAGTGCAACTGGAGGGGAGCAGAACCAAAATGGAAGACCAAACTCTTCCACCATGTCTGTCCAGGGAATCCTCAGAGGAGGGTGGTTGTGAAGAGGGAGAGTCAACACCTTTGCCAGCTGATGTTTTAGAGGAGAGGCCTCAGGAGGAGAGCACATCAGCCAAAGAAACCGGGACAGTTGGGGAAAGAAATGCATCAGAGGTGGAGGACGAGCAAACGTTCGAAACCTTGACGCCACTCTCTCCTGTAAACCTCCCAGACGAAAGAGAGAGGGAGAAGGAACTCTGCTCTGACCTCCCCAACGAGGACAAGCCCCCAGAAGCTCCTCTCTCTGTCCCAGAGCACACTGTACAGAGCCCTCTGGCGCACAAGAAAGAGACCCAGCTCACCAAGTCAGACAGGCAGATCATCGAGAAGATCCGCAGCTACTACGAGGCGGCTGAGGCCGAGGCAGGAGAAGCAGGAGAAAGTGACAGCAGCCCCACCCCCAGGAGAAACAGCTTCTCCCTCATCATCCCCACCGGCCTGGTCAAAGACTCCGTGTCCCACTTTGCTGTCTTTGGCCACCAGGACAGCCTGTGTGACTCGGAGAGTGGGCGCTCCGATGGGGGGGCAGAACCAGAGCCTGAGTCAGAGCTCCCCTCTCCTCTTCCGTCAGTTCCTGACCAGGGACAGGGAGCCCTCAGCCCAGATTGTTCATCCACTTCTGCTGCTGGTTCCCAGGAAGACCACAGCCAGGCACCAGGTCAGGGTGAGCCTGCTCTGGAAAAATGTAGCAGGTTTGAGCCAGGGAGTAAGCTGCCCTGCACAGAGCTGATGAAGGATTGGAAAGAGAAGGAGAAAGTAGGAGCCCCTGTTAGCACAGAGAGGGAAATCATACCAAACCTGTCAACAGACATCACCAAAGAGCCCTCATTCAGCGATGAAGCAGCCAAAGTGATCACAGAAGACCAGCAGGTAATCAACGGCCATGGACCAAGTCCAAGTGATCTGGACTCAGAACCTAAAGAGGCCCAGAAAGACTCCACTGTCCCTCCACCTACAGGTCTTCATGACAGTAAGACCGCCCCAATGTCCCAGGCTGGGTGGGGTAGAATCAGAGACAGGAGCTCCCTCACTGGGAACCTAGAGGGCCTACCCAGCCAGATCAAGGTGGGCCGCTGGTCCCGCCACTGTAAGATGGTGTCCTCCAGCCGGACCCTGTACGAGGGGGCAGCGGTCGCAGACGTGGCGGGGATAGGCCTGTTCGAGGCCAGCCCCGGTGATCCATGTCTGGTGGAGAACTCAGAGAGAATCCTCAGTAAAGTTCAAATGCTGGCCCGAATGTACAGCGCCAAGGCCAGCATCATGAAGGTGCCACTTCACCACAAGAGGGTGTGTGTGGGTCGTGCACCGTGGACCGTCACCACCAGGCACAGCGTCCCTCCTCTGGCCCAGCCGCTACAGCAGCATCAGGAGGAGAAGATTACAGTAAAACGAGCTCAGAGCCATTCCACTGGTCAGTACCTTTAACATCCTGTATAAATGGCTAGGATTTGATTAGATAGTTTAGTGGTGAGGATATGTAAAGACTTGTTGGTGTCTTATTGTTGAATTTGAGTTGTTTTAGTAAGCACTGCTAAATAATGGAAGAACACATATAAACTGTGGTTTACCATGTTTGATAGTGAAAGTAAAGCCTTCATATGGTTGGTCAGGAAACACAACAAATGAAACATGACATGCAAAGCCTCCATATTGTTTATCAGTGAATGACAGTGTTTAGGCTGATTTTTTTATTTTTTTATTTACAGGCTGCCAGGAGATGACTTCAGTTACCTCAGAACCCCAGCTCTTTGGCCACATCCTTGTCAGTGAACAGCTGTCCCCCACCTACCGCCAGCAGGAGAACAGCTGCGCCCTGACCGGACCCAGGGACAGTGTTTCCAACCTGGAATCCACATCCATTGCCTCTCCCCCCTCCTCCCCTCTGACTACCCCACCAAAAACCTCTCAGGTTAGGCCTGAGGAGGTAGTGACTACTGCTCTGGAGGGGAAGCTTATGGAGAACCAGTCTGAGGAAGTAATCTCAGGAGCTGAGATGCGGAGGCTTCACCCCAAGAGGGCTTCCCCAGTCCAGGAAGGCCCCATCCAAGGGATAGGGATGGAGTTTCCAGCTGATGGTTATCCAAGGACCCCAGAGAGGTCTGTGAATCTCAGCAGGACTTGGGCAGAGCAGAAAGGACATAATCTGTACTCCATTAGGGAAGATCCTGCTCTGGGGGTAGCAGCAGCCTCTTTAGCAGGCCCATGTTGGAACAAAGACAGGTCTCCAGGGGTTGGAGCTGCAGAGGAGCTGCTGAAGACCATTCAACAGCAGGCTCCAACTGAACCAGAGACAAGCCAGGTGGTGAAGCCAGACGAAGCCAGTTTAAACACCAAGATAATGCCGCCTTATGTGGCCGGTGGGGCTGAGAGGGGGAGCTCACCCCAGATGGCCCCTGGTCATCAAAGCGAAGCTGAATCCACCAAAGCCAAGTCACAAGATGGCACTCTAGATGATCGGGATGTTTCACCTGCGGCACCAAAGATTTCCTCTCACATCTCCGACACATCTCCCACACAACAGAGGTCCATCTCTGGGCTAACTGAGGGGTCAAACCCCTTAGTGTGGAGTCCCACTCAGTCGCCTATGACTGAACCCATGCAAGCCACACATACATCTGGTCAGAGAGTCAAGGAGTGTCAAGTCCCAGAGGATTCCAAAGGAAAAGAGGGGGACATGGTACCCCGTCCGTGGTCATCGCTCCAAAGCCTGATGCCTACACCTCCGCCAGGGGTGCAGTCCCCTGACTGTCTGCCTAAGTTCACCAGCCAAAGACCATCCAACCTGCACCTGCCCACTACCAAGGGTAGAAGGAGCCTCCCTATGAGTTGGAATGGATCAAACAACGCCACACTCCCCAGCCAAAGGTACAGTATTTAATAGGGCTTAATACAGTAGTAACACAATTTCACCGGTCCATAGCTTCATTCTTCCACTAAGAGTTCTTGTAGAATAATAGGCAGAATCTACTACATACCCTAAACTGTTTTGTGATGGTAATGGGGGTAAAATGTAAAACTGGAGAAAGATGAAAGGAATGTGCCTCTGACCGGAAGTGTGCAAATACTGTTTCCTGTTTCTCCACTAAGAGTTCTGACAGAAATTATATGAATCAGATAAAACAGTGTTATTCACAGAGTAGATGGAGTAGATGGAAAGAAAGCATTTTACAGTGCCTTCATAAACTATTCATACCTCTTGACTTATTCCACATTTAGTTGTGTTACAGCCCAAATTCAAAATGGATTAAAGTATTTTTTTTCTCTCACACATCTACACACAGTACCCCATAAACACAAAGTGAATACGTTTTTAGAAAGTTTAGCAAATTTATATAAAAAATGAAATACAGAAATATCCAATTTACGTAAGTATTCATACCTCTGAGTCAATAGATGTTAGAATCACCTTTGGCAGCAATTGCAGCTGTGAGTCTTTCTGGGTAAGTCTCTAAGACCTTTGCACAACTGGATTATAGAATACTTGCTAATTATTCTTTTTAAAATTCTTCAAGCTCTGTCAAGTTGGTTGTTGATCATTGCTAGACAGCCATTTTCAAGTCTTGCCATTGATTTTCAAGCTGATTTAAGTCAGAACTGTAACTAGGCCACTCAGGAACATTCAATGTTGTCTTGGTAAGCAACACCAGTGTTTTAGGTTATTGTCCTGCTGAAAGGTGAATTTGTCTCAGTGTCTTTGGAAATCAGACTGAATTAGGTTTTCCTCCAGGGTTTTGCTTGTGCTTAGCTCTATTCCGTTGACTTTTTTTATTTTTTATTTACTCCCTAGTGCTTTCCAAAGACAAGTCTACCCATGACATGATGCAGCCACCATGCTTGAAAATATGAAAAGACTGGTACTCAGTGATGTGTTGTGTTGGATTTTCCCCAAACATAAAGCTTTTTATTCAGGACATAAAGTTCATTTCTTACCCACATTTTTTGCAGTATGACTTTAGTGCCTTATTGCAAACAGGATGCATTTTGAAATACTTTTTATTCTGTACAGGCTTCCTTCTTTTCACTCTGTCATTTAGGTTAGTATTGTGGAGTAACTACAATATTCTCTTATCACAGCCATTAAATCACCAAATCCCTGAGTGGTTTCTTTCCTCTCCGGCAACTGAGTTAGGAAGGACGCCTGCATCTTTGTAGTGACTGGGTGTATTGATACACCATTCAAAGTGTAATTAATAACTTCACCATGCTCAAAGGGATAGTCGATGCCTGCTTTTTATTTATTTTTATCCATCTACCAATAGGTGCTCTTTGCGAAGCATTGGAAAACCTCCCTAGGCTTTGTGGTTGAATCTGTGTTGGAAATTCACAGCTCGATTTATGGACTTTACAGATCATTGAAATCATGTTAAACACTATTATTGCACACTATTAGTCCATGCCACTTATTATGTGACTTGTAAGGCAGATTTTTACCCCTGAACTTATTTAAGGGTTTGAATACATATTAGCTCAAGACATTTCAACTTTTCATTTTGTATTAATTTGTAAACATTTCTAAACGCATAATTCCACTTGTATATTATGGGGTATTGTGTGTAGGTCAGTTACACAACATCTACATTTGATCAATTTTAAATTCAGGCTGGAACACAAGAAAATGTGAAAAAGTCAAGGGGTGTGAATAGTTTCTGAAGGCACTGTAGATGCAAAGTATGTGAGAAGGTCCCTGACATGGAAATAACTGTGTTTTGTCATGAATGTCCAGTTCGTATCGAGTGGGAAAATGTTCAACAGTTCCTATTTGACTGTATATTAAAAAATAAATGGTTTTATTTTATTTTGTGTACATTGCAGCGAAGAGCTCAAATTGCATATACAAATGTACAAACATACTATCAATGTAGCTTATTTTCACAAGACTGAGTAATCGCTGCCTGCACTCCCTCTCCTCTCCTCTCAATGTTGCTTCTCCTCAAGCCAAGTTTTGTGGCAGTGGCATTAATCAGTCCCTCCAGGGTTTCACAGGGATTTTTAGTGATAATATGCATGGCAATATGCGATGATTTAGTTGAATTTGTAGCGAAAATGCACTGACGAGGAAAAAAGTTTGTTAACATGTGGCTTGATTGAAACATATTATGTGGTGAATGTGCAATGATTGGTTGAAATTCCAAGCACTCTTTTTGTACTGCGTTGATGGGTCACTTCTATGCGATAACATTGTGATGATTTGGTTTTTCTATGCTGAAATAGTGCGGTGATTGGTAAAAATTTGCAACCCCTCACATATTGTGTGAAATTGTTGATTTTGCATAACAAATTGCCATCACAGAATCCTGGAGGGACTGATTAATGAAGTCTATTCATTTCCTCTTCTCTATACTTTCCTTTGGTTATAGACTACCACCTTCTCCACTGAGGTCCAGAGAGCCAGGTCAGGATCCATCACTCCCATCCATCCATGCCTCTGGGTTGTCCCCCGTCAGACGGCCTTCCTCCCAGCCCTCACTGGAGAGATCAGCCACCATGCTTCCAGGCATTGGCCGACCCATGGATGCCAAGCCCCCCTCTGCCTTCAGCCCCAGTCTTTACCAGCACTCTCCCTCCCCCATCAGGGGACTCCCCTGCTCCTCTCCTACCCCTTCTGCCTTGACCAAGTCCCTGGCTGCCTCCTGCATCAGCCAGTCCATCAGCCAGAGTCTTGCCAAGAAGAACACTCGCCTCCAGGACCATGCCACCCTTCACCCAGACAGTCCAGCCCCTCTGGCTCCCGCTCCCACTGCATCCCCACTCAGGATGAGGTCTCCCTCCCCCAAACTCACCTCTGGCCCTAGCGGCCCCCCCTCTGAGTCCTGGCTATGCCCATGCGTCCTACACCAGAGATGGGAACCAGCCACCTAAGTGTCCCCCTTCCCCTCTCCGGTCTACTTCAGTCCGCTCCAGCCCATGCGCATCCCCAGCCCTGTCCCCCCCACCGTATCGCAGCCAGCACTCAGTCTCCCCAGCCCCCCCCAGTCAGCCTGCATCACACCGCCTTTTCCTCTGCCTCTCCACGGCCCAGGCCTGCTGTCCTACACCAGCCACGCCATATTGGTTTGAATGGAAACAGTAACAACAATAATAACAATAACACCACTAACGGAGGATGGGTCGCGAATCACCGGAAGCCACCGTTAGCGAGTGCCAATAGTATACCCCATCCCCATGATCCTCTTTGGAGTGGTTCTACTCACACTCTCAACAGGGTGGCAAGGCCCTTCTCTGTCTCGGAGCCCAGCTCACGAGTGCAGTCCCCGTCCCCGTCCCCTTCTCCCTCCCCATCTCCATTCAGCAGGATCTGCTCCCCTCCCCCAGTCCAGAATCATACAGGCCCCCTGATGAACAAGCCCCCCAACCCTAGAAGCACCCGGGCAGGAGGGGCTTGCCCCTTCAATCACCTGGGCCTCTCCCTGGAGCTCCCCAGGGCCTCCTCAGCCTGCTCTTCAGTCATAACCTCCCCTCCGCCCATTGGGGTTCCTGCCAATGTCTGGGGAGTCGCTGCTCCTCAGCCGCGGAATGCCAAATTGGCATTTCCTTTCTCCTCCATTGCCTCACCCACATGGATAGATGTTTATCCCCCCTCCATTCAGAGAAGCTCCAGCACCACCTCCCCTCCCCCATCTGGTTTCTCCCCATGCTCTCCAACCCATTCTCAGAACATGCGGAGGACCAAGGGAAGCAGCCTGCCCTTCCTTAGCCTGGCTGACCGACCACCCAGTCCAGTCAGTAATGGGAGGGGGTCTTGGGGAGAGAGCGAAGGGCGCAGGTCTGTGGGTGCGGAGCAGGAGTCTGGGTTGATAAGCCCCCGAGGGGGATCCTGCTCCTACAGTGGCTCCCCATCCTGCATCAGCCCCGGGGCCTTGTCCCCTGTCAGACTGGCCCCTGGGAAGAGCACCCACGGCGAGCAACACTTCACCAGCATTGCCTGGCCCGACGTGCGAGAACTCCTGACCAAGTATGACAGTGGGGACAGCCCTGACCAGAGTGCTCCGACCTCCCCTGTCTGGCCTCAGGATGAATGGGGTGACCCAGACCTTGGGGAGGACAGTTGCCGGAGCCACCTGATCTGTGCCTATGTGCCTCGGGCCTCCCCATCCCCAGACACGGGTGCGCCCATCCAGTACCCTCACAGGAGTGAGCCAAAGCCAGAGGACACCACCTCAATGCAGGCAGCCA
This sequence comes from Oncorhynchus gorbuscha, assembly GCF_021184085.1. Classification (NCBI taxonomy): domain Eukaryota; kingdom Metazoa; phylum Chordata; class Actinopteri; order Salmoniformes; family Salmonidae; genus Oncorhynchus; species Oncorhynchus gorbuscha. The sequence goes on along the minus strand of NC_060191.1, from coordinate 38,584,572 downwards.
GAAGGACTCTAAAGACTAGCTATGCTACCACTGTGAACCTGCAGATTGCTGGCAGTGGACGTATCACTTCCTTCAGCAACACCCAGGTGAGCCTGAACCAGACCTTATCCCCCGTGGTAGACAGCCAGGGCAGACGGAGGGTCAGCATCAATGCCTGCAACTTTACCCTTCCCGTTCACCAGAACTGCAAGAGGCTGTGAGGGGCTGCGACTGGGCGACCTCCTCCAAGGTGCCTTATGCCTCAGTGAAAGTCTAAATAGGCACTTTACCCTGAAACAGTGGTGTTCATAGGGATCCTATGAGATAACTCCAGGTAATATGGTAAAGAATTACATTAGACTTAATTGGACAGTAGATTGAATCACCTGTTCTTTCAGATGACAATCTGACAATGTCAGGAATTGTGCAACCAACCCCACATATCACCGCCCGGCCACCTAGATCACTGTCCAACAGGACACCGACTGAACCCACAGACAAATTTGTTTGCCAGTGTCGTTTTTCTTCGTCTTTTTGTTTTGTTGTTTCAAAATCAATTCTGTTTATTCTGTTCAACAAAAAAAAAACGATGTCTTGTTTATCAAACTCCTGCGTTTGTGCTTGTGGCTGGCATGGTAAAAATGGTCCATTCTTTTTTTTTTATTTTTTATTTATGAACTAGTCTTATTTTGTCTGCATTTCTGGCACTTAATTGTATGTCTTTATTTTGCACAATGTCCTTAGCTGTGTGCGTAGTTAAGACGTGTCTGTGAAGGAAGCTTTTATTTCAGACCAAATCACGATGTTGATGTTTTTATGTGTTCTAACCTATGTAGTTTTACCAGTGGTTCATGTTGAAAAAAATACATGATTTATTTGGTTACACAAGAGCAGAAAATAAGGGAAAATAAGAGCAACAAATTTCAGGGAAAACAAAGTGCCAGAACATGAATGGTGACTCGACCAACATGCATTTTTATTGCTACACAACACAGTGTCTTCAGGCTACATTGGCCCGTTTTGATAGCATAGGCCTAACTACTTTTTTAAGTACAGTATTTAAATAACAGGTTTGAAATTATGTGAACTCCTATGGTCAAAAGACTCAAAGAACAACCACTGTGTCTATTACTGATGTGCATTTCAGTTATTTGTACTCCTATAATAATAAAAAAAGATTAAAGACCCTTTGATTTTGTCTCCTTTATAAATCCTCCCATTATACATTATGATATTGATTAGTCAACATCCTGGAAAACATAGCTATTGTTGTGGAAATTCACCACTAAGGACTCAAATTCAAAGTAAATTAAGCAATCTTTATTATCACGGCCCGGAGAGGTTCACAAACGCAATATAAGCCCAATGAAAACTTCCCTTTTAGTCCTTATATACTGCTACACATACAAGTTATATAACCATGATTTACATGATTCATTATTCATCATTAACGTTGATTCCTGCATGTGACTGACTGATACCTGACGAGGCTTCTTCTCTTAAAGCTGAGACCTTGTATCGCGTATTTAGTCTCAGATATTTATTTTATTTCATCTTTATTTAACCAGGTAGGCCAGTTGAGAACAAGTTCTTATTTACAACTGCGACCTGGCCATGATAAAGCTGTCACGGCTCACGTCGTAATAAGGATCGGACCAAAACGCAGCAAACACAGATTAACTACTCAGTGTGATTGTGATAACATAAAACTCATGTCCTTTTTGTATACCCAACCTAGAATACCTCATAATCAAATGCTGACCGTATAACCTCCCAAGAGAATTCTCTTCCGTTATAGTCACAACCGTGTATATTCCCCCTCAAGCCGATACTACAACAGCCCTCAAATAACTACACTGGACTCTATGCAAACTGAAAACCACATATCCTGAAGCAGCATTTATTGTTGCCGAGGATTTTAACTAGCTAAGCTAATCTGAGAAAAACACTACCGAAGTTCTACCAACACATTGATTGTAGCAAATCTGATCGTGACTCCATTTTCTCCTCCCTTCCTATACGCAGAAACTCAAACAGGAAGTACCCGTGCTATGGACTATTCAATGCTGGTCTGACCAATCGGAATCCATGCTTCAAGATTGTTTTGATCACATGGACTGGGATATGTTCCAGGTAGCCTCTGAGAATAATATAGGTGAACACATAGATACGGTGACTGAGTTTATCAGGAAATGTATAGGAGATGTTGTACCCACTGTGACTATTAAAACCTACCCAAACCAGAAACCGTGGCTAGATAGCAGCAAACGCGCAAAACTGAAAGCGTGAACCACCACATTTAACCATGGCAAAGTAACTGGGAATATGGCAGAATATAGACAATGTAGCTATTCCCTCCTTAAAGGTAATCAAAAAGGGAAAACCTCAGTACAGAGACAAAGTGGAGTCGCAATTCAATGGCTCAGACACGAGACATATGTGGCAGGGTCTACAGACAATTACGGACTACAAAGGGAAAACCAGCCACCGCAGACAGTGACCTCTTTCTTTCGGATAAACTAAACACCTTTTTCGTCCTCTTTGTTGATAACACAGTGCCACCAACATAGCCAGCTACCACAGACTGTGGGCTCTCCTTCTCCCTGGTCGATGTGAGTAAGACATTTAAGCGTGTTAACCCTCGCAAGGCTGCTGGCCCAGATGACATCCCTAGCCATGTCCTCAAGGTATGCACATACCAGCTGGCTGGAGTGTTTAGAGACATATTCAATCTATCTCAGTCTGCGCTCCCCACATGCTTCAAAATGTCCACCATTGTTCCTGTCTCCAAGAAATCATAGGTAACTGAACTAAATGACTATCGCCCCGTAGCACTCACTTCTGTCATCATAAAGTGCTTTGAAAGACCAGTCAAGAATAATATGACCTCTACCTTACCTGACACCATAGACCCACTTCAATTTGCTTACTGACCCAATAGATCCACAGACGATGCTATCGCCATCGCACTGCACAATGCCGTATTCCATCTGGACAAGAGGAATACCTATGTAAGAATGCTGTTCATTAACTATAGCACAGCATTCAACACCATAGTACCCTCCAAGCTCATCATTAAGCTCGGGGCCCTGGGTCTGAACCCTGCCCTGTGCAACTGGGTCCTGGACTTCCTGACGGGCCGCCCCCAGGTGGTGAAAGTAGGAAACAACACCTCCACTTCGCTGATCTTCAATGTGCATGCTCAGCCCCCTGGTCTACTCCCCGTTCACCCATGACTACGTGGCCACGCACACCTCCAATTCAATCATCAAGTTTTCTGACAACACCACAGTAGTAGGCCAACAATGACGAGACAGCCTACAGGGAGGAGGAGAGGGTCCTGGGAGTGTGGTGCTTCAGGAAACTGCAGAGAGAGCACCCCCCTATCCACAATCGACGGGACCGCAGTGGAGAAGGTGGAAAGTTCCATGTTCCTCGGAGCACACATCACTGACAAACTGAAATGGTCCACCCACACAGAGAGTGTGGTGAAGAAGGTGCAACAGCGCCTCTTCAACCTCAGGAGGCTGAATAAATTTGGCTTGGCACCTAAAACCTTCACAAAAGTTTTACAGATGCACAATTGGGAGCATCCTGTCGGGCTGTATCACTTCCTGGTACGGCAACTGCACCACCCGTAATCACAGGGGTCTCCAGAGGGTAGTGCGGTCTTCCCAACCCATCACCAGGGGTAAACTACCTGCCCTCCAGGACACCTACAGCGCCCGATGTCACAGGAAGGCCAAAAATAGATCATCAAGGACAACAACCACCCCAGCCACTACCTGTTCACCCCGCTATCATCCAGGAAGCGAGGTCAGAACAGGTCCATCAAAGCTTGGAACCAGACAGAAAAACAGCTTCTATCAGTAGTCCATCAGACTGTTAAATAGCACCTTAGAGGCTCCTGCCCTCTATATATATATATATATATATATATATATATATATATATATATATATATATATACTTGAAATCACCGGCCACTTTAAAAATGGAACACTTGTCACTTTAATCATGTTTACATATTTTGCATTACTCACCTCATATGTATATACTGTATTCTATTCTACTGTATTTAGTCTATGCCGCTCCAACATTGTTCGTCCAAATATTTATATATTCTTAATTCCATTCTTTTACTTTAGATATGTGTGTATTGTGTGTATTTGTTACGCCCTGACCTTAGAGATCCTTTTTATGTCTCGATTTTGGTTTGGTCAGGGCGTGAGTTGGGGTGGGCATTTTATGTTTTGTGTTTCTATGATTTTCTATTTCTATGTTTTGGCCGGGTATCCTTCAACAGCCGTGACAGAACTTCCCACTACCAACGTACCAAGCAGCGTGGTAAGGAGGAGCAGCGTGTAATGGACTCCTGGACATGGGAGGAAATCCTGGACGGAAAAGGACCCTGGAGGCAGGCTGGGGAGTATCGCCAAACCGGGGAGTGTGGCAGAGTCAGGTTGGAGACCTGAGCCAACTCCACGTGCTTACCATGGCGGGCGCCATACTGGTCAGGCACCGTGTTATGCGGTGGAGCGCACGGTGTCTCCAGCATGCGTTCTTAGCCCGGTGCGCTACATCCCAGCTCCCCACCTCTGCCGGGCTAGGGTCACCATCCAGCCAGGATGGGTTGTGCAGGCTCTTAGCTCGAGACCTCCAGTGCGCCTCTACGGCCCAGTGTATCCTGTGCCTCGGCCAAGGCCTCCTACATGTCTCCCCATCCTGGTGAGTCCTGTGCCTGTGCTAAGAACTAATCTTCCTGTATGTCTCCCCAGCCTGGTGAGTCCTGTGCCTGCTCCCAGAGCCAGGCCTCCTGTGTGTCTCTCCACTCCAGTGATGATCCATGGCACGAAGCCTCCAGTGATGATCCATGGCAAGAAGGTTCCAGTGATGATCCATGGCACGAAGCCTCCAGTGATGTTCCATGGCACGAAGCCTCCAGTGATGATCCATGGCACGAAGGCTCCAGTGATGATCCATGGCACGAAGCCTCCAGTGATGGTCCATGGCATGAAGCCTCCAGTGATGATCCATGGCACGAAGCCTCCAGTGATGGTCCATGGCAAGAAGCTTCCAGTGATGATCCATGGCATGAAGCCTCCAGTGATGATCCATGGCACGAAGCCTCCAGTGATGGTCCATGGCACGAAGCCTCCAGTGATGATCCATGGCAAGAAGCCTCCAGTGATGGTACATGGTACGAAGCCTCCAGTGATGGTCCATGGCACGAAGCCTCCAATGATGATCCATGGCAGGAAGCCTCCAGTGAGGAGTCATGTCACGAAGCCTTCAATGACGGCCTCCAGTCCGGAGCCTCCAGCAACGGTCTCCAGTCTGGAGCCTCCAGCGACGGTCTCCAGTCCGGAGCCCGTAGCGAGGGTGCCCAGTCCGGGGCCCACAGCGAGGAAGCCCAGTCCGGGGCCCACAGCGAGGAAGCCCAGTCCTGGGCCCACAGCGAGGAAGCCCAGTCCTGGGCCCACAGCGAGGAAGCCCAGTCCTGGGCCCACAGCGAGGAAGCCCAGTCCTGGGCCCACAGCGAGGAAGCCCAGTCCTGGGCCCGCAACGAGGGTGCCCAGTCCGGGGTCGGCGGCGAGGGTCCCGCACCAGAGATGCCACCAAAGTGGGGTGAGCCAGCGGTGGAGCGGTGTCTGTATCCCGCACCTGAGCCGCCACCGCGGATAGATGCCCACCCAGACCCTCCCCTATTGGTTTACGTTTTGCGGCCGGAGTCCGCACCTTTGGGGAGGGGGGTACTGTCACGCCCTGACCTTAGAGATCCTTTTTATGTCTCGATTTTGGTTTGGTCAGGGCGTGAGTTGGGGTGGGCATTTTATGTTTTGTGTTTCTATGATTTTCTATTTCTATGTTTTGGCCGGGTATGGTTCTCAATCAGGGACAGCTGTCTGAGTTTTCATCTGCATTTTTCGTAGCTGTTTACATACCACCACAGTCAGAGGCTGGTACTAAGACAGCATTGAATGAGCTATATTCCGCCATAAGCAATCAAGAAAACGGCGCTCCTCATAGCCAGGGACTTTAATGCAGGGAAACTTAAATCTGTTTGACCAAATTTCTATCAGCATGTTAAATGTGCAACCAGAGTAAAAAAAAACTCTGGACCAACTTCACTCCACACACAGAGACGTATACAAAGCTCTCCCTCGCCCTCCATTTGGCAAATCTGACCACAATTCTATCCTGATTCCTGCTTACAAGCAAAAATTTAAGCAGGAAGCACCAGTGACTAGATCAATAAAAAAGTGGTCAGATAAACAAATGCTAAGCTACAGGACTGTTTTGCTACCACAGACTGGAATATGTTCTGGGATTCTTCCAAAAGCATTTAGGAGTACACCACATCAGTCATTGGCTTCATCAATAAGTGCATCGATGACGTCGTCCCCACAGTGACAGTGTGGCAGGGCTTGCAAACCATTACAGACTACAAAGGGAAGCACACCCGAGAGTGACACGAGCCTACCAGATGAGATGATCTAAACTACTTCTATGCTCGCTTCTGTGTGATCACACTCTCCGCAGCCGATGTGAGTTAGATCTTTAAACAGGTCAACATTCACGAGGCCACAGGACCAGACAGATTACCAGGATGTGTACTGCAAGCATGCGCTGGCCAACTGGCAAGTGTCTTCACTGACATTTTCAACCTCTCCCTGTCCGAGTCTGTAACACCAACATTTTTTAAGCAGACCACCATAGTGCATGTGCCCAAGAACAAGGTAACCTGCCTAAATGACTACCGACCCGTAGCACTCACATCTGTAGCCAAGAAGTGCTTTGAAATAATGGCCATGGCTCACATCAACACCATTATCCCAGAAACCCTAGACCAACAATTTGCATACCGCCCCAACAGAGCCACAGATGATGCAATCTCTATTGCCCTCCACATGGCCCATTCCCACCGGAACAAAAGGAACACCTATGTGAGAATGCTATTCATTGACTACAGCTTAGAGTTCAACACCATAGTGCCCTCAAAGCTCATCAATAAGCGAAGGACCCTGGGACAAAACACCTCCACCTGCAACTGGATCCTGGACTTACGTAGGTAACAACACATCCGCCATGCCGATCCTCAACACAGGGGCCCCTCAGGGGTGCATGCTCAGTCCCCTCCTGTACTCCCTATTCACTCATGACTGCATGGCCAGGCACAACTCCAACACCATCATTAAGTTTGCCGATGGCACAGCAGTGGTAGGCCTGATCACCGACAACAACGAGACAGCCTATAGGGGGGATGTTAGAGACCTGGCTGTATGAGGCCAGGACAACAACCTCTCCCTCAACGTGATCAAGACAAAGCAGATGATTGTGGACTACAGGAAAAAGAGGACCGAGCACGCTTCCATTCTCATCGACGGGGCTGTAGTGGAGCAGGTTGAGAGCTTCAGGTTCCTTGGTGTCCACATCACCAACAAACTAACATGGTCCAAGCACACCAAGACAGTTGTGAAGAGGGCACAACAAAACATATTCCCTCCAAGGGGACTGAAAAGATTTGGCATGGGTTCTCAGATCCTCAAAACGTTCTACAGCTGCACCATCAAGAGCATCCTAACTGAGTGCATCACTGCCTGGTATGACAACTGCTCGGCATCCGACCGCAAGGCACTTCAGAGGGTAGTGTGAACGGCCCAGTACATCACTGGGGCCAAGCTTCCTACCATCCAGGACCTCTATACCAGGCCGAGTCAGAGGAAGGCCCAAAGACTCCAGCCACACTTGTCAGACTGTTCTCTCTGCTACCGCACGGCAAATGGTACTGGAGTGCCAATTCTAGGTCCAAGAGGCTTCTAAACAGCTTCTATCCCCAAGCCATAAGACTCCTGAACACCTAATCAAATGGCTACCCAGACTATTTGCATTGCCCCCCCTCTCCCCCTCTTTTATACTGCTGCTATTCTGTTGTTATCATCTATCCATAGTCACTTGAATAACTCTACCTTCATGTGCACATTACCTCAACTAACCAGCTCTGTACAGGTCCCCCCCCTGTATGTAGTTGTGCAATTGTTATTTTACTGCTGCTCTTCAATTACTTGTTTCTTTTATGTATTTTTCTTATCCAGTTTTCTTTACTGCATTGTTGGTTAGGGGCTCCTAAGTAAGCATTTCACTGTCAGGCCTACACCTGTTGTATTTGGTGCATGTGACTAATAAAATGTGTTTTAATTTGAATACAATTTGATTTGATTATAACGTTATTGTTGGCGTATTACCAATTGCGTGCGCGTGATAATGTGGATGTATGAATCATTTCAAATTTCTTACCAGACGACACAATTTTGTTTTCATATGTTTGTTTTTTTACGGCTAGACAGGGACGCATTCCAACGCTCAGATATTATTTCCATACAAAGATTTTGTGTTTAGCGAGTCCACCAGATCAGAGGCAGTAAAGATTACCAGGGATGTTCAATTGATAAGTGCGTGAATTGGACCATTTTCCTTTGCTGCTAAGCATAACAAATGTAACAAGTACTTTTGGATGTAAGGGAAAAAATATGGAGTAAAAAGTGCATTTTATTCTTTAGGAATGTAAGTACTTTACATCGATGAAGAATAATGATGGACGTTTGGCTGTTTTTACTGAGCCGGATCGTTTCGACTCGTTCAGTCAAAAGAACGAATATTCGACTAATTTCATTCATTTGAGTCAGTATTGACCAGAGCACGAAGGAACACTTATCTTTCGCGAACAGTAGCACCCCAAACGATTCGTTTTCGAGTTTGTTAATCAGAGGTTCTGGAGGCCAATGTTTTGTTTATTTTTCTTCTCTATGCATGACCTAATTTGCCTGCGCGCATATATGACAGACAGTTGTTGGTCTGGGCACGTCTCCAGAGTCACCGGAGATGCCCGTTTTAATCCTGATCAAATCAGACAAATGAATCATGACTCTCGATTCAGTAAGAGTTGTTCAAAAGTAACAAATCGTCCGCGAACTGCACATCTCTAATAAAGAACTGAGGTTGTGATTGCTCTGAGCATGTGACATTTCAGGATTTTGTTGCGGCAGCAACAAATATTATACATTTTTGCTAAACAAATTGAACTTCAACTGTGGAGTTTAAAAAGTGTTCTAGGTCTGCTTCTTAACGGAATTACTTTTGTTTTTCACATTGTACCTACCGACGATGCAAACTTCAAGCTGATTTACCATGCCAGGGTAAGTGTTTGCTATGTGTATTAACCAATAGCCTACTGTAATAGAGAATCATTTTGTATTTCTTGAGAGTACCTACCCCAAATGCCCCTGAAAAAAATGAACTATCTTCTTTGCATAAATCGCTCTGTGACTCAGTTTTACAGTAGACTAGGCTGTTTGAGATTATAATTTCCCATACAGTAGCATTCATGAATCATGTGGTGTTTAGGATCAGCTACCGGTTGCGCACTGCTTTAAATTGAATGTTCGAAGTGCAGTAATGACCAATAAATTGCACGGATGGCAATTGCTTACATATCTATCATATTGGATTCTAAGATATTGGGTGATCTCAGAAAATCGATGTTCTTCTATTCTACAATTTAGGGACGATTTTCTTGATTTTAGGCTCAAAAGAAGTGCGAAATCCTCTCCCATGGTAGTGTCCACTTTATATTCCGCTGTGTTTTGTATGTTTGTTTATTTTCCCTGATTTTATTTATTACATTTATTTCCCTTTATAGTTTATTCGCCTAAGCATGACCTTCAACCACATACCATATTTTTCTCCGAAAGTTGCTTTTTTTGTGTCACCAATTAGACATAGCTCTTGCTGACACCGGTCAACGGGGGTTGTGCGTTCGTAAATTCATCAGTTATTCTGCGCTCTGGCACACTCAGACGAAAGTGCGCTGAACTCGGAGTAGATACCCAGAGTGAATTTACGAACGCACCCTAGATAAAAACACGGGTCCGGCTATGGCCAGACACTTCTTTCCCAGTCCGCAGAAGGAAAAGAGCCACTAGGACGGTGAGGTATTAGTGGAGAGATAACAAGTGAAGACCATAGGTCCTTTGCTAAACATCAGCTAACCACCCTCACTAACCATTTATTTTTTTAGACCTAAAAGGGTCCTAAAACACAAAATCAAATAGCTAAATGGTCCATAGTATTACCATCTTAAAACAACTCCATATGTCAGCTTAGAAAATAAACAAATATCCATCTAGTCGTCAAAGTTAGTTTAAAAAAACTCATTTTTTATAACACTTTTGGGCTGCAAAGCTCACTGGGCAAAAGTGTTATAAATAAAAAATGAGTTTTTTTTAAACTAACTTTGAAGTTCTCCCATCTCCACAGAGAAGCTCTGTCAAAAAGACCATCGGGTTCTTGGTCACCTCCCTGACCAATGCCCTTTTCCCCCGATTGCTCAGTTCAGTCGGGCGGCCAGCTGTAGGAAGAGTCTTTGTGGTTCCAAACTTCTTCCATTTTTAGAATGATGGAGGCCCCTGTGTTCTTGAGGACCTTCAATGATGAAGACATGTTTTGGTACCCTTCCCCAGATTTGTGTCTTGACACAATTCTATCTCGGAGCTCTACGAACAATTCCTTCGACCTCATGGCTTGGTTTTTGCTCTGACATGCACTGTCAACTGTGGGACCTTATATAGAGAGGTGTGTGCCTTTCCAAATCATGTCCAATCAATTGAATTTACCACAGGTGGACTCTAAGTTGTAGAAACATCTCAAGGATGATCAATGGAAACAGGATACACCTGAGCTCAATTTCGAGTCTCATAGCAAAGGGTCTGAATACTTATGTATATAATGTATATAAGGATTACCTGTTTTCTATTTTTAATAAATATGCAAATATTTCTAAAAACCTGTTTTCGCTTTGTGGGCTAAATATATATATATATATATATATATATATATATATATATATATATATATATATATATATATATATATATATATATATGTTCACATATTTAACCCCTTTTTCTGGCTAGGCACAAAACTACCTTCATACTTCCATTCATTTTTTCCCCCTGGTACCGGTTAACTTCAGATGAGCCCCCTGACACTTGTGGGGGTCGTAGAGCCGTGTTCGTTAGAGTTTCCCCTATCCATGGAGTGGTCATAGTTTGTTGGCTAGACGTTTTCGTGAGAAGACCGGTTTTCGGGATGTCTCATGGTCCGACAAACATTGTTGTAGCTCGGCCACCTTTCACCACAGATGCAGATGCAGTGCGACATCGGCAGTTGCAGTGGTTTGAAGTAGCCTATATAACGAGTCAAATAAGCACTAGGACTAAAACATAGGCAACAAATGTGAGTTGGTAGACACAATGGAGAGGTGGAAATTACTACACTTTCACGGTTGGATGTGGTCGCATCCGTGCGAGATACAAATTCTAGCTGGTCGCTTCACTCAACTTTCTAGTTTTGGGGGCAGCTAAAACCATCATTTGGTCAGTGGAGTCTTGATTCCTGCATTAAAGTGTTTGCCCTGTCCCCGTTTCTCCCTGTGCACTCCGAGTATAAGGAGAGAACATTCACAATGCAATCGCACAACAAATACAGTAGGCTACAGTTGTCGTTTTGGTTTCAAGTTCCCCTTTCCTCAGTGATTAGTCACAAGTGAATTAGCCTCTGCGACAGCCTATTGGTACACAAAATATGTAAGTATATTCATCTCTGTTGAACGACCAATCACTGGTTTAGCTATTGCACAACAAAATATCTGTATCGTGCATTCCTGCTTGGACATGTTAGATGAAGTGTTTTTAGATGAATACGTTTTCTTTAAATATATGGATAACATGGGTTGATGGTAGGCCGACACTGAATTGTATAGTCCTATTCCAGTCTCCTTTTCACCTCATTTAAGACCTGATTTACTTAACCAAAGTGATGTCTCAATAGGTGGTCCAGGTCAGACGTCATGGCACAAGTGGGGGGGGTGGATGTGCCTTTGCTCTATTCTTCCTCAAGACCATCAGACCAAATCCTTGAATGCTCTACACCTTGAAGCTTGGTTGCAGTTGTGTCAAAAAAACACATATTTCTTTACACTTTAGTGTATGTACTTTAGAGTATTTTATACTTGGGCCATTGCTTTTCAATAGGAAAAGTAAAAAGAATCAGGATTATGTTCCATGATCCCAAGGGAAATAGGCCTATGGGAGTTTTTGAAATTCTCCTGAATTAAGAATATTGGTATATCCAACAAGCAGCAAATCATCTCCAGACCTGCATAGATGAAACCGAGAAATGGTCCAACAAGTGGAGAACACAACTAAACCCCATAAAAACCCAATTTGCACTCCCAATGTGTCGAAGTAACAACAACATTAAAACATGTATGGACAAAACCAAAAGACAGAAAAAACTAGTTTTCTGGGGGTGACATTCCAGCAAGATATGAAATATACAGCATACATTCAAAACCTTGAAACGGGAGGAAGAAATATATAATTACCCCCCCCCCCCCACTGTGTGGGAGAAATGCCGGAGCAGTGCTAACTTGGCTACAGTTCTGAAAGTGTACAAGAGCTACAAATCAAATCACATTTTATTTGTCATGTGCGCTGAATACAACAGGTAGACCTTACAGTGAAATGCTTACTTTACAAGCCCTTAACTGCATTTTTTTAAAAGATTTTTTTTAAAATATTACAAATAATTACAGAGCAACAATAAAATAATAGTAGCGAGGCTATATAAAGGGCTTCCGGTACAGAGTCAGTGTGCGGGGGAACCAGTTAGTCGAGGTAATATGTCCATGTAGGTAGAGGTAAAGTGACTATGCATGGATAATAAACAGAGAGTAGCAGCAGTGTAGAAATGGGGCGTGGGGTGGGGACAATGCAAATTGTCCGGGTAGCCATTTAATTAACTCTTCAAGAGTCTTATGGCTTGGGGGTAGAAGCTATTAAGAAGCTTTTTTGACCTAGACTTGGCGATCCGGTGCCACTTGCCATGCGGTATCAGAGAGAACAGTCTATGACGAGAATGGCTGGAGTCTTTGACAATTTTCTGGACCTTCCTCTGACCCTGTCTGGTATAGAGGTCCGGGATGGCAGGAAGCTTGGCCCCAGTGATGTACTGGGCCGTTCGCACTACCCTCTGAAGTGCCTTGTGGTCGGAGGCCGAGCAGTTGCCATACCAGGCGGTGATGCAACCAGTCAGGATGCTATCAATATAATTTTTTGAGGATCTGAGAACCCATGCCAAATCTTTCCAGTCTCCTGAGGGGGAATAGGCATTGTCGTGCCCTCTTCACGACTGTCTTGATGTGTTTGGACCATGATAGTTTGTTGGTGATGTGGACACCAAGGAACTTGAAGCTCTCAACCTGCTCCACTACAGCCTCGTTGATGAGAATGGGGGCGTGCTCAGTCCTCCTTTTTCTGTAGTCCACAATCTCCATTATCTTGATCACATTGAGAGAGAGGTTGTTATCTTGGCACAACACTGTCAGGGTTGGCATAACACTACCAGGGCTCTGACCTCCTCCCTATAGACTGTCTCATAGTTGTCAGTGATCAGGCCTACCATTGTTGTGTCGTCTGCAAACTTAATGATGGTGTTGGAGTCGTGCTTGGCCATGCAGTCATGTGTGAACAGGGAGTACAGGAGGGGACTGAGCACGCACCCCTGAGGGGCCCCTGTGTTGAGGATCAGCATGGCAGATATGTTGTTACCTACCCATACCAACTGGGGCGGCCTGTCAGGATTTCCAGGATCCAGTTGCAGAGGGAGGTGTTTAGTCCCAGTGTCCTTAGCTTAGTGATAGTATTGAACGCTGAGCTGTAATCAATGAATAGCATTTTCACGTAGGTGTTCCTTTTGTCCAGGTGGGAAAGGGCAGTGTGGAGAGCAATAGAGATTGCATCATCTGTGGATCTGGTGTGCAAATTGGAGTGGGTCTAGGGTTTCTGGGATAATGGTGTTGATGTGAGCCATGACCAGCCTTCATGGCTACATACATGAATGCTTCAGGTCGGTAGTCATTTAGGCAGGTTACCTTGGTGTTCTTGGGCAGAGGGACTATGGTGGTATGCTTGAAACATGTTGGTATTACAGACTCGGTCAGGGACAGGTTGAAAATGTCAGTCAAGACACTTCTCAGTTGGTCAACCATTGCTCGGAGTACACATCCTGGTAATCTGTCTGGCCTTGTGAATGTTGACCTGTTTAACTCACATTGGCTTAGTCACATCGTCTACGGAGAGCGTGATCACACAGTCGTCCGGCACAGCTGATGCTCTCATGCATGCTTCAGTGTTGCTTGCCTCAAAGCGAACATAGAAGTTATTTCGTTAGTCTGGTAGGCTCGTGTCACTGGGCAGCTCGCGTGTCTTCCAGGACTCCTCGCCTGGACTCAAAAACAAACTACCAGTCATACAGAACACAATAATAGAAGCAGCCTAGATTCTCCCAAAATATATGTGGACACCCCTTCAAATTAGTGGATTCGGCAATTTCAGCCACACCCATTATTGACAGGTGTATAAAATCGAGCACACAGCCAAGCAATCTCTATAGTCAAACATTGGCAATAGATTGGCCTTACAGAAGAGCTCAGTGACTTTCACCAAAACAGTCATAGGATGACACCTTTCAAACAAGTTATTTAGTAATATTTCTGCCCTGCTAGAGCTGCCCCGGTCGGTCAACTGTAAGTGCTGTTATTGTGAAGTGAAGTGGTAGGCCACACAAGCTCACAGAACAGGACCACTGAGTTCTGAAGCATGTAGCACTTAAAAATGGACTGTCCTCCGTTGCAACACACACTCCAAACTGTCTCTGGAAGCAAAGTCAGCACAATAACTGTTCTCGGGAGCTTCATGAAATTCGGGTTTCGGCTGGAGTGGTGTAAAGTTCGCCTCCATTAGACTCTGGCGCAAATTGAAACTTGTTCTCTGGAGTGATGAATCGCATTTCACCACCTGGCAGTCCAACGGACAAATCTGGGTTTGGCAGATTCCACAAGAATGCTACCTGCTGCAATGCATAGGGACAACTGTAAAGTTTGGTGGAGGAGGAATAATGGTCTGGGGCTGTTTTTTGTGGTTTGGGCTAGGCCACTTAGTTCCAGTGAAGGGCAATCTTAACACTACAGCATACAATGACGTTCTAGACGATTCTGTGCTTTCAACTGTAAGGTTCTGAACGAACAAAGTAAAACTCAGGACAACTAGTAAAGCTCAAACCAAGTTCACCCAATGGGTCAAACAGCTGAAAAGATGTTTCCTTCCACCAGCACAAGTATTTATACCCTCAATTTTGGTGGAGACAACTCCTTGCACATCTTGACAGCCAATACATCTCTGTTGCTAGGCGGGAACTTAAGTGGTGTGTGTAATAAAACTGTATCTGACCTGACCTCAGCCCAAGTTCCTCACTCATCTCTAATCCACGTCTATTCAACTTTATGAGTGACTGCAACCAAGTGTTTGCAGTTTTCCTCTCTCAGTAACTTTCCATATACCTAGTTCTTTTTCACTCTCCATATACATTCCTTGTACATGTAATCATTAACTTCTAGAATAGCAAGTATTTCAAGCTAGAATCAAACAACTTTTTTGTGGCAACAGTTTGGGGAAGGCCCTTTCCTGTTTCAGCTGGACAATGCCCCTGTGCACAAAGCGATGTCCATGCACAAATGGTTCGTCGAGATCGCTGTTGAAGAACTTGACTGGCCTGCACAGAGCCCTGACCTCAACCTCATCGAACACCTTTGGGATGAAATGGAACGCCGACCGTGAGCCAGGCCTTATCGCCAAACATCAGTGCCCGATCTCACTAATGCTCTTGTGGCTGAATGGAAGCAAGTCCCAGCAGTTATGTTCCAACATTTAAAGGAAAGCCTTCCCAGAACAGTGGAGGCTGTTATAGCAGCAAAGGCGGGACCAACTCCATATTAATGTCCATGATTTTGGAATGAGATGTTCGACAAGCGAGTGTTCACATACTTTTAGACATGTCGTGTAGTTTCCAATATTTGCAACAGTAGTGAATCTTAGGTGTCGATTCCTAACAGAATCGAAGCTTGACACCCAGAAATGGGACTCCCCACCACTTATGCACAAGTTTGAAAATTATTTTAGAATGCCCTGTTTTTGTTTCGTCACACACAACTGCAAGCTAATTTTTTTAACCTCTTTTCTCTCCAATTTCGGGTTATCCAATTGTTTTTAGCTACAACTCTCATACGGGCTCGGGAGAGACGAAGGTTGAAAGTCATGCGTCCTCCGATACACAACCCAACCAAGCCGCACTGCTTCTTAAGACAGCGTGCATCCAACCCGGAAGCCAGCCGCACCAATGTGTTGGAGGAAACACCGCGCACCTGGCAAACTTGGTTGGCGCGCACTGCGCCCGGCCCGCCACAGGAGTCGCTGGTGTGCGACGAGACAAGTATATCCCTATCAGTCAAACCCTCCCTAACCCGGACGACGCTAGGCCAATTGTGCGTCGCCCCACGGACCTCCCGGTCGCGGCCGGTTACGACAGAGCCTGGGCGCGAACCCAGGGTCGAACCCAGGGTCTCTGGTGGTGCAGCTGGCGCTGCAGTACAGCGCCCTTAACCACTGCGCCACCCGGGAGGCCCCAGCAAGCTATTTTCTGTAATTAGCTCACCATTAACTTGTAAATAATGATCTTGTTGTAAGTTTATTTTCATGTAATAATAATTAAAAAGTTGTCGTCAGCTATGATATGGTCATTATTTGAACTGGCTAGCTAGCTAACAAGCTAGAAAATAACTAAAACATTATTTAGACATTTGCTTTTAGTTGCCTGGTTTGCTAGATTGACAAACTTAATAAATTTTTAAAAGTCCCATAGGGCGGCGCACAATTGGCCCAGCGTCGTCCGGGTTTGGCCGGGGGAAGGTCGTCATTGTAAATAAGAATTTTATTTTTAATTGACTTGCCTAGTTAAATAATATATATTATAGCCTTATTATTAGAGAAGTATTACGCATAGTGAATAATGTTAGTCATATAAAACAAACATTCAAATTTCCATGCCAGCCTTGTTCTCCTTTGAAATGTTTTTCAAGTAGATAACATGGATAACAATGTAAATGTTGTTCCTTTTATAATCAGTGATAAATTATGCATGACATCTCTTTCATAAATGTCTGCAATATTCTCTTCATAAGCATTGTTCACTTAAACAGTTACTCTCTCTCTCAACAGTGAGGAGTCTAGCCAAGAAAAAGGAGGCAGATGCTGAAGACGTGCCTAATTTCTTCTGCTGCTTTCCAGGACACACAAGAAAGAGGCTGCATAGTAAGTCACCAGGAAGATAGAACATTTTACCCTTCTTTCAAAAGTGTGGCGTCTACTGGCTAAGAAGGAGGCTCATAGCTGGAGTCTTGACTCATCTCCACTTCTGCTTCCCAGGACACACAGGGGATATACTGTGTTACAAAGAAGGCTGCAGATGACATGGACAAGAGGCTGAACCCCAAAACAATGGAGGATTTTAAACTAATTCTCCTAATTTAAGCTATTTTCCCACTGATCTGAAGCTCCTGCGACAGAGTGGGCCCATGCCATGTTGAGGAGACAGAGAACTGGCTCTCTTCTGAACGCTTTGCTGTGGTTTCTCTTCTTCATTGGCATGGCAATGAAACAGGCTTATGGACAATCCATTAGCAGTTCAGAAATTCACCAAATTGTGCAAACATTTATTAAGGAGGAAGTTCACAAGATGGTATCAAGATGTTTTCAGTATTAAAAAAAATCATATTACCTCATGAAATATACGCTGAGTGTACAAAATATTAGGAACACCTTCCTAATCTTGAGTGGGGCCATTTTCTGCCCTCAGAACAGCCTCAATTGTTCTGTGCATGGACTCAACAAGGTGTCGAAAGTGTTCCACAGGGATGCTGGCCCATGTTGGCTCCAATGCTTCCCACAGTTGTGTCAAGTTGGCTGGATGTCCTTTGGGTGGTGGACCATTCTTGATACACGTGGGAAACTGTTGAGCGTGAAAAACCCGGCCTCGTTGCAAGTTGACACACTCAAGCCAATGCGGCGGGAGCCTACTACACTGATTGAAGTGTATTTAACAAGTGACATCAATAAGGGATCATAGCTTTCACCTGGATTCACAGAGTCAGTCTATGTCATGGAAAGAGCAGGTGTTCCTAATGTTATGTACACTCAGTGTATGATGGAATACATTGAAGTCATTGTACAATCAACAGCTATCTGTTACAGCACTCATTTTCAATACTTTTTGACTGTTTGTTTTTATGTTTACATTATCTGTGTTGTAGCCTGTTATTTTCTGTCATACCAGGAATCATTTGATTGCAGACTGTACACCCCAACTTTAGCTGATTATAAGGTATGTGGTTTCTTTTCATGTGTTGTTTCTGCATACCTAATAGTCGCTAGTGAAAGCCTACACACCCCTTGCACAGTCTTCACATTTTTTCTGTCTTAAAATTTTATCTAAAAAGGTATTCAACTGGATTTTCTTCCTACAGATTTACACAACCTACTCCACATTTTCAAAGTGTAAGAAAATTATAGAAAATTTCCCGAATGAATTAATCATAAAAAAAATAATGTTTTATTGATTGCGTATGTCTTCACATCCCAGAGTTAATAATTGGTGGAAGCACCATTGGCAGCCATTACAGCATTGAATAATTTAGAATAAAATTCAACTAACCATGCCAACTCTTAGGGCAACATATCTCCATTGTTTTTGTCCAAATGACTCAAGATAATATGAATTAATTTGGTTGGGAATTGTTGACGGACAGCTGTACTCAAACCTTTTCTCAGATTTTCAAGAAAAATTAAGCCAGGTCTGAGACTAAACCAATCATAAACACTCAACACCTATTGGCATGTCTTTGGTATAAACAATCATGACCATACCACGATGCTGCCATCGTAATACTTGAAAATACAGAGGATCAACAATATTGCATTCACTTAACATTACTGGCCTGTATGACAAACTGAAAAGGAGGAAGCCTGTGTTAAAAAATACACTCAAAATCATCCATTCTGGTTTGCAACAAGGTCGTTGGGTAACACTCCAAGACAACTGTCGTGGAAATTCCATACTGAGAGAGACTTGGTCATTTCTTCAAACAATCATATTTATTTAATATTGATTAATTATTGCAGTAATGAAGCCGTCAATCCAACAGTCTTGACTGTCAGACTGAGTGCTTAACTTTTACAGAAATGCAGAGTTGTATATATAGTAGACCTAAAAATGCATTCATGGCTTCACCCTTCCCATGCAGACTAAGGGCCATCATAAGCCACTCTGGGTTCATCTCCTGGTCATCTGACTCTGGTGTTATTATTAACCCCACCTTGTCTTAGTTTCCCAGATGCCAGGATAATTAGGAATACTGAGGCCTTTGTTCAGCTCCTCCAGGCGCCCTCTATCTCGGCTAAACATACACCATATCTTTTCTTAATCGGCTTAATCAGACCGGAGACATATGTCTCACATGCACCACTAATCCTAGAATGAAATGTAGCTGTTTGGTTTTATATTACAGAGAAATCAATCAATTGTCAGCTTCAAGCTATCTCTAGTAAAACCCATGTCCTCGAGGACCAGACTAGCTGCAGGAAGCTAGAGTGGACACCATAAAACTCAGCTTTAGCAGGCCAGTCTTTACTCTTAGTTAAATATATAATCGTTAGCTATTAATATCAAACAAAATCAGGTAAGTATGTAATTGTTCTATCCCACAACACAGAAAATAACTTTTGGGCCTGAGTTAAAAATGATAGTTTTGGGTCAAATCCAATACAACACAACAAAGAGTGAACCCTATGTATTGTAGTGGCATCATCATGTTATTGGCTTATCACCGGCAAGGACTGGGGAGTTTGTCAGGATCAAAATAAATATGAATGAATCAAAGACCAGGTAAAAAGTTAAAGGAAAGCCCGCCGCAGATGTCTGAATACCTAACCCTGGGATAGTTTCATCTTTCAGTGGGTCAATTACTCAAATTGTCAGCATCAAGTAATTGTCTCTGGCCCCTTTAGGGGGAGTGATGAGCTCTACAGCAGAGTCTCACAACTCAATCTCTGGTTGAAAACAGTTTTCTGCCCCTCCCGAAAGATAGAATTTGTAGATAATTGGCCCTCTTCCTGGTCTGCTGATGAGTGACGGACTCCATCCTAACTGGAGGGGTGCTCTGTAGCTCAGTTGGTAGAGCATGGCGCTTGTAACGCCAGGGTAGTGGGTTCGATCCCCGGGACCACCCATACGTAGAATGTATGCACACATGACTGTAAGTCGCTTTGGATAAAAGCGTCTGCTAAATGGCATATATTATTATTATATTATATTATTATTATTATTATATTATTATATTATCTATCAACATAGACAGGGCTCTAAGCTTAGTGGAGTCAGCCACTAGCACAGTCAGTGTAGTCAGCTCAGTTATCTCCCTTGAGACTGTCTGTGTCTCGATCTTGGTTGAGCAAAATTAAACATAGCGGTGTTTGCTTTAGCAAACTCACTGGAATAAAGACCTCCTCCATTCCTGTCATTATTAAAATTTTATTTATTTAATGAGGTAGGCTAGTTGAGAACAAGTTCTCATTTACAAATGCAACCTGGTCAAGATAAAGCAAATCAGTTTGACACATACAACAACAGAGTTAAACATGGAATAAACAAACATACAGTCAATAATACAGTAGAACAATTATATATACAGTGTGTGCAAATGAGGTAGGATAAGGAAGGTAAGGCAATAAATAGGCCATGGTGGAGAAGTAATTACAATATAGCAATTAAACACTGGAATGGTAGATGTGCAGAAGATGAGCGTGCAAGTAGAGATACTGGGGTGCAAAGGAGCAAGATAAATACATAAATACAGTATGAGGATGAGGTAGTTGGATGGGCTATTTACAGATGGGCTATGTACAGGTGCAGTGATCTGTGAGCTGCTCTGACAGCTGGTGCTTAAAGCTAGCGAGGGAGATATGAGTCTCCAGCTTCAGTGATTTTTGCAGTTCATTCCAGTCAGTGGCAGCAGAGAACTGGAAGGAAAGGCGGCCAAAGGAAGAATTGGCTTTGGGGGTGACCAGTGAGATATACCTGCTGGAGCGCATGCTATGGGTCGGGGTTGCTATGTGACCAGTGAGCTGAGATAAGGCAGGGCTTTACCTAGCAGAGACTTGTAGATGACCTGGAGCCAGTGGGTTAGGCAGCGAGTATGAACAGAGGGCCAGCCAACGAGAGCATACAGGTCGCAGTGGTGGGTAGTATATGGGTCTTTGGTGACAAACTGATGGCACTGTGATAGCCTGCATCCAAATTGTTAAGTAGAGTGTTGGAGGCTATTTTGTAAATGACATCGCTGAAGTTGAGGATGGTCAGTTTTACGAGGGTATGTTTGGCAGCATGAGTGAAGGATGCTTTGTTGTGAAATAGGAAGCCAATTCTAGATTTAATTTTGGATTGGAGATGCTTAATGTGAGTCTGGAAGGAGAGTTTACAGTCTAACCAGACATTTAGGTATTTGTAGAGTAGTGATGCTGGATGGCGGGCAGGTGCGGGCAGCAATCGGTTGAAGCATGCATTTAGTTTTACTTGCATTTAAGAGCAATTGGAAGCAACGGAAGGAGAGTTGTATGGCATTGAAGCTTGTCTGGAGGTTAGTTAATAACACAGTGTCCAAAGAAGGGCCAGAGGTATACAGAATGGTGTCATCTGCGTAGAGGTGGATCAGAGAATCAACAGCAGCAAGAACGACATCATTGATGTATACAGAGAAGAGAGTCGGCCCGAGAATTGGACCCTGTGGTACCCCCATAGAGACTGCCAGAGGTCCGGAACACAGGCCCGCCGATTTGACACAATGAACTTTATCAGAGAAGTAGTTGGTGAACCAGGCGAGGCAATCGTTTGAGAAACCAAGGCTATTGAGTCTGCCGATAAGAATGTGGTGATTGACAGAGTCGAAAGCCTTGGCTAGGTTGATGAATACGACTGCACAGTAATTTCTCTTATCGATGGCGGTTATGATATCATTTAGGACCTTGAGTGTGGCTGAGGTGCATCCATGACCAGCTCTGAAACCAGATTGCATAGGTACGGTGGATTCAAAATGGTCGGTAATCTGTTTGTTAACTTGGCTTTCGAAGACCTTAGAAAGGCAGGGTAGGATATATATAGGTCTGTGTCAGTTTGGGTCTAGACTGTCTCCCCCTTTGAAGAGGGGGTGACCATGGCAGCTTTCCAATCTTTGGGAATCTCAGACCATATGAAAGAGAGGTTGAACAGGCTGGAAATAGGGGTTGCAACAATTTCGGCAGATCATTTTAGAAAGAGAGGGTCCAGATTGTCTAGCCCGGCTGATTTGTAGGGGTCCAGATTTTGCCACTCTTTCAGAACATCAGCTATCTGGGTTTGGGTGAAGGAGAAATGGGGGAGACTTGGGAGAGTTGCTGTGAGGGGTGTAGGGCTGTTGATCGGGGTAGGAGTAGCCAGGTGGAAAGCATGGCCAGCCGTAGAAAAACGCTTATTGAAATTCTCAATTATAGTGAATTTAAATTGGTGGTGACAGTGTTTCCTAGCCTCAGTGCAGTGGGCATCTGGGAGGAGGTCCTCTTACTCTCCATGGACTTTACAGTGTCCCAGAACGTTTTGAGGTTGTGCTACAGGATGCAAATTTCTGCTTGAAAAAAGCTAGCATTAACTTCCTAACTGCCTGTGTATATTGGTTCCTTATGTCCCTGTGAAAAGTTGCATATCACAGGGGCTAATCAATGCTAATGCAGAACGCCACAGGGTTTTTTTTGTGCTGGTCAAGGGCAGTCAGGTCTGGAGAGAACCATGGGCTATATCTGTTCCTGGTTCTACATTTTTTGAATGGGGCATGCTTATTTAAACTGGTGAGGAAGGCACTTTTAAAGAATAACCAGGCATCCTCTACTGACGGGATGAGGTCAATATCAATCCTGGATACCCGGACCAGGTCGATTAGAAAGGCCTGCTCGCTGAAGTGTTTTAGGGAGCGTTTGACAGTGATGGGGGTGGTCGTTTGACCACAGACCCATTACGGATGCAGGCAATGAGGCAGTGATTGCTGAGATCTTGGTTGAAAACAGCATAGCTGTATTTGGAGGGCAAGTTGGTTCGGATGATATCTATGAGGGCGCCTGTGTTTACGAATTTGGGGTTGTAACTGGTGGGTTCATTGATAATTTGTGTGAGATTGAGGGCATCAAGCTTAGCCCCCTTTGGCAGTTCTATCTTGTCGGAAAATGTTATAGTTAGGGATGGAAATTTCAGGGTTTTTGGTGGTCTTCCTAAGCCAGGATTCAAATACGGCTAGGACATCCGGGTTGGCAGAGTGTGCTAAAGCAGTGAATAAAACAAACTTAGGGCGGAGGCTTCTAATGTTAACATGCAACCATTGTGATATCTCACATCTCAAAATAGGGCTACTTAATGTTAGATACCTCACGTACAAGGCAGTCTTTGTCAATGAACTAATCACTGATTATAATCTTGATGTGATTGGTCTGACTGAAACATGGCTCAAGCCTGATTAATTTACTGTGTTAAATGAGGCCTCTCCAGGTTATACTAGTGACCATATCCCCTGTGCATCCCGCAAAGGTAGAGGTGTTGCTAACATTTACGACAGCAAATTGCAATAAAAAAAGACTGCATTTTCATCTTTTGAGCTTTTATGCACCCTACTCAATTATTTTTTATAACTACTGTTTACAGACCTCCTGGGCCTTATACAGTGTTCCTCACTGAGTTCCTATCAGACCTGGTAGTCATGGTAGATAATATTCACATTTTAGATTACTTTAATATTCACATGGAGACATCATCAACTTAGTGGGTCTCCGGGACCTACTCATTGCCACAGTCATACCCTGGATCTAGTTTTGTCCCATGAAATAAATATTTTAGATCTAAATGTTTTTCCTCATAATCCTGGACTATCAGACCGCCATCTTATTACGTTTGCAATCGCAGCAAATAATCTGCTCAAACCCCAACTAAGTATCATCAAAAGCCGTGCTATAAATTCTTGGAAAACTCAAAGATTCCTTGATGCCATTCCAGGCTCCCTCCACCTACCCAAGGACATTGGAGTACAAAAACCACCTAACTGAGGATCTAAATCTAACCTTGCGTGATATCCTAAATGCAGTCACACCGCTATAAACAAAAAATATTTGTCACAAGAAATGTTCTCCCTGGTATACAGAAAACATCCGAGCCCTAAAGCAAGCTTCCAGAAAATTGGAACAGAAATTTGCATAGCAACTCACTGCATTCCTGAAGACAAATAATGTATACGAGACACTTCAGTCTGGTTTTAGACCCCAACATAGCACTGAGACTGCACTCGTGAAGGTGATAAATTACCTTTTTAATGGCGTCAGACCAAGGCTCTACATCTGTCCTCATGCTCCTGGACCTTCTTTCTTCAGGAAAGATTGAAAACGCTAATCTTGCCTGGTTTAGATCTTATCTGTCGGGAAAGATATCAGTTCGTCTCTGTAGAGGGTTTGTCCTCTGACAAATCAATTGCATGTTTCGGCATATCTCAAGGTTACGTTTTAGGACCACTATTGTTTTCACAATATATTCTACCTCTTGGTGACGTCATTTGGAAACACAACGTCAACTTTCACTGCTGTGTGGACAACACACATTTAGATGAAACATGGTGAAGCTCCAAAATGGCCTACCCTGGAAGCCTGTTTCAGACATACAGTGGGGCAAAAAAGTATTTAGTCAGCCACCAAATGTGCAAGTTCTCCCACTTAAAAAGATGAGTGGCCTCCCTGGTGGCGCAGTGGTTACGGGTGCTGTACTGCAGCGCCAGCTGTGCCATCAGACACTCTGGGCTCATGCCCAGGCTTTGTCGTAACCGGTCGCGACCGGGAGGTCCGTGGGGCGACGCACAATTGGCCTAGCATCGTCCGGGTTAGGAAGGGCTTGGCTGGTAGGGATGTCCTTGTCTCATCGCACACCAGTGACTCCTGTGGCGGGCCGGGTGCAGTGAGCGCTAACCAAGGTTGCCAGGTGCACAGTGTTTCCTCCGACACATTGGTGCGACTGGCATCCGGGTTGGATGCGCGCTGTGTAAAGAAGCAGTGCGGCTTGGTTGGGTTGTGTATCGGAGGATGCATGACTTTCAACTTTCATCTCTCCCGAGCCCGTATGGGAGTTGTAGCGATGAGACAAGAAAGTAGCTACTAAAAGCAATTGGATACCACAAAATTGGGGAGAAAAAGGGGTAAAAAAAAAAAAAATAAAGATGAGAGAGGCCTGTAATTTTCATCATAGGTACACTTCAACTATGCCAGACAAAATTTGGATTTTTTATGAATTTATTTGCAAATTATGGTGGAAAATAAGTATTTGGTCAATAACAAAAGTTTATCTCAATACTTTGTTTTCTACCCTTTGTTGGCAATGCCAGAGGTCAAACGTTTTCTGTAAGTCTTCACAAAGTTTTCAAACTGTTGCTGGTATTTTGGCCCATTCCTCCATGCAGATCTCCTCTAGAGCAGTGATGTTTTGGGGCTGTTGCTGGGCAACACAGACTTTCAACTCCATTCAAAGATTTTCTATGGGGTTGAGATCTAGAGACTGGCTAGGCCACTCCAGGACCTTGAAATGCTTCTTACGAAGCCATTCCTTCGTTGCCCGGTTGGTGTGTTTGGGATCATTGTCATGCTGAAAGATCCAGCCACGTTTCATCTTCAATGCCCTTGCTGATGGAAGGAGGTTTTCACTCAACATGGCTCCATTCATTCTTTCCTTTACACGGATCAGTCGTCCTGGTCCCTTTGCAGAAAAACAGACCCAAAGCATGATGTTTCCACCCCCATGCTTCACAGTAGGTATGGTGTTTTTTGGATGCAACTCAGCATTCTTTGTACTCCAAACACGATGAGTTGAGTTTTTACCAAAAAGTTATATTTTGGTTTCATCTGACCATATGACATTCTCCCAATCTTCTTCTGGATCATCCAAATGCTCTCTAGCAAACTTCAGACGGGCCTGGACATGTACTGGCTTAAGCAAGGGGACACGTCTGGCACTGCAGGATATGAGTCCCTGGCAGCGTAGTGTGTTACTGATGGTAGGCTTTGTTACTTTGGTCCCAGCTCTCTGCAGGTCATTCACTAGGTCCCCCAGTGTGGTTCTGGGATTTTTCCTCACCGTTCTTGTGATCATTTTGATCGAGTGGAGGACAGAGGAGCCTCTTAAAGAAGTTACAGGTCTGTGAGAACCAGAAATCTTGCTGGTTTGTAGGTGACCAAATACTTATTTTCCATCATAATTTGCAAATAAATTCATAAAAAAATCATGCAAAGTTCTCATTTGCAACTGCGACCTGGCCAAGATAAAGCATAGCAGTGTGAACAGACAACACAGAGTTACACATGGAGTAAACAATTAACAAGTCAATAACACAGTAGAAAAAAAGGGGAGTCTATACAATGTGTGCAAAAGGCATGAGGAGGTAGGGGAATAATTACAATATTGCAGATTAACACTGGAGTGATAAATGATCAGATGATCATGTACAGGTAGAGATATTGGTGTGCAAAAGAGCAGAAAAGTAAATAAATAAAAACTGTGGGGATGAGGTAGGTGAAAATGGGTGGGCTATTTACCAATAGATTATGTACAGCTGCAGCGATCGGTTAGCTGCTCAGATAGCTGATGTTTGAAGTTGGTGAGGGAGATAAAAGTCTCCAACTTCAGCGATTTTTGCAATTCGTTCCAGTCACAGGCAGCAGAGTACTGGAACGAAAGGCGGCCGAATGAGGTGTTGGCTTTAGGGATGATCAATGAGATACACCTGCTGGAGCGCGTGCTACGGATGGGTGTTGCCATCGTGACCAGTGAACTGAGATAAGGCGGAGCTTTACCTAGCATGGCCTTGTAGATGACCTGGAGCCAGTGGGTCTGGCGACGAATATGTAGCGTGGGCCAGCCGACTAGAGCATACAAGTCGCAGTGGTGGGTAGTATAAGGTGCTTTAGTGACAAAACGGATGGCACTGTGATAAACTGTGATAAACTGCATCCAATTGGTGGCTGACTAAATACTTTTTTGCCCCACTGTAAAGAAGTGTGTGTATACTGTATTTTATGCCATCTATTGCATCTTGCCTATGCCGCTCTGTCATTGCCCATCCATACAGTCATGCAATAAAATGCAAATTAATTACTTAAAAATCATCCAATGTGATTTTCTAGATTTTTGTTTTAGATTCCGTCTCTCACAGTTGAAGTGTACCCATGATAAAAAATTACAGACCTCTACATGCTTTATAAGTTGGAAAACCTGCAAAATCGGCAGTGTATCGAATACTTGTTCTCCCCACTGTATATATTCTTATTCCATTCCTTTATTAGATTTGTGTGTATGAGGTAGTTGTCGTGGAATTATTAGATTACATGTTAGATATTGCTGCGCTTTCGGAACTAGAAGCATTTCGCTACACTCACAACATCTGCTAACTATGCGTATGTGACCAATACAATTTGATTTGGTGTGCAGGCTCCATAAGACCTGAGACATACAGTTGAAGTTGGAAAAAAATTCCCTGTCTTAGGTCAGTTAGGATGTCAGAATAATAGAGAGAATAATTAATTTCAGCTTTTATTTCTTTCATCACATTCCCAGTGAGTCAGAAGTTTACATACACTCAATTAGTATTTGGTAGCATTGCCTTTAAATTGTTTAACTTGGGTCAAATGTTTTGGGTAGCCTTCCACAAGATTCCCACAATAAGTTGGGTGAATTTTGGCCCATTCCTCCTGGCAGAGCAGGTGTAACTAAAATCAGGTTTGTAGGCCTCCTTGCTCGCACATGCTTTTTCAGTTCCGCCCACAAATGTTCTATAGGATTGAGGTCAGGGCTTTGTGAATACTTTGACTTTATTGTCGGGGGGGTTGAATACTTACCTAATCAAGATATGTTTTATTTTTCATATTTCTTTACAAATGTTACAATTTCTCTTCCACTTTGACATTAGAGTATTTTGTGTAGATTGTTGACAAAAAAAAGACAAATCCATTTTAATCCCACTTTGTAACACAACAAAATGTGGTGAAGGCCACGTTGGTAGAAAGGGATCGGGAGACAGGCGCAGAGTTTTCATTTCCCTAAGTTACAGAGTGCCATGTAAAGGCACGGGGATGAACACCAAACAAACATGTATACAAAACACAGGGTTGAGCCCCGAACAAAAGAGTGAGGAGTACCTCGAATAAATACACAAGCGCAAAATAATACCACACGGGAAGAGACCTGCATTCATCTGCCGCAATACACATGGCACAAAAGCCAAGCCATGCCAACACAGCACAGGTACTCACATGACCAACAGACATTGGAACAATAATCGACAGCCCAATGGAGAAGCAAAGGGCACGTTTATACAAACACAATCAGTGAGGAATTGAAACCAGGTGTGCATAATGACACAGTTCAGTGCAGGCTTGAAGGCAGGTCACCGGAAATGGTGAACAGAATGAGCAGCAGTGCCAGTCCATGACAGGGTATGAATACTTTCTGAAGGCACTGTATGTTGCCCCATCAGCTGTACAAAGCTGGTAGAATCTTATTCAGAATTATTCACGGCTGTAGTGGTTTCCAAAGTTTGCTTCCACCAAGTATTAACTCTGGGGTGTAAAAGACATACACAATCAAGACACCTTCGTAAAAAAATAATAATAATAATAATTTGGGAAATGTTCTATAATTTTCTTTCACTTTGAAAATGTCGAGTAGGTTGTGTAAATCTGTAGGGAAAAATACAGCTGAATTTTAAGGCAGCACAATGTGAAGACTGTGCAAGGGGTGTGAAGGCTTTCACAATGGCACTGTATAGGATAAAGTCATGGAGATATAGTAAATGCCACTCACTGCGCTGAAGGTTAGACAGTTAGACACAATTTTGAATTATAATTGTTGGAATTTATCATCCTGGGTTAGTTAACTGAACTGTTTTGTCCATGCACATACCTGATTATTTATTTTCATTTACATAATGGGCTTATAACTCAAAGCATTTTACATTACATGAAGGTAACTCTCGTCTCTCACCACCAAAGAAAGATACATATTTGGATCTGTTAAATCTCATCTGGATTCTTTCAGATGTTTTACATCCATTGTTTGAGTTTCATGTTATCTCCCCATCTCCTCAGCAGAAATGTCCCAGGTCCACACTCACATGCTTTACGACAGAGGTAAAAGTCCTGATGTTACAATATGGGAAACGTTCTTCATCCTTACACCAGAAAAGACTCACCAAACGACTGACTAAATTGATGTCCTTGATAAAACAGGTGAGCCAATCAGTGTGAGGGAGACACAACATAAGTCTCATGTCACCATTGACTAATAGCATGGTTATTTTAAAATAAAATAAAACTATCTCAATGGAATAGTTTAGAAATTCCAGCGCTAATAAGGCTGCGTTTACACAGGCAGCCCAATTCTGATCTTTTTCCCATTATTGGCAAAATAGCTGGTCGGATTGTTCAAAAGACCAATTAGCACTGGGATTCGAACCGACAAGCCTTCGGTTGTAGGCCCCTTTCTCTCATAAATATACTAATCAAGTGAAATTCCAAACTTTGAACAAGCATACAGTGCATTCGGAAAGTATAACGACCCATTGATTTTTTCCATATTTTTGTTACATTACAGCCTTATTCTAAAATGGATTAAAGAAAAGTTTTTCTATGCCCCATTATGACAAAGTGAAAACATATTATTTTTTAAATGTATGCCAATATATTAAAGGTAAAATTTGTATTTTTATACATAAGTATTCAGACCCTTTTCTATGAGACTCAAAATTGAGCTCAGATGCATCATGTTTCCATTTATCATCATTGATCATGTTTCTACAACTTTAATGTGGTCCACCTATGGTAAATTTAATTGATTTGACAGTGCATGGCATGGCAAAAACTAAGCCATGAGGTCAAAGGAATTGTCCGTAGAGCTTCGAGATAGGATTGTGTCGAGGCACACATCTGGGGAACGATACCAAAACATTTCTGCAGCATTGAAGGTCCCGAAGAACACAATGGACTCCATCATTCTTAAATGGAAGAAGTTCGGAACCTCCAAGAGTCTTCCTACAGCTGGCCGCCCGGCCAAACTGGGCAATTGGGAGAATGGCCTTGGTCAGGGAGGTGACCAAGAACCCGATGGTCACTCTGACAGAGCTCCACAGTTCGTCTGTGGAGATGGGAGAACCTTCCAGAAGGACAACCATCTTTGCAGCACTCCAGCAATCAGGCCTTTATGGCAGAGTGGCCAGACGGAAGCCACTCCTCAGTAAAAGGCTTATGACAGCCCGCTTGGAGTTTGCCAAAAGGCACCTAAAGGCTCACAGACCATGAGAAACAAGAAGAATCGAGGCTTTAGTCGCTGCCAAAGGTTTTTCAACAAAGTACTGAGTAAAGGGTCTGAATACATGTACATTTGATTATTCACTTTTGTATTTTATATAAATGTGCACATACACATACTGTTTTTGCTTTGTCATTTACGTATTGTGTTTAGATTGATGAGGAGAAACAAAACAATTTAATCAATTTTAGAATAAGGCTGTAACGTAACAAAATGTGGAAAAAGTCAAGGGGTCTGAACACTTTCCGAATGCACTGTATACCCTGTCCCGTTTGATCTACTGTCATGGCATTTTAATTTTGTACATATATGCAGCCCCTCATGAGCAACAAGTTTCCCATGGGGACCTATGCCTATGAAATTTTCCACAAATTATACTTTTTGTCCCACATCAAACTTTTTGTATATACAGTACCAGTCAAAAGTTTGGACACACCTAATCATTCCAGGGTTTTTATTTATTTGTACTATTTTTTACATTGTATAATTTTTTATTTTATTTTTTTTACCTTTATTTAACTAGGCAAGTCAGTTAAGAACAAATTCTTATTTTCACTGACAGCCTAGGAACAGTGGGTTTAACTGCCTGTTCAGTGGCAGAACGACAGATTTGTACCTTGCCAGCTCGGGGGTTTGAACTTGCAACCTTCCGGTTACTAGCCCAACGCTCTAACCACTAACCACCTGCCGCCCCAGTGGAGACATCAAAACTATGAAATAACACATATGGAATCATATAGTAACCCCCCAAAAAGTGTTAAACCAATTTTTCCATGTAGCAACCCTTTGCCTTGATGACAGCTTTGCACACTCTTGGCATTCTCTCAACCAGCTTCTCCTGGAATGCTTTTCTTGAAGGAGTTCCCACATATGCTGAGTACTTGTTGGCTGCTTTTGCTTTGAAAAATCTAAAATATATTTTAATATTTAATATATTTGTCTAACACTTTTTTGGTTACTACATGATTCCATATGTGTTATTTCATAGTTTTGATATCTTCACTATTATTCTACAATGTATAAAGTTTAACAAATAAAGAAAAACCCTTGAATAAGTAGGTGTGTCCAAACTTTTGACTGGTACTGTACCTGGATGTTTGTTTCCCATATTTATTACCAGAAATGCCTATTAGACTCTGCCTATTAGATTTTCTGAAAATTCAACTTTTTTTTCAATACAATACAATTTTTGTCATAAAATGCTGCTGCTCTTCCTTCCTATATGATTTGATGACATTACATAACCGCCTGATCTTTTGTCACCAAACTTTGCGCAATGATTGACCACATGGCAGCTTAAATGTGGCTATGGTGTTCTTGACCCCCTGGAATTGCTGCTTGTAGCTATATTTTCTCATAACTGATATTCAGATTTAGACCAAAAACGTTAAGCATAACACCACTTCACAAAAAGCTTTGATGACATATCTGCCTGTTCAATAAACTAAGTTCAAATAGTACTTAAAATAGTAGCATTATTGCATTATTATAATATTAAAATAAGGATTTCTCTGTCTTTCTGTCTTTCTCTCACTTGCTGTATCATAGAGCCTCTCTTTTTTTGACTATGTATACCTATGTTGTGAGTGTGTTCCTCTTTGTATTGCAGAAGGATGGTGCCAACTGTCCACACTGTGAGGTCCACAGAGAACAGGCAGCAAATGATTTCTTAACAACATTACTAGGGATTCTGGAGTGGATGAACAATCAGGGGTCTCAGTTGCCAGACAGCCACTGAGATGTACACACCCATAGCCAGGGACATCCAAGGACTCACATAAGAGCAGAAAGCTACCTGAACATTTGCTAGATGTAGCAAAATACTATATACACTACCAAGTTTGGGGTTACTTAGAAATATCCTTGTTTTTGAAAGAAAAGCACTTTTCTTTTGTCCATTAAAATAACATCAAATTGGTCAGAAACTCAGTGTAGACATTGTTAATATTAATGTGCATATTTGTAAACAATAGCTGGTGCACGAAATCTAAGGAAGTCTCTAGATTTTACTCGCCTGAAGTAGAGTATCTTATGATAAACTGCAGACCACACTATTTGCCAAGAGAGTTTTCATCTTTACTTTTCGTGGTTGTTTATTTACCACCACAGATGGATGCTGGCACGAAGACTGCACTCAGTCAGCTGTATCAGGAAATAAGAAAATAGGAAACTGCTCACCCAGAGGTGGCACTCCTAGTGGCCGGAAACTTTATTGCAGGGAAACTTAAATCAGTTCTACCTCATTTCTGTCAGCATGTTAAATGTGTAACCAGAGGGAAAGAAATTCTAGTTCACCTGTACTCCACAGACAGAGTCGTGTACAAAGCTCTCCCTCGCCATCCATTTGGTAAATCTGGCCACAATTCTATCCTCCTGATTCCTGCTTACAAGAAAAAATTAAAGCAGGAAGCACCAGTGACTCAGTCTATAAAAAAGTGGCCAGATGAATAATATGCTAATCTACAGGACTGTTTTGCTATCGCAGACTGGAACATGTTCCTGGGATTACAGCTCAGCATTCAACACCATAGTACCCTCAAAGCTCATCACTGAGCTAAGGATCCTGGGACTAAACACCTCCCTCTGCAACTGGATCCTGGACTTCCTGACAGGCCGCCCCCAGCTGGTGAGGGTAGGTAGCAACACATCTGCCACGCAGATCCTCAACACAGAAGCACCTCATTGGTGCGTGCACAGTCCCCTCCTGTACTCCTGTTCATCCGCGACTGCGTGGCCAGTCACGACTCCAACACCATCATGAAGTTTGCAGACGACAGAACAGTGGACAGACAGAACACCAACAACGACGAGACAGCCTATGGGGAGAAGGTCAGAGACCTGGCCGGAGAGCTTTTATTGTCTGCTTATATACCCCCTGTATTTATCCTATGGTTCTCACTTGGTGTACAGGGAAAATAATGTCTTAATCAAAATGATGGATTGCCTCTTATCTGCTCTTCATCCCCGAATGCCATAGTTTGTACATCTTAATTGGGAGTAGAAACCACATTTGTTTAAGCAAGTCAGCCATATCAGCTAAGTTTTTTAAAGGCAATAAATGAGGCTGAATGAACTGTTTTGCTGCCAGACAAGGCTCCGCTGATAGCCAGGTGTAGCGGTGGTAAGGATTCTGTCACGACTCCCGCCGAAGTTGGCTCCCCCGCCTGTTCGGGTGGTGCTCGGTGGTCGTCGTCACCGGCCTACTAGCCGCCACCGATCCCTTATTCTTTTCAGTTAGTTTTGTCTCATTTGTTACACCTGTTCCTATTTTGTGTGTGCTTGATTTTCTTCCCTATTTAGCGTATGGAACCCGCCCCTTTGTTGTGCGGGATTATTTTGATGTTCACGTTGTATTCGTTGGTGTTGTTTGTGCTCTGGACCTTGTTACCCGTTATTTTGGGTTGGTCAGTGTTTGCGCCCTGCGTGTTGGGCATTTCATTTTGGTGCCGTATTAAAGTGTACTTTCCCCCTGGACCTCTCTGCTCTCTGCGCCTGATTCCTCGCAACACACCTAGCCAGCCGTGACAGATTCACTCCATGGTGCTGAAAAGAAAGCTTTGCTGTTGGGACAGCTTTATGTATGGCCAAACAGTTTGTGGGCACCGTTTGTCACCGTTATAGTGCAATTAATGTATTGTTTGTTTAGTGTTATGTTGTGTTCTGTAGCGGCTTTGCTGGCTTGCATCAACCCCCAAAAATGGGGAGTTTGCCTCACCAATATTTACATGCAAAAATCGCCACTGATGATATGTAATTGCGATTCTCACAATTCTATATGTATTGCGATTCAATACTGAGATAGTATTGCAATTTGATGTTCCAAACATATTGCTAACAATATGTTTGCTATATTATTTGAAAAATGTCAATAGATCCCCGAAAAGCCTTTATGCACAATATTGCTATAATAACCATCATATTGAAGTAAACTTGGGAGTCGCATATGATATGTTATGTGGTCCTTTCACTATGACCTTTTAAAGTATGCAGTTTATTAGGTAACATATGAAAGAGGCCCTATGTTATGGTGAACTTCATATGGGTGGTGAAAGTGCATTGTGTTCCTTTCCAGTAGATATCGAGGGTATTATTCTGGTGACATGATGATCGATGCTTGACTGCCATTTGACAAATAAAAACGATCTCGCTCACTCACCACATTTCCATCCACAGTTTTTATGCTTGAGTTAAGTCATACTGTTTGAAAATAAAATATTGACACCTGTGATGGAAACAGGGATTTAAGGAACACTTTTATAAATGCCTTTGTTCGTTTGACATGGAGGGATATTTTTGTTTATTAGGCTATAATAAGTTATAAGTTATGATGAACTTCACAGGGTGGTGAATATCGAGGGTCTTATTCTGGTGAAATGACGATCGATGCTGTCACGTTCTGACCTTTATTTCCTGTGTTTTGTATTTAGTTAGTATGGTCAGGGCGTGAGTTGGGTGGGCAGTCTATGTTTGTTTTTCTATGATTTGGGTATTTCTATGTTTCGGCCTAGTATGGTTCTCAATCAGAGGCAGGTGTCATTAGTTGTCTCTGATTGAGAATCATACTTAGGTAGCCTGGGTTTCACTGTGTGTTTGTGGGTGATTGTTCCTGTCTCTGCACCAGATAGGACTGTTTTGAGTTTTCACATTTCTTGTTTTTTTGTAGTCAGTTGTTCATGTGTACCTTAACGTATTAAAAAGAACCATGGACACTAACCACGCTGCGTATTGGTCCTCTGATCTGTTTCGCCTCTCCTCTTCGGAAGAAGAGAGAATTCATTACAGAATCACCCACCCACCTCGGACCAAGCGGCGTGGTAAACAGCAGCGACGACAGCAGCAGCAGCAACAACAGCGGCCAGCATCAGAGCAGAATCTGGACTACACAACTTGGGAGGAGATAGACAGGTGGGCGGTCGACCCAGGGAGAGTGCCGGAGCCCGCCTGGGATTCGATGGAGCAGTGCAAGGAAGGTTACAGGAGAATGAGGTTGGCGAAGCCAGCACGGCAGTGCGACAGGTACGAGAGGCAGCCCCAAAAATGTTTTGGGGGGGGCACACGAGGTGTGGTACTAAGCCAAGTAGCAGACCTGAGCTCACTCCTCGTGCTTATGATAAGCAGCGCATTACTGGTCAGGCACCGTGTTATGCGGTTAAGCGCACGGTGTCGCCAGTGCGTGCCCATAGCCCGGTGCGCTATAGGGCAGCCCCCCGAAAGTGCCATGCGAGTGTGGGCATTGAGCCAGGGCGTATGGTCGCTGCTCAGAGGGTCTGGTCGCCGGTACGCAGTCTTGGTTCAGGTTATCCTGCGCCGGCTCTGCGTGCTGTGTCTCCGGGGCGCTGGGAGGGTGCAGTGCGTCCTCTGCCTGCGCTCCGCTCGTGCCGGGCAAATGTGGGAGTGGAGCCTAAGGGAGAGGTGCGTGTAGTAAGCACTAGATCTCCCGTGCTTACCCACAGCCCGGTTCAACCTGTGCCTGCACTCTGGAGGGTCCGGGCTAGAGTAGTTGTCCAGCCTGGGGAAGTGGTGCCAAGGTTGCGCACCAGAGCTCCAGTGCTCCCCCACAGCCCGGTCTTTCAGGCTCCTCCTAACACCAAGCCTCCTGAAGGTCTCCCCAGCCTGGTGGTTCCTGTGGCAGCCCCACGCACCAGGCTGTCTCTCTGTCTCCTCCCTGCAGGTGGTCCCGCCTGTCCGCCGCCGCTGCCGGAGTGTCCCGCCTGTCCGCCGCCGCTGCCGGAGTGTCCCGCCTGTCCGCCGCCGCTGCCGGAGTGTCCCGCCTGTCCGCCGCCGCTGCCGGAGTGTCCCGCCTGTCCGCCGCCGCTGCCGGAGTGTCCCGCCTGTCCGCCGCCGCTGCCGGAGTGTCCCGCCTGTCCGCCGCCGCTGCCGGAGTGTCCCGCCTGTCCGCCGCCGCGGCCGGAGTGTCCCGCCTGTCCGCCGCCGCGGCCGGAGTGTCCCGCCTGTCCGCCGCCGCGGCCGGAGTGTCCCGCCTGTCCGCCGCCGCGGCCGGAGTGTCCCGCCTGTCCGCCGCCGCGGCCGGAGTGTCCCGCCTGTCCGCCGCCGCGGCCGGAGTGTCCCGCCTGTCCGCCGCCGCGGCCGGAGTGTCCCGCCTGTCCGCCGCCGCCCGCCTGTCCGCCGGAGTGTCCCGCCTGTCCGCCGCCGCGGCCGGAGTGTCAGGCGCCTGTCCGCCGCCGCGGCCGGAGTTTGAGGCGCCTGTCCGCCGCCGCGGCCGGAGTTTGAGGCGCCTGTCCGCCGCCGCGGCCGGAGTTTGAGGCGCCTGTCCGCCGCCGCGGCCGGAGTTTGAGGCGCCTGTCCGCCGCCGCGGCCGGAGTTTGAGGCGCCTGTCCGCCGCCGCGGCCGGAGTTTGAGGCGCCTGTCCGCCGCCGCGGCGGAGTTTGAGGCGCCTGTCCGCCGCAGCTGCCGGAGTTTGAGGCGCCTGTCCGCCGCAGCTGCCGGAGTTTGAGGCGCCTGTCCGCCGCCGCTGCCGGAGTTTGAGGCGCCTGTCCGCCGCCGCTGCCGGAGTTTGAGGCGCCTGTCCGCCGCCGCTGCCGGAGTTTGAGGCGCCTGTCCGCCGCCGCTGCCGGAGTTTGAGGCGCCTGTCCGCCGCCGCTGCCGGAGTTTGAGGCGCCAGTCCCCCTCTGCCCAGAGGCGCCAGTCCCCCTCTGCCCAGAGGCGCCAGTCCCCCTCTGCCCAGAGGCGCCAGTCCCCCTCTGCCCAGAGGCGCCAGTCCCCCTCTGCCCAGAGGCGCCAGTCCCCCTCTGCCCAGAGGCGCCAGTCCCCCTCTGCCCAGAGGCGCCAGTCCCCCTCTGCCCAGAGGCGCCAGTCCCCCCCTCTCCAGTGCCGTCTGAGCTACCCCTCCAGTGCCGTCTGAGCCCCTCAGCCCAGAGGCGCCAGAGCCCCTCAGCCCAGAGGCGCCAGAGCCCCTCAGCCCAGAGGCGCCAGAGCCCCTCAGCCCAGAGGCGCCAGAGCCCCTCAGCCCAGAGGCGCCAGAGCCCCTCAGCCCAGAGGCGCCAGAGCAGCTGCCCCTCTGTCCCGAGCTTCTGCCCCTCTGTCCAGAGCTTCTGCCCGTCTGTCCAGTGAGGTCATTGATAAGGGTGGCCATGGTGAGAAAGCCACGGAGGCGGACAATAAGGCGGACTAAGACAATTGTGAAGTGGGGTCCGCGTCCCGCGCCAGAACCGCCACCGCGGACAGATGCCCACCCAGACCCTCCCCTATAGGTCAAGGTTTTGCGGCCGGAGTCCGCACCTTTGGGGGGGGGGGGGTACTGTCACGTTCTGACCTTTATTTCCTGTGTTTTGTATTTAGTTAGTATGGTCAGGGCGTGAGTTGGGTGGGTAGTCTATGTTTGTTTTTCTATGATTTGGGTATTTCTATGTTTCGGCCTAGTATGGTTCTCAATCAGAGGCAGGTGTCATTAGTTGTCTCTGATTGAGAATCATACTTAGGTAGCCTGGGTTTCACTGTGTGTTTGTGGGTGATTGTTCCTGTCTCTGTCTTTGCACCAGATAGGACTGTTTTGAGTTTTCACATTTCTTGTTTTTTGTAGTCAGTTGTTCATGTGTACCTTAACATATTAAAAAGAACCATGGACAATTACCACGCTGCGTATTGGTCCTCTGATCCGTTTCGCCTCTCCTCTTCGGAAGAAGAGGCAATTCATTACAGATGCTTTACTGCCGCTTGACAAATACACATAGTTTTGCTCTTATCTATAATAATCTCATCATGTTGAAAAATTTGTTGTCTATTATCCATAATAGTCTAATCATGTATAGCCTACCAACAGAGCCTAACCACACTGTATCTGTGAGTTGTTGCTAAGGTGCATGTCCCAAGACCAGAGTAGGCACATTTGCTATTTAATGCAACTGTTGAAAATGTGATGGAAACACATTGAAGCGAAAAAGTACATTTTGTGTGCACTATATCATCACTCAGTGATTTATCTACAGATTTTTCTCTGCAACATGTCCTGGTGGAAACACCACTGGTGGGGAAAATGCGTATATTTTCTTTATGCACATTTTTGAATATTTGCATAAATCTGTCAACAATTGGAAGGAAACTAGCTAGTGTTGATAAAAGGTGAGATACTTAGGTGAGCGAGTCGGTCAAGGATCAGTTCAGACGAGGAGCTATAGTTTAACAACCTGCAGTTTATTCAGAGTAAAAGAATTGTGTACAGCGTATACGGGCTCTGTTCCTCGAACTCAGAGGGAGTCAGAAAAAGAGAGCCCCTAATTTAGACAGCATACATGTTTTATACAGTACAGAAAGTAGGTTGATTCTGGAAGGTCTGGTCCTCGGATTGGTCCAAACCCGGGCCTTGTCTCTCCTTATTGGTCCAAGGTTGTTGTTGCCATTGTTCCTGCTTAATGTCTGTTTTGTGTTGCTCAATAGTTTGCATGTGTCAAAAAGCAGATACGCCCAAGATCCCTTGAGGCTTAATGCTGGGTGTGTGGTTCTAAAAGATCCCTTGAGGCTTAATGCTGGGTGTGTGGTTCTAAAAGATCCCTTGAGGCTTAATGCTGGGTGTGTGTGTGTGTGTTCCTGTCATCAGCAGTTATGTCCTCACGAGATGCAACTTCTCCAGTCTTGTGGTTTGGCCCTCTTCCTGTTTTCGTGACTATGTGTGGAAACATTTGCAGAGGCGCACCCAAGACAGTTACAGCAACATTATAGCAAACATATTAGTAGTCTCCGTTTGTTTATGCCCTTTGTTACTAAGGTCTGAAGCATTAGGTATAGAGCATAGGTATGGTTATCAAAGTATTATCTACACTAGTCATGGAAATAAAAGTGTTGGTTCACTATTTAAAAAGAAGACTGAGAACAAGCTATAGGACTAAAAAATACCAGAGTTTGGGTGCAGGTACAGGCGACTAGTGCTAGCTAAAGCTACCTAGCAAGAATTTAAAATAAATAAAACATTGTAATCTTTTTTTTTTTTTTTCCCCCATCACTACTAGTAGGCCTAGGCTACCTAATGTTTGGTGTACCTCTTTTTATATAGTATAACTAGGCTATGTGGAAAAAGGGAAAATAACAACATAATGATACCACAAACGTTTTTTAAACAGTTGGTAAGCATAGAGTCAAATACTAGTATCTCAAGTCGCTATGGTGCATAAAGATGGAGGAATTCCGATATGATTTATTCCTTTGAGCTATCCACATACTTTTAGAACTATGGTTCAATGTTGCAGCAATTTGAAAAAAACTAAAGTAGATTGTGCTGATTTATAGGCACATTGAACCATAGTTTTAAAAGTATGTAGATAGTGCTCAAATCATATCGGAATTCCTCCATCTTTATGCACCATAGCGACTTGAGATACTAGTATTTGACTCTATGCTTACCAACTGTTTAAAAAACATTTGTGGTATCATTATGTTGTTATTTTCCCTTTTTCCACATAGCCTAGTTATACTATATAAAAAGAGGTACACCAAACATTAGGTAGCCTAGGCCTACTTGGGATCAGGTGAATTATAATGACAATACAAAAAAAGTTAAGGAGAGCACTGTACAAATGGCGAATTTAGCAAATTAGGCGTTTGTGGTAAGTACATGGGGGCCGCCATCATTATTACAGCCAGAAATCAGGTGTGCTGTTATGAACATGGGTTGGGATATGGAGACCACAGATATAAACATATTTAATGAGACTGTACCACTTTAACAAGTATTTCAAACCATCGCGAGAATGTGGTTCGTTGCCTTCCAAATTTCGTTATTCTGTGTATCGAAGGAAGTGGAAGTGACAAAAAATATATCTATCCATTTATTTTTTCTTTTAGTTAAGTCCAAACCAAGACACGTGTTTTAGAAAGGTAATACCGTTAGCTATGCTTGGAATGTATTTATCAAAATATGATTTTACATTTGGGTTGTTTGCTAGCTTAACGTTAGCTTCCTAGCTGGCTCGCTTGATCCTGAGGCTACTAACTTACTATACTAGGCCTTGCTTTCGCTTTTAGCTATCAACATTGTACATTCACTGTGTTGTTTCGGTCGTTACATTATCGTAATAAGCTAACTGACTATGTACATTGTTAGAGAATAACGTAGCTCAGCGTATTACCCTGAAACACATTTTTTCCAGCTTTCTGGGAAGCTACTGTAGCTAGTAATACAGTCAGTGTTAGATAGCATTTAATTTTCAGACTCACCCAAGCAAGGACTGTCTGAACTAAGTTAACGTTAGTTAGAAAACTAAAATCACTGTGCTTTTCAACTCAGTCTCTTTGGAGGAGATCCCGGCTCCACGAATGTCGGACAGTGAAGACAGCGACTTCTCTGACAACCAGAGTGAACAAAGTAGCGAAGCCGAGGAGGTGGATAAAAATGAGGCAGAGGTAAGCTAGCTAGCTAGCTACCTAACACTGCCTTGCACTGTGTGAATGGGTAGGTGGTGGAACAGATGTTCCTGTGCATGCATTGCCCTCAATTTGCTACTGTATCAGAATTGATGCCAACAAACCTAGACTGGCTCCAAATTGACATTGCACGTTTTACTGCATTGACATAACTTGGGAGTGGTTTGAATGTTTTCCCCTATACAGGAAGATGGGCAGGCAAGTTTATCTGGCAGTGACAAGGCAGCAGAAGAGGAAGGGGAAGACTTGGCAGATGAGTATGACGAAGAGGAGGAAGAGGATGATGATGACCGTCCCAGAAAGAAACCCAGGCATGGAGGTTTCATCTTAGATGAAGCCGGTAAGAGAAATCTAGACTCGAATAATACCATTGCAGTGTAGAATAGTTGTCAACATGTTCTTGCTCACCAAAACGTTTTAGTTTTAATGTATCTGAATGAAACTTTACTTATCCCTCTGGTTTTGTTTAGATGTGGATGATGAGTATGAAGATGAAGACCCGTGGGAGGAAGGTGCTGAGGATATTTTAGAGAAAGGTAAGGTCACACATGGGGCCATGTTTGAGGATATCTAATACCTGAGAGCGAGTTCTATATGAGCAACGTTTGGGCAGTTGTCTGTTGATGAGGACTGAGTTCATGAACTTTGTTGAATTTTAAATGATTCGAAAATTACTTTCCTATGGGTGGTGTGCAGATGCTTAGGCATGATGGATTTGTCTGTAGTATTGTTTGGATTCAGGAAGGGACGGGCAGCATTACAAATACAATCAACAAATCTATGCCAAAATGAGTATATGTGAGTGTTGACTGTGTTCTTCCTGTGCTAATAATTCCTTTTCTTGTGCATGCCTCCTTCAGTTAACGGTAAATCAATTCCAGATTTTCTGCTCTGTTTTCCTTGCATCTAATTAAATGGATTGGTTATCTCTCATTCAATAAGTCACATTCTGTTATAACTCCACCCACATTTTCGTACGGCTGCACTTCTAATCTAAAGGAGCACTGATGGCAAATACATTATTGGGGTCTCCCATAATAACCGAGGCTACCTGTATGAGGTAATACATTAGTATATTGTATTTGACAGCTGTGACCTTTTTACTAGTCAGGAAAATATTGTAGAAATGTTGTTGGATGGTATGTTAACCTGACACCGGCAGAGTTATGACTTATCAGTAGGGATGCAAAGGGTCGGATATTTTCCATGGGAAGTTAAGCCTGGGATTTTAGCTTAAATTCCTCAAAAAAGTGATCTTATAACAGTGACTGTTATAACTATCCCCAATTCAATGGAATTGCAACCCTCTGTATGCACAGTGCATTCTTCCATCACATGTACAGCTCATTCTCAAGATCTTGCACACTAATGAGATGCTATTGAGCCCACACTACTACACTGTCTGAGCCAAGGACCACATGCTTTCTGGTCATTTTTGATCAATTACAATACTGGGTGGGATGAATATATTTTATATTACATTTATTTCTTTTTTACTAGTAAATAAACTCAGCAAAAAAGTTAACGGCCCTTTTTCAGGACCCTGTCTTTCAAAGATAATTTGTAAAAATCCAAATAACTTCGCAGATCTTCATTGTAAAGGGTTTAAACACTGTTTCCCGTGCTTGTTCAATGAACCATAAACAATTAATGAACATGTACCTGTGGAACGGCCGTTAAGACACTAACAACATCGAGACGGTAGGCAATTAAGGTCAC
The DNA here is from genome assembly GCF_021184085.1 of Oncorhynchus gorbuscha. Taxonomy (NCBI): domain Eukaryota; kingdom Metazoa; phylum Chordata; class Actinopteri; order Salmoniformes; family Salmonidae; genus Oncorhynchus; species Oncorhynchus gorbuscha. The sequence continues at coordinate 38,542,083 of NC_060191.1, read as the reverse complement.
AGTTATGAGAACTTGGGACACTAAAGAGGCCATTCTACTGACTCTGGAAAAACACCAAAAGAAAGCTGCTCAGGGTCCCTGCTCATCTACGTAAACGTGTCTTAGGCTTACTGCAAGGAGGCATGAGTACTGAAGATGTGGCCAGGGCAATAAACTTCAATATCTGTACTGTGAGACGCCTAAGACAGAGCTACAGGGAGACAGGACGGACAGCTGATCGTCCTCGCAGTGGCAGACCACGTGTAACAACACCTGCACAAGATCAGTATATCCGAACATCACACCTGCAGGACAGGTACAGGATGGCAACAACTGCCCGAGTTACACCAGGAACACACTATCCCCCCGTCAGTGCTCAGACTGTCCGCAATAGGCTGAGAGAAGCTGGACTGGGGGCTTGTAGGCCTGTTGTAAGGCAGGTCCTCACCAAACATCACAGGCATCAGTGTTGCCTATGGGCACAAACCCACCGTCGCTGGACTAGACAGGACTGGCAAAAAGTGCTCTTCACTGACGAGTCGCGGTTTTGTCTCACATGGGGTGATTGTCGGCTTCGCGTTTATCGTCGAAGGAATGAGCATTATACTGAGGCCTGTACTCTGGAGCGGGATCGATTTGGAGGTGGAGGGTCCGTCATGGTCTGGGGCGGTGTGTCACAGCATCATCGGACTGAGCTTAATGTCATTGCTGGAAATCTCAACGCTGTGCGTTACAGGGAAGACATCCTCCTCCCTCATGTGGTACCCTTCCTGCAGGCTCATCCTGACATGACTCTACAGCATGACAATGCCACCAGCCATACTGCTCGTTCTGTGTGTGATTTCCTGCAAGACAGGAATGTCAGTGTTCTGCCATGGCCAGCGACGAGCCCGACTCTCAATCCCATTGAGCACATCTGGGACCTGTTGGATTGGAGGGTGAGGGCAAGGGCCATTCTCCCCCAGAAATGTCCGGGAACTTGCAGGTGCCTTGGTGGAAGAGTGGGGTAACATCTCACTGCAGGAACTGGCAAATCTGGTGCAGTCGATGAGGAGAAGATGCACTGCAGTACTTAATGCAGCTAGTGGCCACACCAGATACTGTTACTTTTGATTTTGACCCCCCCCCCCCCTTTGTTCAGGGACACATTACTCCATTTCTGTTAGTCACATGTCTGTGGAACTTGTTCAGTTTATGTCTCAGTTGTTGAATCTTATGTTCAGACAAGTATTTACACATGTTAAGTTAGCTGAAAATAAATACAGCTGACAGTGAGAGGATGTTTCTTTTTTTGCTGAGTTTAGTAGCCTTCAGCAGTGTTTAAATAATTTCTAACTTGTTAACAATTTCTGCTTGATAGTTTTTGCTACCATGTCTGTTTTGGCTTGCTTGAGCCTGCTAACTGAGTGTTAATTCAACTGTTTCCATACATGTTTCATTTTAAAACATGTATCTTACAAAGGAGTCGTTTTAATTTAACTGCTTTAACTATTTATTTATCTGTACATGGAATTGTATTTATTTTATTTATTTATTTTCTCATCTTTACAAGAAAATGCCAAAGGCACTATCTGATGTGTGAAGACTTTTCACTGCAGCTAATGTAGAAGGAAATGTGTACATTTGCAAATACTGTGCCAAATCAAATGTGAAGAATACAACAAAGATGTGCATGAAGTTCCCTCAGTGCTCACAACAAGCAACCTCTGAGACAAGTCCCTTTACTTCTAATCGAGGTGAAAATGATGAATCAGACACCATATCGATAGCATCAGCTCATGGTCCTCCTTTTTTGACTCAATGGAGGAATGTAGTCAGAGAAATGTTGATGGATGTCTTGCTCGAGCTGTGTATGCAACTGGTTCACCTCTGCTGACAGGCAATGTGTATTGCAATAGATTTCAGATTTTTTTTTCGCCCAGCATACACCTGTTTAACTAGACATGCTTTATCTACAACAGACACACCTGTCTCTACATTACAGATGAGCTGAAGGCAGTCATCAATGACCTTGGACCACAGAAGGTATTTGCACTGATGACAGACATGCATTGAATCTGCTTCTCAAGGACATCATGGCACCAAAAACAATGTATACACTCAACAAGAGAGCAAAGGAAATTGTTAGGTATGTGAAGGGTCAAAAAGTTATAGCAGCAATCTACCTCACCAAGCAAAGTGAGAAGAATAAGAGCATCGCATTGAAGCTGCCCAGCAACACCCGTTGGGGTGGTGTTGTCGTCGTGTTTGACAGTCTTCTGGAGGGGAAGGAGTCTCCAGGAAATGGCCATATCACAGTCTGCCGATATGGACAGCCCCATCAAGAGGATCCTCCTGGATGATGTATTTTGGGTTCTTGGCAGTCTGGCAAAGTACACGTCCAAGCAAGGGCTTTGGGAAGGAGGTGCAATATGGCCGTTGTGCCAACATATCTCATCAGCACCTGGTGGAAGGGACTTTGTGGATCTGAGACTCTTTCCCCTATTGTCTCCATCATCCTCCAAATCCCACCAACATCAGCCGCCTGGTTCTTGTTTGGGAACACACACACACCAAAGCACGCAACAGGTTGACCAATATAAGGGTTTAAAAATTGGTGGCAATCTGGGGACATTTGAGGCTTTTTGAGCCTGACAACGAGCCATCCTCAACAGGGTTGAAAAGTGACAGTGAAGAGGCCTCAGAGGCTGATGTTCAAGAGGTGGACTTTGAGGAGGTCCAGAGAGAAGACATGGAAGCCTGAGAGGAAGAAAACCAAAGCTTTAGTCTAGAAACTATAATTTTACAGAGATGCGATGGATCATTCAATATTCTCTTTTGTTCTTCAGTGAAATCATCTAATGTGATGAGTCAACTCTTAATTAAAGTTCAATTCATAACTAAATTGTTTTTATTTCTATTGGAAGTTTTTTTTGCAATTGTCTACTTATGATAAGGTTAAAGTTTTGTTTCTGTCTCCATATGGTAAATATATCCAATGCAAAAAAACATCTACATTTAAATTGAATTAATATTCATTTTCATATATTCCCGTTAATTCCCACGGAAAGTTTCCACCTTTTGAGTATTCCCCGAAATATACAACCTTATTTGTAGTAAATAATCAGACCATGGGGTTCTAGGCACTTACGTGAACCAAGTGTGACCATTTGCCTGAAATGCTACCTGCTAGAAGAAAGCTAATATGTGTGATTTAGCTAAATTATATTGTTTTAAGCTTTTTTGGGCATGTCAATCAGCCATATCACAAAGCCTCATAAACATCCACATTACTATTACCCACATTACAATCATCCTTGGTCTCATGAGCCATTTGGTCTTTTACCATCGTTAATGTAAAAAAAACATTTAAAAAATCCTTTCATTTGTTCCTGTCTGTGCCCCTGCCACTCTTTGCTTTGTGTGTATGACAATCTCATTTGGGTCTTAATGTGTTTTCCTCCCTCTACCTTAACATGCCTGGCCCGGAGCAGAGGAAGCTGAGGGTAAGTGTTTTTCTTCTTCCAATATGAAAAAGACCTACCTACCACTTTGGGCTAGACATAGATATACACAGATAGGTTCTTTAAAGGACCACTTGTTTGAACGGAGAACTTCTACATTCAATCTTATACATTAAATTGTTTTTTGTGTGACTGTAATGGGCTCACTGAGTCTGCTTTACTCTTCAGTGTCCAACATTGACCATGTGGTCCTGGATGAGGACAACTCTGGCTCCCGCAGGCTGCAGAACCTCTGGAGGTAATGTGTTCTTATGGGCTACGAGTGGCTAGGCTTCTTTCCATTAATATTCCAGTTGTTACTATGCGAAGCTGTGTTCTTGAAGTCTGACATTTGAATTTTTGGACATTTCAGAGATTCCAGAGAAGAGGCCTTGGGTGAATATTACATGAGGAAATATGCCAAGCAATCAGGAAATGAGTGAGTATTTTCACAGTAGTAATCTGTTAATTCTGTTTCTACTTTGATTTTACCGGTTATCCCTTTCACTGGAATTACAATTTTTGATTCCCTCTAGTTTTCCTGGGGGTTCTGAGGAACTGTCTGATGACATCACCCAGCAGCAGCTGCTCCCTGGCGTCAAGTATGTATCACCTTCACCAAGATGGCATGTATTTTTAGTGCATTACAACAATCCAATCTATATACATATTCTCAATGTTCTTGGTATTGTATATTCTTTTTCAAAGGGATCCTAATCTTTGGACGGTCAAGTGTAAGGTATGGAGCCTATATTTTTGTGTAGACATCCTAAAGTTCAGCACACAATAAAAACAGTGTTTAATTAAAAATAATAATAATAATAATTTTGCCTATGTCATGTATTTTGTCATTACAGATTGGAGAAGAGAGAGCAACCGCCATCGCATTGATGAGGAAATTCATTGCCTATCAATTCACAGACACGGTATGTCCCCACCCTAATTTAATGCATTCACAGCTTCTATAGCTTTTATCTCTTATTCTTATCTGTATTTTTTGAAACTGAACTGTTGGTTAGGGGCTCGTAAGTATGTATGATTGTATTCGGTGCATGTGACCTAATAAGATTTGATTTGAAATGTTCTTTGTAATAAGATGCTAATGTTTGCATGTAGTGCTTTATATGATGGATCTCTTGATAGCCTGTATATCTCTTGGCGATTTATATATATATATAAATAAAAGGGGGGAAAAGGGCGCTTTGACAACCTGTGAAATGTTTTCTTATACACCATTCTACACAGCCCCTCCAAATCAAGTCGGTAGTGGCTCCCGAACATGTCAAAGGTTACATCTATGTGGAGTCGTACAAGCAGACTCACGTCAAGGCTGCAATTGATGGAATAGGCAACCTGAGGATGGGCTTCTGGAACCAGCAGATGGTTCCCATCAAGGAGATGACAGACGTCCTCAAGGTGGTCAAAGAGGTGACTAACCTCAAGCCCAAGTCCTGGGTCCGCCTCAAGAGAGGCCTCTACAAAGATGACATTGCCCAGGTATGCTTGAAACACATTGTGGAAGTCGACACTTGTGAAGACTGATGAAAATGTATTTTGAAGACAAAGGTAAATATCCTTACCATATTCTTGGAACATACATGTATTCTCCTCCTTTAGGTGGACTATGTGGAGCCCAGTCAGAACACGATATCACTGAAGATGATTCCCAGGATAGATTTGGACAGAATTAAGGCCCGTATGAGCATGGTAAGCAACGGCAGCACTCTGTTGTCATGGGCTACTCACCACCCTCAACTTTGATATCCCATGACACTTCCTGTTGTGTCTCCCAGAAAGACTGGTTTGCAAAGCGGAAAAAGTTCAAGAGACCAGCCCAGAGACTCTTCGATGCGGAAAAGATCAGGTACAATGAAACATGTCCTGAAGACTATCATTATTGGGGATTTGATTACACTGTCCCAAATAGATAAGATCGTAGCCTCGATTACTTCCTGGTGGTGTTTTCTTGCAGGTCACTTGGTGGGGATGTCAGCCACGATGGAGACTTCATGATATTTGAAGCTAACCGCTACAGCCGTAAAGGGTTCCTCTTCAAGAGCTTTGCCATGTCTGCTGTGGTAAGACGACCACGTTGCCTCAATACCACTGTTTTATTGGCCATTTGTTGAAAGCCCTATAGTGAAAAACGGGGCTGAAAAGTGTTCTTAGTTATCTGTACCCATGGCTCAGTCTCTTTATTGTGATCTATAGATCACTGAAGGAGTGAAACCCACTCTGTCAGAGCTGGAGAAGTTTGAGGATCAGCCAGAAGGCATTGATCTGGAGGTGGTGACTGAAACCGCAGGTAACAGCAACTTCTACAGCATACTCAGGATATATGAGATGTGGTATTTACTTTCTGGTTTTCATTTACGTGTATCTGCTTTTGTAAGAGGCATGTTTTGTTGTGTGACCACAGGTAAAGAGCGTGAGCACAACCTCCAGGCTGGGGACAACGTGGAGGTGTGTGAAGGGGAGCTGATAAACTTGCAGGGCAAGATCCTGAGTGTGGATGGCAACAAGATCACCATCATGCCCAAGCATGAGGACCTGAAGGTAATGACAAGCACCAAGCAGACAATGACATTGGGAGGACATTTCAGATTTGTCCTACTAGAGTTGGGCCTGTGTGGAAACAGGTTCACATTGGTTAGAATTGTCAAAACGGTACATAATGTTCTGCTAGTTTTCGGTAGAATTTTGTTCAGATATTCTCAGGCCCTAAAGTAAGATATTCAGTCTACTTTGTTGTTGTTGTTGTTGTTGTTAAAAACAAGCCAAAGACATTGACCCTGGTTCAAGCCGTTACGAACCAGATTCTTGTTTGCATTGGAATGACGTTTTGTTATTTATTTGTCTAGCCAAACAAATTGGAATTTCAATGAGAACTACCAGTAAACCAGGGGTGGGCAATCAACATAGTGATGATTTTTTTTGTGTGTTTTTTGACTGATATTTATCGAAATCGCTGCATCAATTTGCGTGCCAGAAAAGGGCAGTTATTTACATTGTTTCTGTTTTTTTCTGCATACTTTCTATCTGGTTTTAGACATTCAGATAATAAGAGATAATACAGATAATAAGAATATATGTGAAATTACTAATATAGGAAAGGTGTGCGTTTATATTTGCATATATTTTGTAAATTTCAGGAAAACATTATGGAAGCTCATCAGGTAATAACTGTGTATAAAAAGGTAATCTGCATTGCTTTCAATTGCAGTTTTGTCACAGTCCCTTCTAAAATGTCCTGCGCGGCTTGTGTCGTAGAGGAAAACCGAATGCATGTCTTCCTGAGTTCCTCCAACCTTTCAAAAGCAGGAGCCAAAATCTGCTAATAGCGGACATCGGATGTTACTTATGTAACTGCAGTTCTATGTGCTAAGCTGTGCATTCAGTTGACTATAGACAAGCTCTTTTTTAAATTTATTTTTTACTAGGCGCTCCGCACCGCTAAAGCTAACTCTCTCTCCTCTGCTCTCATCCTTCTAGACCTATCGGCTGCCTTCGATACTGTGAACCATCAGATCCTCCTCTCCACCCTCTCCGAGTTGGGCATCTCCGGCGCGGCCCACGCTTGGATTGCGTCCTACCTGACAGGTCGCTCCTACCAGGTGGCGTGGCGAGAATCTGTCTCCTCACCACGCGCTCTCACCACTGGTGTCCCCCAGGGCTCTGTTCTAGGCCCTCTCCTATTCTCGCTATACACCAAGTCACTTGGCTCTGTCATAACCTCACATGGTCTCTCCTATCATTGCTATGCAGACGACACACAATTAATCTTCTCCTTTCCCCCTTCTGATGACCAGGTGGCGAATCGCATCTCTGCATGTCTGGCAGACATATCAGTGTGGATGACGGATCACCACCTCAAGCTGAACTTCGGCAAGACGGAGCTGCTCTTCCTCCCGGGGAAGGACTGCCCGTTCCATGATCTCGCCATCACGGTTGACAACTCCATTGTGTCCTCCTCCCAGAGCGCTAAGAACCTTGGTGTGATCCTGGACAACAAACTGTCGTTCTCAACTAACATCAAGGCGGTGGCCCGTTCCTGTAGGTTCATGCTCTACAACATCCGCAGAGTACGACCCTGCCTCACACAGGAAGCGGCACAGGTCCTAATCCAGGCACTTGTCATCTCCCGTCTGGATTACTGCAACTCGCTGTTGGCTGGGCTCCCTGCCTGTGCCATTAAACCCCTACAACTCATCCAGAACGCCGCAGCCCGTCTAGTGTTCAACCTTCCCAAGTTCTCTCACGTCACCCCGCTCCTCCGCTCTCTCCACTGGCTTCCAGTTGAAGCTCGCATCCGCTACAAGACCATGGTGCTTGCCTACGGAGCTGTGAGGGGAACGGCACCTCAGTACCTCCAGGCTCTGATCAGGCCCTACACCCAAATAAGGGCACTGCGTTCATCCACCTCTGGCCTGCTCGCCTCCCTACCACTGAGGAAGTACAGTTCCCGCTCAGCTCAGTCAAAACTGTTCGCTGCTCTGGCTCCCCAATGGTGGAACAAACTCCCTCACGACGCCAGGACAGCGGAGTCAATCACCACCTTCCGGAGACACTTGAAACCCCACCTCTTTAAGGAATACCTAGGATAGGATAAAGTAATCCTTCTCACCCCCTCCCCCCTTAAAATATTTAGATGCACTATTGTAAAGTGGTTGTTCCACTGGATGTCATAAGGTGAATGCACCAATTTGTAAGTCGCTCTGGATAAGAGCGTCTGCTAAATGACTTAAATGTAATGTAAATGTAAATCCACCACAGGCTGCATTTAATTGGCTAGCAAGCAAGATTCTGGTTCAGCCAAGTCAAATAGCCTGCAAAGGGAACACGATTCATCACAGCATGAAGAAAGCATCATGTAGTAGTCATGAATAGACTACTTAATCATGCTTCCCAAAAATGTGGGAGTGGTAGAATATGACCCGGGGTCAAGCGATCACAAACCAGATTCTTGTTTGCGTAGGGATAATGTGGTTAGTTATTAGTCAAGCCGCAAAAACTGGGATTGCGAGAACTAACTCCCATTACAGCATGATGAAGAAATTGGGCTTCCCAAAAATGTGGGACGGATAGAATTACGGGATCAAAACGTTCACGTGAGGCGGCCAGACATTCCCACTGTGTTCCGTTCATTCTATTGGCACTGATACAAAATAATGGTTTGTTATTGATGTCTGGTCTGTGTGCAGAATCCGCTGGAGTTCCCGGCCCATGAATTGAGGAAGTACTTCCGTATGGGTGACCACGTCAAGGTGATAGCAGGCCGCTACGAGGGCGACACCGGCCTCATCGTACGCGTGGAGGAGAACTTTGTCATCCTCTTCTCTGACCTCACCATGCACGAGGTAAGCAACGTCACATTATTGAACTGGGACATCAATAAAATAAAATAAATAATCATATTTTGCATAATTCCTACATAACTTCAGTGAACCATTATCGGTTTTACGTGGGTGTGTGTGCTCTGCAGTTGAAGGTCCTGCCCCGGGACTTACAGCTGTGCTCTGAGACGGCGTCAGGGGTAGATGCCGGGGGCCAGCACGAATGGGGAGAGCTGGTCCAACTGGACCCCCAGACCGTGGGAGTTATTGTCAGGCTGGAGAGAGAGACATTCCAGGTTGGTACTCATTTTACTCTTCTGCAAAATACATTTCCACTTAAATGATCAGGTTCAGATCAGGACAAAATAAATGTTATTTTATAAGAGATTGTGTGTGTGGGCTTGGAGTCGTGGTTGTGTGCCTGCTGGAGAGATGTTTTGTCCACCATCTGTTCTTGAAATGGGAACTTGAGTGATTTTGCTCAATTTAAAATTTGGCACATAGTTTATTCCTATAGTGCTCACACATGTATTCCTCTTCTTCTCCCCAGGTCCTCAACATGGACGGCAAGGTGCTGACGGTGCGTCACCAGGCAGTGAATCAGCGGAAAGACAACCGCTTTGCTGTGGCGCTGGACTCTGAGCAGAACAACATTCACGTCAAAGACATCGTCAAGGTCATCGACGGACCACACTCGGTAAGATTCACCACAGTTCTGCTTTCTATAGGTCTAAGCTCATAAATATATTTCTCAACTCCAGCTTTAATAGGGCCCTATAAAATCTGTGACGTGGACAGGAATCACGGAATTAAACTATATTCAAAAATGTATTACATTTAATCGGAAATCAACTAAATGTACTGAACTTATTAGATCATTTATTCATTTGCCTAAGATGATCATAATCAAGAACAAAATGCATAAGTGATTCTTAGTTTCTGAAGAGATGATGTGGAATTGCCTCGGGCTTGTGTGCTCGTTTGTCTACCACTTCGTGTAGCCGTTAGCGAAGATGCTAATGATAACTATCTTCTGGTAGATGGAAAGGCTTTCCAAAAAACCTTGTCAATTTAAATGTTAACTACAAAGTAGCCTACCTAGCAGATTAATCATGATTGTTTGCATAAATCCGGTGGAGATTTGTTTAGCAAACTCTGCAATCACATTGCGCTATAGAAACACTGCTAACCGAACAAGTCTCTTGCTGGTGTACACTTAAATTTGAAGGGGATCTACACCCAAAAATGAAAATTCCTTAGATTTTTCCCAGATCTCAAACGTGGTCTCCTGATTTCGACTAACCCTTGTTGTGAACTTAGAACATTACAATGTTGATTTTGAGAAAAAAATGACATCTGAAACCAGGAAAAACAAAACGTTGAATGGAAAAGTAATTAGGCAACAAAAAATATTGTCTAGGGCTCTACTATAGGCTTCCATCCAGGTTTGGTGACTACTTTCAAAGCCAGTGTCTGGACTCGAGCCCTCATTGACAAAATTGGAAAGTCAGCTTGAAGAGCTTTGACGTACAGCACCAGTCAAAAACTTTGGGCACACCTACTCATTCTAGATTTTTTGGGGGGGAGGGGTTGCGAGAATGCCAAGTGTGTGCAAAGCTGTCAAGGCAAAGGGTGGCTACTTTGAAGTATCTCAAATATAAAATATATTAGGGATGCACGATATAGCTGTGAACATATCGGAATCGGCCGACATTCGCTAAAAATGCCAACATCGCTATCGGCTAGTTTAACGCCGGTGCATCACTAAAATATATTTTAATTTAACACTTTTGGTTACTACATGATTCCATATGTGTTATTTCATAGTTTTGATGTCTTCACTATTATTCTACAATGTAGAAAATAGTTTAAAAAATAAAGACCCTTGAATGTGTAAGTGGGTCCAAACTTTGGACTGGTACTTTATTTTCATGCACAAAGTGGGACAGTATGTTGAGTTTTAGGCCATATTGCTTATCTCTAGCTGTTTTTCAGTTTGCCAAAGGTGCGATTAGCATGTATAGGTTGTTAGGATATAAGTGGTGTGGTTTGTTTGCCAGGGGCGTGAGGGAGAGATCCGCCACATTTTCAGAGGCTTTGCCTTCCTGCACTGTAAAAAGCTGGTGGAGAACGGGGGCATGTTCGTCTGCAAGACACGCCACGTGGTGCTGGCCGGGGGCTCCAAGGTCAGTCTCCCATTTAGCTCTCACCGCATCACTTGCAAGTCTTCCATCTATGCCATCACCTCTTAACATTCTCCAGTGGGAACCATCAGAGCTGTTGTTGACATTTTGATTCTTCCATTCTTTAGCCCAGAGACGTCACCAACTTCACCGTGGGAGGCTTCGCTCCGAGGAGTCCAAGTATCAGCAGCCCCATGCATCCAGGTGGTGGTGGTGGTGGTGAGTGGAGTACAGCTCACAGAGCGCATGTGGTCACTCTCACCATAAACATTGGATTACACTGCCCTTTGTTGATTTGTAGAAATTAGCAAACAATTGCTTAGTGCAGGATACAACACTAAATAACAATTATCAGACCACAGGCATTACACAACTCCTGTCCTTTCCTTCAGGTCAGCAGCAGAGGGGTGGTGGAGGAGGTGGACAGATGGGGCGTGGCCGGGGCAGGAGGGACAACGACCTGATTGGACAGACCGTCCGCATCTCCCATGGACCATACAAGGGTAATGCTGCGTTCATAACAACTCAGAAATGTGTAAATATCAGCATATGGCTGGGAGAAAATGACTTGAATGCTCCTCCAGCTGGTAATTACTAGTGGGAAACTGATCTGTCATCTCCAAGCTCTGACTTCTCCCACATGCTAAAATCTGATGTCGCATACTATTGAAATTATCTCAATAACAGCATTTTTGACACTTCAATGCAACAGCAAAACATTATTTACAAAAAACATCTGTTTTTGAACACTATAATTTTTTTGCAACTTTAATAGCTGTACTTTTAGTTTATTTTTAACCCAACTTGTTTGCCATTAGCCAATCTGCGTTCTCAATGCGTTCAAGGCATGTGAATGCACACAAGTAGGATTTTCTGAGTTTCCCACTTGCTATGAATGCAGAAAAAGGACCAAACCAGGTCACATGTGAACCAGATGGGGTTGTCCTCTGCCATAGAATGGACAATAAACACATTAAGCAGAAATGCTGTTGCACCATGGGTGTTGAAGTTTCAACACTTGGATCATTCTCAATAGGGAATCTTTTGACCTAACCCTTGCCATTATTTCCCAGGGTACATTGGAGTGGTGAAGGATGCCACTGAGTCGACAGCCAGAGTGGAGCTGCACTCAACATGCCAGACCATCTCTGTGGACCGACAGCGTCTCACCACAATGTTTGTTCACATCATCAGGGATCTATTACAATGATTGTGAACACAGTGATATTAACGCAACAGTTCACCTTTTTAGAGTGTTAATTCATGTTGACTTGTTTTTGTTACATTCAGGGGAGCCAAGAGCCATGGAGGAATGACTTCCACCCACGGACGCACTCCCATGTACGGTCCCCAGACCCCCATGTACGGGACAGGCTCCCGTACCCCCATGTATAACTCTCAGACCCCCTTACACGATGGTGAGCGAGACACCCCACCAAGGAAATACCTCTATGGCCCTCAATCAGAATATATATATATATATCTATGACCTGCAATATAACTATTCTAATTGTGGTGATCCTTGTTCCCCATAGGGAGCCGTACACCGCACTACGGCTCGCAGACCCCGCTGCATGATGGGAGCAGAACGCCAGGGCAGAGCGGAGCGTGGGACCCCAACAACCCCAACACACCGTCCAGGTAGGCTACATGTGGGGAAAAAACTAAATGTGGGAAATAGCCTCAGCATTCTATGGTTGATAAGGGTTTCTTCATCTTTGCCTGGTCAAGAGTTGTCAAAGTTAATACAGCTATTTTTCTGTACTTTCTACAGATCCTGAAAATATGTTTCCCTAATAGGATAACTTTTTGGAAACAGCCTTTAACCTGTTCCTCTTGTTTCAGGGCGGACGATGACTTTGAGTTTGGTTATGATGACGAGCCCTCGCCGTCCCCTCAGGGCTACGGGGGCACTCCTAACCCCCAGACCCCTGGCTACCCAGAGGTACCCTCACCCCAGGTCAATCCCCAGTACAACCCCCAGACCCCAGGAACCCCAGCCATGTGAGTCTCACACACATACGGTTTTCCATTGTCTGTTTGCTGTCTTTTTCAATGTCTTTAGGCCCCGTTTACAGTGACGACCAACTGCTCAAGGTGAGTTTGGTTCTCTCCGTCCTAGCCAAGTCCACTGACTGTGTGTTCCTCAGGTACAACACGGAACAGTACTCGCCGTACACTGCCCCCTCCCCACAGGGCTCGTACCAGCCCAGCCCCAGTCCCCAGAGCTACCATCAGGTGGCCCCCAGCCCAGTGGGCTACCAGAACACACACTCACCAGCCAGCTACCACCCCACACCCTCACCCATGGCATACCAGGTAAGACCCACCACGCTTGACATACATTTTTTTTTTTGCCACTTAGTAGGACTGATGTTGATTTAAAAATTGTACTTGTCTGAAAGCTCAAGTCACTTATCCCCCCAAAAAAGAAAAATGGTCTAACACCATTTCTACATCATTGTATGATGCCCGGAACTACTTTTAAAAAATAAATAAAAAATCCATTACTATCTTTTTACCATAGAGAAAACATGTAGGCTACATTCTGCCCATAGGCTTGGATATGCAAAGTAGCCAGTCTCAAAATACAGCACTGCCCCCTTTAAGGGTCTCCCGGAGGATGGTGGTCCACCCTTGGTAGCCTATAAAAATATTGAAACAATTACAACCAAATACTTTCTATATAAAATTCATACAACTGCTGAACATTAAAAAAATGTTAAAGCAATGAGGCTGACGCAACTGATCAGACAATTAAGCTTAAATATTGATAGAAATGTTAATGTTTACATGACTGTAGGCTACACACGAATGTTCCCAATTGCAATTAGCGTGAAAACACCGTTCTCAAAAGCAAAGCGCACTCCGAAGCACTCATGTGAGCGAGGAAAATATCTGTTAGAAATGAAGATGGGCGATCTAAAGATGCATCAACTAGCATGGGTTACTAATATCACCAGAATTGTGCCTTTGGCTGCTAGACAATAAAACAAGTTAAATTGGAAACGGGTATTCCCAAACTGGGGTACGCAATGCCGTCATGGGTAAGCCAAATACAAATGTGATTCACATTTAAATAATACTAATATATATATATTATGTTCTAACAGTCCATTTATATATCTAGTGTTCAGCGAAATAACAACACCGTGTCAAATAATTAACATCCAATCACATTAACCGTTACTCTCTTGCGGGGAATTCCACTAACGGACCGTTAGCTGCTGCTCATTCCGTTTGCTCGAGAATTGATAAATGGTCCTAAACAGTAAGCGACACATACCAGCTCAACTGGTAAGTACTACTACTACTACCAGCAGTAGTAGCACTACACTTTGCAACCACATACCTATGTGAGAGTGGATTCTCGGCCCTCACTTGCATGAACACTAAATACAGGCACAGAAACAGGGAAGAAACAAACTCTCACTCAAACTTGCAACTCAATATTAGGAAGGTGTTCCTAATGTTGGGTATACTTAGTGTATATTCTTGTCCATTTTATTTATACAAATTTTCAGAGTTAATAACCCACAGACACTAGAGAAGCGTTAACCAAGTTTATTCTTCCCAAAGGTTCTGTACAGCTGAAAACGGACAGCTAAACATTTCAGACATCACAGTTTATATGCATCCTACTTAGGACACTCCTCTTTACAGTTTATGGCTCCACGGGAAAGAAGGTAACCAAATACCAACCCGCATTACTCCCTTCTCTGAGATATGGTCCCACCTCGCCAACAGCCAGTGAAATTGCAGGGCGGCAAATTCAAAACAACAGAAATCTCATAATTTAAATTCCTCAAACATACAAGTATTATACACCATTTTAAAGAGAAACTTCTCGTTAATCCAACCACAGTATCTTGACACCTTGCGATTATGTTAGGTCAGCACCTAGCCACAGAAAAACATACAGCCATTTTCCAAAGAAGGAGAGGTGTCACAAAAGTCGGAAATAGTGTTATAAATATTCACTTACCTTTGATCTTCATCGGAATGCACTCCCAGGAATCCTTTTTGTTCGCGCGTTTAGCCCAGTAATCCAAATCCACAATGTGCAATCACTTAGTTCAGACAAAAAGTTTTTAAAGAGTTATTACAGTTTGTAGAAACATGTCAAACGATGTATAGAATCAATCTTTATGATGTTTCTATCATAAATCTTCAATAATGTTTCAACCGGACAATTCTTTGTCTTTAGAAATGAAAAGGAACGCAGCTCGCTCTCACAACCTCTTAGTCAAACAGCTCTTATTCGCTCCCCCTTCACAGTAGAAGCATGAAACAAGGTTCTAAAGACGGTTGACATCTAGTGGAATCCTTAGGAAGTGCAATATGACCCCATAGGCACTGTATATTGGATTGGCAAAGACTTGAAAACCAACAAACCTCAGATTTCCCACTTCCTGGTTGGATTTTTTTTCTCAGGTTTTTGCCTGCCATATGAGTTCTGTTATAATCAGACATCATTCAAAGTTTTAAAAACGTAAGTTTTTTTCTATCAAAATCTACTAATTTATATGCATATTCTAGCTTTTGGGCCTGAGTAGTAGGAAGTTTACTCTGGGCACCTTATTCATCCAAGCTACTCAATACAGCCCCCCCCAGTCCCAAAGAAGTTAAAGGGAACTGACCTCACCCCTCACCTCATGATCCACAGATATCCATCTGTCTTCTCTATATCAACACATCGCTCTCCTACATCAAACACATTCTAAAGCCTTCTGGCTTTTTACAAACTTTTTATTCAAGACTTTGCTTCTATCATTTATTTAATATCTCAATGTTCAAAGTTTAGCCGATTCTAACAACACCTTATACTCAGCTCTCCGCTAAACATAGAATCAAGATTTGTATGTCTTTTTGAACTCCCAGGACGAAGTTGACTACAAATACAAAGTTGCCAATGCCTTTGCAAATATTTCAAACAAGTGAAAATTAGAAAAAGCTGTTTAAAATGCAAACTGGGATGACTGTATTAAATGATAAATACAGTAGGCTGCCTAGGCCTATATTTTAAAATCAATTTCATGTTCAATCGAGTTCTACTTTTAGGCTACTGTAGCCTAGGCTTATGTAATTATTGTGTCAATATACAGGGTATCTGGAATGTGTTCAGATCCCTTCCCTTTTTTAAATTTCATTACATTGACAGTGCATGTCAGAGAAAAAACCAAGCCATGAGGTTGAAGGAATTGTCTGTAGAGCTCCGACAGGATTGTGTCGAGGCACAGATCTGGGGAAGGATGCCAAAACATTTCTGCAACATTGAAGAACCCCAAGAACACAGTGGCCTTCGTCATTCTTAAATGGAAGAAGTTTAGAACCACCAAGACTCTTCCTAGAACTGGCTGCCCGGCCAAACTGAGCAATCGGGAGAAGGGCCTTGGTCAAGGAGGTGAGCAAGAACCCGATGGTCACTGACTGCTCCAGAGTTTACTATATGGAAATGGTTGTCCTCTGGAAGGTTCTCCCATCACTGTAGCACTTCACCAATCAGGCCTTTATGGTAGAGTGGCCAGACGGAAGCCACACCTCAGTTAAAGGCACAAGACAGCCTGCTTGGAGTTTGCCAGAAGGCACCTAAAGACTCTGACCATGAAAAGCAAGATTATCTGATCTGATGAAACCAAGATTGAACTCTTCGGCCTGAATGACAAGCACCGCATCTGGAGGAAACCTGGCACCATCCCTACGGTGAAGCATGGTGGAAGCATCATGCTGTCGGGATGTTTTTCAGCGGCATGGACTGGGAGACTAGTCAGGGTCAAGGGAAAGATGAACGGAGTACAAAGATGTCTTCGAAGAAAACCTGCTCCAGAGCGTTAAGGGCCTCAGACTGGGGTGACGGTTCACCTTTCAACAGGACAATGACCCTAAGCACACAGCCAAGACAATGCAGGCGTGGCTTCAGGACAAGTCTCTCAATGTCCTTGAGGGGCCCGGACTTGATCCCGATCGAACAGGTGCAGCAACATTCCCCATCCAACCTGACAGAGCTTGGTAGGATGGGAGAAGCTCCCCAAATACAGGTGTGCCAAGCTTGTAGCGTCATGCCCAAGAAGACTCGAGGCTATAATCACTGCCGAATGTGCTTCAACAAAGTACTGCGTAAAGGGTCTGAATACTTAAGTAAATGTGATATTTCCAGAGGAAGGGTTTATTTTATACATTTGAAAACGTTTCTAAACCTACTATGTCATTATGGGGTATCTTTGATTGATGAGGGGAAAAAAATATTTAATCCATTTCAGAATAAGGCTGTAACGTAACAAAATGTGGAAAAAGTCAAAGGGTCTGAATACTTTCCGAATGCACTGTATATGTGTAACAACGTGCACAATGATATACCAAATATGTGGTTTAGTGCTTTGTTGTAGAATAAGCCGCTTCAATTGGCCTGTTAGCATCTATCTATAGGTGATCATATAATTATGTTAGATTAAAAGGAAAAGTCGTCACTGTTTTAACATTGCGTCATTCCAACATCAGCTGAAGATGTAGCGCGTTTCTTAAAACACCATGCAGAAAGAACATTCGCTTCCATGCATTTTGCTTCATCATAATGATGTGACACTTTGCTTCTTGAAAACTTGACTACTGGCATGCAAAAGATTTTGGGACTGTATTAACAGTGGACTAATGAAAAATACACTTTTTTTTGTGTTTTCCTTTTAAGGTAAGGTGTCTAAAGTAAGATTTGAAAAGAGTGAGTGCTGTTGATCAGAGAGCAGAGTTGCCTTTCTTTTGGCCCCATTGGTATGTACACGTGCTTCAACAACTAAGTGAACTAAGCTGTTGTCGGAACGATGCATCGTTGAAACAAATCTAAGTTCCATCGCCCTGATCTTTGTTTCCTCCTGTCGTCCCACCCCAGGCCAGTCCGAGCCCCAGCCCGGTAGGCTACAGCCCCATGACCCCCGGCGCCCCCTCCCCTGGCGGCTACAACCCCCACACCCCCCGGCTCCAACATCGACCAGACCTCCTGCGACTGGGTCACCACCGACATCCTAGTGCACGTTAAGGACACCTTCCTGGACAGCCAGGTGGTTAACCAGACGGGCGTTATCCGCAGTGTCACGGTGAGTAGCAAAGACCACACCACTCCTCCACGATCCTAGATGGTTCAGGGGTGAAGAAAGGCTCACACATTTGATTCTACTTCATTACCCAAGTTTCCTGTCTGGATTGAAATTGAGGGAACATTACTTTGGCTTTTAGGGAAAAAGAGCTGTATAGAAATATTAATTTCTGGGATTTGTCTTCCATAACCAAAATGGCATGTAGTCATTTGATTTATTTGAGTAGAAATTAACTCTGGATTCCTGACAGTAACGGCTCCGTTTTGGCCTGTTGATGGAAGAAAGGAGACACTGCCAAGATGGAGCAACACTTTTTGTCATGTGTCTTATCTTTGGTAGATTGAGGGGAACAAAAACAATTTAATCAATTTTAGAATAAGGCTGTAACATAGCAATGTGGAGAAAGTCAATGGGTCTGAATACTTTCTGAATGCACTGTGTATGTGTAACGTCCATGACCAATGATATACCAAATATAGGGTATATGCTGTATCATCCCTCATATTTGGCTCCCATTGCCTTTTGATGTAACCGATACAAACCCTACAGAATGGGGGGGGGCATCTTTAAAAAAAAAAATGCCTTATGGGCCTAATGGTAAAGACATACATTATTACCGTTAAAATACATTACATTTTTTAATGTGACGTGAACACAACCTGTCATGTTTTTATCTGACAGTCAAACAAATCACTTCGGGGGGATCACGTGACCCTTGAACGAGATGGCCGCATGAACTAAGAGCTCCGCACAAGTAGTTTCCAATTCCTAATCTTACCTCCACTCCAAGTTCACACTCATTTAGCTTTAGTAAGAAAAAGTCATGGCGGCTACAAAAGGCGACATTTTTACCCGGACTCGAGTATTAGCGACGGAAAAAGCCTCCCAAGAAGAAGCTAGCTTCAGAAAAAACTAGCGCCATTAGCCAGGAGCAAGAGAACCCGCTCCCCCACGAGGCACAACGAATGCCAACCTCGCACTCTGTCGAAGACATCCTTTCTGAGTTGAGATCCCAACGTACAGAACTAAACACCAAATTAGATGCCATTAACTCTCAGCTCAGTGCGATAGGGGGCAAGGTGACAATCCTGGAAAACGCTTTGCCTGACATCAACAACAAAATAACCATAAACGCGGGGCGCCTGGACGAGGCAGAGGGGCGAATCCTATCCATGGAAAACTTATTGACAGATGCCATGGAAACAATAGCATATGCTAAAAAGAAAATCGAGCATCTGGAAGAGAAAACAGAGGACCTGGAAAACAGGGGGCGAAGGAATAATTGTGTTCTATTTCAATCTGGGCGAAAAAGAAGTGGGAAACATGCCACTGATCCGCTACCTGCAAGATAAACTTCCCGAGTGGCTCCACCTGCCCACCGACAAGCCCATAGAACTCGAGAGAGCTCACCGAGCACTGAGGCCCCCACCAGCAGCCAGACAACCACCGCGCCCAATCACCATACGTTTCCTGAGATTCACCGACAAGGAACGAGTCCTACAGGCGGCGAAAAACAACACCATCACAGTGGGAAACGCCAAACTCTCTTTACACCAGGACCTGTCAGCTGGAATACGCCGAAAGCGCCGATAATTTGACGAAGTGAAGAAATACTCCATTGACCGAGGCATCTTCAGGGGATTCAAATACCCAAACGAGCTCAGGATTCTTCACCAAGGAGCCTTGCGACACTTCAAAACTCCCGAAGAGGCAAAACGTTTTTTGAAAGACAATCCTGGCCAATGAGAAACAGACCAATGACTAAATGCGATTAATGCCATTACTAAAGGAGGTAAGACGACATATAGCCGATATCCAGAGACCCACCCCCTAAATGTCATTATAGCCGTCCAATTTATATTTATTTTCCTTTAACTGAGAGGGATGGGCTGTATAGCCTAACCTAGGCCTTCTAATGTTTCAGCCTACTTTTATTTCCCTGTTTTTTTGTTGTTGTTGCTATTATTACCTGGGGTTCCCTATGTCCCTTGGGGGAGGTATATGTAGGCTGGGCTATTGATTTTTTTCCTTTTTTTTTCTCCCCTCTTTTACTGTGGTCTGGACGAGGGCAACTGTGTTATTTACTCAATGCGGGGTGGAGAGGATGAGGCATTTCTTTGGTGGGGAGAGGGAGACGTTGTGCGTTGCTAACTGTTCCCGGTTTTTGTTTGATTCGGAACACAGAATTGAGACTGAGCGGGGGGGGGGGGGGGGGGGGGGTGTAATAGATCCAACGGGATGTGTCGAGTTGTTTGGGAACTCAGCTGGGGTGTTCAGAGATTATTATTTTATGTACACCATTTATTTTCCTTTTTATGTGAACGCAGCTGTAATTACTATCCACTTTTACCCAGCGATGACTTGCACTAAAGTTTCAAATCAAATCAATCAAATCCAATTTTATTTGTCACATACACATGGTTAGCAGATGTTAATGCGAGTGTAGCGAAATGCTTGTGCTTCTAGTTCCGACAATGCAGTGATAACCAACAAGTAATCTAACTAACAATTCCAAAACTACTGTCTTATACACAGTGTAAGGGGATAAGGAATATGTACATAAGGATATATGAATGAGTGATGGTACAGAGCAGCATACAGTAGATGGTATCGAGTACAGTATATACATATGAGATGAGTATGTAGACAAAGTAAACAAAGTGGCATAAGTTAAAGTGGCTAGTGATACATGTATTACATAAGGATGCAGTCGATGATGTAGAGTACAGTATATACATATGCATATGAGATTAATAATGTAGGGTAAGTAACATTATATAAGGTAGCATTGTTTAAAGTGGCTAGTGATATATTTACATCATTTCCCATCAATTCCCATTATTAAAGTGGCTGGAGTTGGGTCAGTGTCAATGACAGTGTGTTGGCAGCAGCCACTCAATGTTAGTGGTGGCTGTTTAACAGTCTGATGGCCTTGAGATAGAAGCTGTTTTTCAGTCTCTCGGTCCCAGCTTTGATGCACCTGTACTGACCTCGCCTTCTGGATGATAGCGGGGTGAACAGGCAGTGGTTCGGGTGGTTGATGTCCTTTAATCTTTATGGCCTTCCTGTAACATCGGGTGGTGTAAGTTTGATTACTGCTCGATGACGATGACTAGTACCTTAAATCTATTGACATGGAACTGCCATGGTCTAGGGCATGCAATAAAACGGAAAAAGATACTATGTGCTCTAAAAAAGGAAAAAGCAGACATTGCGCTATTACAAGAGACACACCTCTGTGATGCTGAACATGCCAAACTCTGAGGAGCTTGGGTGGGACAGGTGTATTTCTCATCTTTCAAATCAAACAGTAGAGGCACAGCCATACTTATCCATAAAAATGTTCCATTCATAATTGACAAAAACATATCTGATCCGGAGGGGAGATTTATTTTGATAACTGGGTCACTATATGGTCAACCAATTACTATATTAAACATATACGCCCCTAACACAGATACTCCTGCCTTCATGTCAAAAATTATAACCCTGTTCAATGAGCATTGTCTCCTTTGGCGTGGTGGCCGGAGATTTTAATTGTACCCTTTACCCAACCCTAGACAAATCATCTCAAGTCCCCACCACAAATCCTAGATCTGCAAAGATGTTGAACTCTCTTACTAAAGAGATGGGACTGATAGATATCTGGAAAGAGAATAATAGCTCATCTATGGACTATACATACTACTCTAATGTCCATAACACCTACTCCCGTATAGATTACATTTTTATCCCAAAGAGTTTCATAAATTCAGCCACTTGTACAATCGGACCCATACACTTTCAGATCACGCCTTTGTCCACCTCCGCTTTGACCTCTGCAAAAACATCCCGAGGTCAAAGAGCTGGAAATTCAACACCTCCATGCTATCAAATGACGAGTTCCATACATTGGTAACTACATGGATAGACAACTACACACAAGACAAAGATTCTCCTGTTTCTCCGGCCACAATGTGGGACGTTGCTAAAGCCACACTAAGAGGTCATCTAATTGCATATGCTTCCTCTAAGAGAAAAGCAATGGAAGCACACAGGCTAGATATTGAGAGGGAGCTGGAATGCTGTGAAAAAATACATCAACAATCCCTAGACAGCACCTCCTGGAGTCGTCTTAAAGCAGCCAAAGCCAAACTGAATTTGGACTACACTCGGGAGATAAAAAAAAAAAGTTTTCTTTACTAAACAGAAATACCATGAGTATAGCAATAGGCCCAGTAGATTGCTTGCTTACCAATTAAAAAAGGAGCAGTCAGAGCGTACAATCATGGCTATCCGAACAGCAGAGGACGAGGTCACATATGACCCAAAAAAGATCAATTTAACTTTTCATGATTTTTACTGCAAACTATATACCTCTGAGAGAAAACACACAGAGGCAGAACTCCACTCTTTCCTAGAGGGAGTCTCGCTACCTAAACTATCGGAGACCGACCAGGAAGATCTCAACTCCCCTTTCACTCCTGAGGAGATCCTGGAGGCAATTACCTCCATGCCACCTAATAAGTCCCCAGGCCCAGATGGATTCCCCAGAGAGTTCTACAAAGCTTTTTGGCCCCAGCTCAGCCCTATCTTCATGCCAATGCTGGAGGATTTTTGCAAAAAATGAGTTCTCCCAGACTCAATGCACACAGCTCGCATTACAGTGTTGCTAAAAAAGGACAAGGACCCCCTATCCTGCTCGTCCTTCCGGTCCATAAGCTTGTTGGATTTCGACTATAAAATAATTACCAAATTGCTCGCCAAAAGACTAAACACTCTTCTTCCCAAAATAATAAAAGCGAACCAAACTGGATTTATTAGAGACAGATACTCTTCTGATAACATTCGCCGTCTCTTTGATATTATTGATCAAGTAAACCCACAAAAGACCCCTGTCCTGCTAGCTTCACTGGATGCTGAGAAGGCGTTTGACAGGATGGAGTGGAGCTTTCTGTTTTCAGTCTTAGAAAAGTTCAATATGGTCCCAAATTTTATTAAATGGATCAAATCACTATACTCTCATCCAAATGCCATGGTGACTACTAATGGACTGAACACTTGACAGATTCCATCTGGAACGGGGCACAAGAGAAGGGTGCTCGCTGTCCCCGCTGCTCTACTTGTTGGGGGCGGAGCCTCTGGCAGAGCTGATAAGGAGCAATCCAAGTATTATGGGTTTTTCTGCAGGTGGCCTGCAGCACAAGATTTCGCTTTATGCAGATGATGTCTTGCTCTACATATCCAACCCTGAGAAATCCCTCCCTCTCATTTTAGACACAATTGCTCACTATGGCAAGTTTTCAGGTTATAAGATCAATTTTAACAAATCCACTGTCTGCCCTCAATATTACACTCACCAGCTCTATGAAGACACTTTGTCCTTTCCAATGGAAAACACAGGGGTTTCAATACCTCGGGATCTTCATAACACCAGATCTGAATAGCCTTTTTAAGGAAAATTATCTTCCACTCCTGGATTGAATCAAGAACGATCTCCAAACCTGGATCTCCCTCCCAATTAGCTTAGTAGGAAGAATTCATGTAATCCGTATGAACGTCCTCCCTAGACTGAACTACTTATTTCAGATGCTCCCATGATATCTCCCAGTTTCCTTCTTCAAAACAACTAACCAAAGCATCACCAAATTTATATGGGGCAATAAAAAACCTAGGATCAAGTTTTCCACTTTATCAAAACCTGAATCTAAAGGTGGTCTTGCCCTTCCCTCCCTTCAATTGTACTACTGGTCTGCCCAAATCCGCAACATGCTAACATGGATCACAAACAGACAAGAGTCAACGTGGATTCACATAGAAGCCCAATCCTGTGGTTCATTGTCCTACTAGCGTGGAGGGACTAAGAAATACCTGGGCATTTCCTCCCAAATATGTTCTCACTCTCCTATAGTAGGCAACCTAGACTTGCCAAAAGCCCTGAGGGATGCCAACTTTAATCTTTGGCATACTCTAGGAATCAGGATCTTTTCAGACCTATTTCATCGGAAAACCACTACACTGAAATCCTTTCAAGAGCTCTGCAGTGAATTCAATGTGCCAAGATCCCATTTTTTTTTTAAATATCTTAAAATTGGACATGTAATTTCCTCATTTACCTCCAAGAGGAGGTTTAGAACTCAGTTGAATGAAGTTGAAACCCTTCTTGTCACAGCACAATCCATTAAAGGCAAAATATCTTACATCTATAGACTCCTTTCTGAGAAAGGAAGCTCCTCCTTTACTCCTTTGAAAATAATCTGGGAAAGGGACCTTGGTCTGACTATCAGTGATGAGTTATGGGCGGAGGTTTGCGACAGGGTATACTGCTCCTCTACCAGTATAAAAGTGAAAGAATCTAATTACAAATTTTTGTACAAATGTTATTATACTCCTTTGAGACTCCATAGAATGAAAACAGATATGTCTCCTAACTGTAAAAGATGTACCTCTGAAAGTGGAACCTATATGCATGTATTTTGGAGCTGTAGGGAGATTGCCAGATTCTGGCAATCTGTACATACTGCTGCACAGAAAATACTAGAGGTACAGTTTGATATGACCCCGTGTATCTATCTTCTTAATGCCCAGCATTACTTTGTTCTTGATCCTGACAGAGAAAATTTGCTTATGACTATTACATACTTTGCTAAGAAATGTATTCTTCTATTGTGGGCCTCTAATACCCATTTAAAATGTGGATTGACCAGATTGTTGACTTTCTTCCTCTTGAAAAGCTCACTTATGACCTCCACAAGAGACAGCCCAAGTTTGATATTCAACTATATTTCAAACTGGACAGAGTGAACGGGGTGACTAGGGAAATGCGCAGATACATGTTGTGTAAGGTACTGTAAAACCTAAAAATTAATTATTGGCCCATCTCAGCGAATGCTTGAAATAGCTGATAAGAACCTTGATAGTGCTGCTGCAAGTTTTTTTTTTGTGTGTTTTTATTTAAATTTTGTGTGTGTGTGTGTGTGTGTGTGTGTACCAAGGAAAATATATAGATTAAGAAAAATAAATGCTATTATTTGACTTTGTCATTCATTTTAATTGTATTTTTATTTTTTCAAATGTATTATTATTTTTTGACTTTATTTTGTTAAAGCCTGTCACATCTGTGAATGTGGAATGTGTTTTGTTGGTTGATTGAAAAACAAGAAAACTTAATAAAACTTTAAATTGAAAAAAACAAAAAACAAATCACTTCAAAAGGTAGGCTACTTGCACACGTTCATCCATTCCAAAATAATTCCAGTATCCAAACAGTGCACCAAACGTTTAATGAAAAGAAAGAAAAATATGTTACAAAACATCAGTGTAATGACACACTCTTGTAACTTGTATTAATTGACTTTTTTTTTTGTCAAAGTCGACACCTGAAAAGAGGCTGAAATACAGCCATCTGTGTCTCCTGAGTTTGCTAGCAAAAGCTCAAGACCCAATAGAGGCAGAGTAAAGAGATTACTGCGACTGAAACAACAACCTGAAACGGTCACTGGTTTAAACCATGACGGAGAGGTGGAAGTTCACTTCATTCTGAATAAGCTTATTTTCATATATTTACCGCTGTAGCAGGACAAAATAGCATTTTATGGCACAGTTGGTAGAGCATGGCGCTTGCACCACGACGAATTGTGGGTTCGATTCCCAGGGACACCCATTCGTAAAATTTATGTATGCGTTAAGTATCTTTGGATAAAATATTTTGCTAAATTGCTTACTATTTTTATTATGCTAGAAACCAATAGAATGGTTAAATTTGAGTTTTGTTGCATTTAGGGGACATTGTTTTATTCCCCCCTTTTATTATTCTTACCTATGTGTTACGTTAACAACATGAACGTGCTAAACCAAGTACTCCCATCATTGACCTGATGCGTCTTCTCCTTCCTCAGGGTGGCATGTGCTCAGTCTTCCTCCAGGACACAGAGAAGGTGGTGAGCATCTCCAGTGAACACCTAGAGCCTGTCACCCCAACTAAGAACAACAAGGTAAAGGCTGCTTCTCAACACAACACCTTTCTACTGGACTCAAGAGTTCTGTGGACAGGAGCATGGTTCTTTTGGGTTCATAAGGCTCTGGCTGCTCTTGGTGTGTCATCTGTTGTCTGTGGTGCCTCTCTCCAGGTGAAGGTGATTTTAGGGGAGGACCGCGAGGCCACGGGGATCCTACTGAGTATTGATGGGGACGACGGCATCGTCAGGATGGAGCTGGATGACCAGCTGAAGATTCTCAACCTCCGCTTCCTGGGCAAGCTGGAGCTCTGAGCCATCACACCCCAACCTCACAACACGCCCTCACTGCAAAGCAACGTCACTCAAAACAAGCAGAATATGTGCCCCCATGTTCACTATCAAAGATTAAAATTGCCCGTGTAATTTCTTTTCAGCCAAACTTGTGCTCTTAGTGAACTCTCATTGGTTTTTAGTGCTCTGTGGTTGTAATTTCTGTCTTTTCTTTACTTTTTTTGTTATAGAAACTATATTTTGGTTATGCGTGTACAATGTCAATTAAATGTTAACTATTGCACTGTGTGGTGTCTTATATAAACATTTTGTATATACACAACAATAAGGTGCTTTAAAATACATGTTTATTTTGCCAACAAAATGTAGATTTGGACTCACCAAAAGCCTGTTTCCAAAACAAAAATACTTAAAGGACATAAAGTGCCTGCGTATTACATGAGTGCCTTAAGATGTGAGCCCTGCAATTCAAGAACTTGCTTATCATTAGGTTAAGCCAGTAGGCATGGCAGCCCCGTCTGTGGTGAGGACAGACGTAACACTAGTCACATGGCTGGTGTGGGTGGTCGTGGTTTATAGGGAAGTAGAAGACAGGGGAGTCCTGTGGACAGGGGTGCCCAGGAAAGGTGTGCCAGAGCTGGGGAGGTACTGGTTCAGCTCCCTGGTCCTCTTTGTGATGACATCCAAGGGTGAGGTTTTGAGACAGAGGGATCTTCACCTGGACCAATACTTCTCGTCCCTGAGGGAAGTGATGGGGGATTCCATTTACATGCCCACAAATAAACTGTTTCTCTACATCTGCAAAATCTTGGAAGCATCAGTGCCACTGCCAGATTACACCAACGGCGAACAGAGAACTCTCAAGTGGTGATAATGTGTGGTTTGGTACAATACTACAGTGACTAGCTTGGTCACAGATTTGTTTTTGCACTTGCCTACTCCAGTTTGGCATGACACTAAGTGACAAGGAACTGGCATGATGGAGCAGACAGACAGGCACTTAGGCTAGGGATTCTTACCTAGCTGTTAGCTTACCTTTTCATCATTTATACACTGAATCTGGACATCGGGGTCATCTCCAATGACTGGGGCCAGAGCATGGTTGACTTTATCATACTGAACAGATGGCAGAACAATGCAGTAACTGAATTCAAGTTTCATCCTACTTCCCCATGTAAACTTAAGTTCAATGTTAATTGCCTTTTTTGTCATTAAATAGGAATTATTTGTCATGTTCTCAGGGTTTCTGATCTCAACCAAACAAGTTCACTTAAGTGGTTCTATTTCATAACATCCTACTGAAACCCATGCTGCAAAAAGACTATATAATTTAATTATATCCTTCAGATCCTTATTTGGATGCAGTGTCTCAGTCTGTACATCCAAATAAAATAATGGTACATGAAAAGCATTGTAATTTCGTTTCTGTAAACCCCACAATGCATGCCTATAGCTGTCTCTTAACCCTTCCCCAAGGTGATAGTGACTACTTACTGGATAAGACTGGTTACAGGAGGGCTTTACACCTGCGTCCTCCAAGGCTCTGAATAACGGGTGGAGAACAGGTAGCTTAGCCAGGATAAAAGCCATCAACAGAGGTTTGACTATGTGTAATGGTGAAGCAGGCAGGTTAGGTATGTGAATGTGAACAGTGGGGCTGACCGGTCAATATCGAAGCGCCCGCGTAGTTTCAGACATATCTGGAAGTAACGCAAGGGAGAGTTCATGCCCTCCACACAAGCAGCACAAGAGCCATGTTTGATCCATTCATCTTTCCTGTTGGAGAAACACAGGGACATTCGGCTCTGCTACGCAGCTGTAACACAATTTTATTCTGTGAACCGGAATACAGTAATAACTTTTATTCTGTGGGGACCTCTGAACCTTTCCAGTCAATATAACAGAGAAAATAATGTTGTACAGTGCATTCGGAAAGTATTCAGACCCCTTGACTTTTTCCACACTTTGTTACTTTACAGTCTCATTCTAAAATGGATCAAATTATTCCCCCCTCTTCAATCACAATACCCGATAATGACAAAGTGAAAACATGATTTTAAGCAATTTTTTTAATGTAAAAAAAGAAAAGAAAAATACCTTATTTAGATAAGTATTCAGACCTTTTGCTATGAGACTCGAAATTGAGCTGAGGTTCATCCTTGAGATGTTTCAACAACTTGATTGGAGTCCACGTGTGTTAAATTCAATTGATTGGACATGATTTGGAAAGACACACACCTGTCTATATAAGGTCCCACAGTTGACAGTGCATGTCAGAGCAAAAACCATGCCATGAGGTCGAAGGAATTGTCCGTAGAGCTCAGAGACAGGATTGTGTCAAGGCACAGATCTGGGCAAGGGTACCAAAACATTTCTGCGCATTGAAGGTCCCCAAGAACACAGTAGCCTCCATCATTTTTAAATTGAAGAAGTTTGGAACCACCAAGACTCTTCCTAGAGCTGGCCGCCTGACCAAACTGATCAATCGAGTGAAAAGGGTCTTGGTCAAGGAGGTGACCAAGAACCCGATGGTCACTCTGACAGGGCTCCAGAGTTCCTCTGTGGAGATGGGAGAACTTTCCAGAAGGCCAACCATCTCTGCAGCACTCCACCAATCAGGGCTTTATGGTAGGTAGAGTGGTCAGACAAGCCACTAAAGGACTCAGACAATGATAAACAAGATTCTCTGATGATGAAACCAAGATAGAATTATTTGGCCTGAATGCCAAGCATCACATCTGGA